>NC_092152.1:43608122-43925831 GCF_045791955.1 Oncorhynchus clarkii lewisi | reverse complement strand
CAATTTCCAAATGCCTGAAGCTACCACGTTCATCTGTACAAACAATAGTATGCAAGTATAAACACCATGGGACCACGCAGCCATCATACCGCTCAGGAAGAAGACGCATTCTGTCTCCTAGAGATGAATGCACCTTGTGTGAAAAGTGCAAATCAATCCCAGAACAACAGCAAAGGACCTTGTGAAGATGCTGGAGGAAACAGGTACACAAGTATCTATATCCACAGTAAAACAAGTCCTATATCGACATAACCTGAAAGGCCGCTCAGCAAGGAAGAAGCCACTGCTCCAAAACCGCCATAAAAAAGCCAGACTACGATTTGCAACTGCACATGGGGACTAAGATCGTACTTTTTGGAGAAATGTCCTCTGGTCTGATGGAACAAAAATAGAACTGTTTGGCCATAATGATCATTGTTATGTTTGGAGGAAAAAGGGGGAGGCTTGCAAGCCGAAGATCACCATCCCAAACGTGAAGCATGGGGGTGGCAGCATCATGTTGTGGGGGTGCTTTGCTGCAGGAGGGATTGGTGAACTTCGCAAAATAGATGGCATCACGAGGCAGGAAAATTATGTGGATATATTGAAGCAACAACTCAAGACATCAGTAAGGAAGTTAAAGCATGGTCGCAAATGGGTCTTCCAAATGGACAATGATCCCAAGCATACTTCCAAAGTTGTGGCAAAATGGCTTAAGGACAACAATGTCAAGGTATTGGAGTGACCATCACAAAGCCTTGACCTCAAACCTATAGAAAATTTGTGGGCAGAACTGAAAAAGTGTACGCGAGCAAAAGGCCTAAAAATCTGACTCAGTTACACCTGCTCTGTCAGGAGGAATGGGCCAAAATTCACCCAACTTATTGTGGGAAGCTTGTGGAAGGCTACAACCGAAACATTTGACCCAAGTTAAGCAATTTAAAGGCAATCCTGCCAAATACTAATTGAGTGTAAGTAAACTTCTGACCCACTGGGAATGTGATGAAAGAAATAAAAGCTGAAATAAATAATTCTCTCTACCATTATTCTGACATTTCACATTCTTAAAATAAAGTGGTGATCCTAACTGACCACAGACAGGGAATTTTATTAGGATTAAATGTCAGGAATTGTGAAAAATGTAATGTCTGTATTGTTACGACTTCAAGGAGTAGTGGGTGTGGAGTCAGGCACAGAGAGCAGAAGGTTTAGGACAACCATATTTATTCCGGTGACAGAAAAGGTCACGCCAAAACTCCAGGTGCATACAATGACCGGCCCAAAAACAGGACCCAAACAGTCCGGAGAAAATAAGAAAATAGCACATCCACAAAATGAACAGAGAAACAAGCCCGTACAAAAGCAGGCGGGCATAACGGGCTTAAATAGCCCTAACCAAAACCCAAACGAGAAACAGGTGTAACCAATAAGACAAAACCAACAGAAATGGAAAAGGGGATCGGTGGCAGCTAGTAGACCGGTGACGATGACCGCCGAGCGCCACCCCGAACAGGAAGAGGAGCCACCTTCGGTGGCAGTCGTGACATGTATTTGGTTAAGGTGTATTTAAACTTCCGACTTCAAATGTAGCTGCATACCTTTATCTTTAGCGTGTTTCTCCTCTTCTTCTTTTCTATTTTCCTAAACTGGGCACCTGATGGCTTAGACCTTTTCTTATCCATTTGTGTTGATTTAGCACTTGAGCATCAATACATTTCCCATCCTCCAACACTGTCAACCAAGAGTCAATACTAAACCAATTCACCTTGGTGGTGTGCGGACTGGTTTTATATTATTCTTAACAATTTCGCACAAACCAGAAAAAAATGCAACAATATGTCTGTGAAACAATATATTCACAGTATTATGAATGAATTGTGATTTATTTGGTAGCATTTCGTAGTGTGAATGATTTGACTAATTGCATTAGTACTGTACAAAGTTAGAGGTACACTATTTGATAGATTCCCCCGCTCCCACTACCTCGGGCTTCCAGTGGGGAGACCTGAGGTCAACCCCTCCCCATCTCGTACTCCTGAGTGGGAGACCTTCCCAGGCAGTAGCCTGCCTAGCACACAAACTAGGATCAGGGCGCCCAATCCGACAAGGTTAATTGACAAACAGTCCCACACGTTGACATGATATAATTGAATTGCCGTGCAAATGATCAATAGCAAACGGATTGCCCATACCTAAATCCGCTGCTGCTTGCCGGAACCAAGTCGATCAATTTCTCCAAATAAAACTATCTTCCGTAACCTCTAGATGTGCAGAACATTGCAATGCACTAAAATAATTAAACTCTTCACATATAATACAAATAATTTGACAAAAAATGTAAAGGAGGAGCACTTCTTAAGGGCTGCTGTTCATGGAATTGGTTGCTAGGAGATGTCGTAAGAGCTAGCTGTCTAGCAGCCATAAATCTCCATTTGACAGGGTAATAGAATCTCGCTTTGTGCAACAGGTAGTGGCAATTTAATGCAAGATTCACAATAAAAAAGTATTCATGTATTATTCTGCTGTGTTATGCTTCACCCAATTCAGTTGTCCACCACAAATCATCAGCAAATGGCAAAAAGAGTAGAACCAGCTCTTCTTTTATACTATGACTTGTCTGTTAGATGTTCAATGTTTGATTTTTTAAATTTTTTTTAATTTAAGGAATAGTTTCACCATATTAAAACAGTTGACCTTAAAATGAAGGAATAATCACTAATCACATTAAATAAATAATAGTCTTCAGAAATGACTGGCAAAGCAACAAAAATAACTAGCCTTTATAATGATGATGAATACTTGGAGATATGTTGGGATTAAGTGGGTTAAAATCCCCCTGAAAGTCACAGAGTCACAAATGCAGAATTCCTTTAGCAAGTCTTTATTCATATTAACAATCAGATTGATTGAATTCTCCATGTGGTCTATATTAAATGGCACTTCATTTATTCTAACAGGCTTTGAAAATGCAATTTTGGTGCACAATCTTTACTTAAAATATCAAAAAGATATAAAAGGCACTCATTTCATGAGACAACCCTTTTATTTGTGGTCTACAATAGCCTCAGGCTCTTTGAACAGACACCGTTTCATTTTGAATTTGTCTAATGATATGAGACTAAATGAAAGGTACTGGCTCACTGCAATCAGCCTCTTTCAAAATGAGCTAAGCCGCTAAGGCTTAACACACAAATCTGTGCCAGACGGCTAGGCCATGGTGGGTAGTGTTTCAGACAGACAAAATTATAAAAACTGTTTTATAGAAAGACACATCCTTTTAAGCAGCTGTGTGAATCACAATAATCACAAGTGTGCTTATTTTGAACAATTTGAATACTCACCATTCAAGATTTTAATCAACATGTAGGAGCAAAGTTGGGGTGGGAGAAGATTGCACAGAATTTACGTCCAATAGTACATAAACTCTTTAATGTACAATCCATATTTGGCTTCTGAGTCTGTTGGGGGGAGGGGGAGAATTGTCTCTGGTTGTCAGAGATGTTAAATGATTTAGCATCAGCCAGGCGATTGAGGAGGCATGGAGGGGTCAAATTGGTGTGTGAGAGGGTATGGCCGACTAATGACACACACAGCCCAAAACTAGATTTTCAATTACCAGCTTGAACACTCAGGAGGATGAGGCAACCAGCATCGCTCTCCCAACGCCTGAGAGGGGTTGTCAAAAGCTATAATTGGAACAGAATAGAATGCATTTTGTTGTTGCTCTGGAGGCTTAAGTGTATGTGGGATAACATTTTGCAAATGTACAAGAAGACTAGGATTAAGGTGATGTGATCTCAACATTTCCTCCTACACTACTGGGGAGGAATGAGGGTTGATCCTATTCAAAACAGATTCCCATCATCCTCAAATATGATGAGAGCCAGATGTATGGGAGGGAGACAGTACACAGAGATTACCGGGATAGCATCTATGTAAATCATCCTCAATGATGTCTGAGGTGAATATGATTGCACCCTAGCACTGATCCACTTTCGTTGTAGCAAGCTTACAGTGGCCCATGAGCAGCCCACAATTGGCAAAGGAAGCGGCCCAATGTGCATACTGCTCATTGGCTTTGCAGTGGGCCGACACTTCAATAGCGCCATATTGACTTGGTTAACCATGAACGGTGTTGTGATGCTAGTGGCATTGGTGGTAGACATGGGTCCAATATCAGCTGCCAGTTGTCCGATAAATGCTTGCTAGCTCGCCTACAACCACTGATTTAGGTTTCCCACCTTTTAAAACTCTCCCAAGCAAACACTCCACACTCCTTGAGCCATATTCATAGGTAGGCATGCCGAAAGCTCTCTCTTGATCACTGTCAGGTTAACTAACAAATGCAACTGTTTATATAGCGAGTGCGCTAGCGTACCCCTTTGGGATAAACTGTTTTACAGACTCATAAACTGTTTTACAGACTCATCCAAAGTAAAGTGTTTGGAATCATCTGAATCAACCAAATGAACAGTCACATCTCTCCATCACCGTGCCTCAGGAACTGTGATGGGCTTCCACCTTGATTCATTAGGAAAACCAAATGGCTGTCATCTAGGATTGAGATACTATTGGCTGTCGTCCTCCAGAGACAGGAAGCTGAGGCAAATCTAACAGGAAGTGACTTCAATAATAGAACACAAATAAGAAGAAGTCTATCTTATGTGCTTCTCTGAGACACATAGTAATACTACTCAGCCTGTATTGTAATATTGTCTTTCAGTTTATCTTAGTAGCTGTAGGAAAGACATTGTTTTCTTATTTTCTACCAGGTTGTATTTTTTACTGCAGCAGAAGCGCAACAACTGTTAAATGCAGAAAAGTGCATGTCTATGAATGTATTTGCTTTTATGCACTGTCTATTGTTTTGATTGACAAACTCACTTTGGATCTCAAAACCATTTCACAATGACAGCAGTGTATTCCTAATGACACTGACAGCCTGCAAGGCTATGTTGATATTTATGTTGCTCCCCTTGTAAGTGCAGAGGAAACACTGACAATAGCTGATAACCTCAAGGTGAAGGTTTTCTTTCCATTTCTGTGGAAATACTTGAGTGAATGCAAATGGGGATATTTAAAGACTCTGGCATATGCTCATTAGGCTTAGGCAGAAATGATGAACATAATGTATGCCTGTGCAGAATTTATGGGTGTTGTGGGGGTGTATTTTCAAGGGGTCAAACATCACCCGTCCTTTGAAAACATATGCTGCCGTGGTGTTAAGGACAACAACACATACTGGAACAGTGACCAATCTTCATTGCAAAGATGTGTTGGCTGGTTATCAGGTTCTCTGGGTGCAGGAGGACCAAATACACATACTGTACCTTGCACTAAAAGAGCAACTTGTTACTCCTGATCGTTGAGAATCTTTAATCTATTTAGTCCACCCCAAGGCTTTACTTGTTTCCCAAGGGTAATGAATAACAAATTATTACTTTTGATATTGCCGGTAGACTTACGGTATGTTAATAGTTTATGGAGTTATTAGGAATCAGGGTTAAGGATTTCATACAAAACTAAGATGTGAAAAAGTGTGCATTTAAAATTCTATAAGCTCTACGTTTTATTTAATCAATGCCATCATGTTTCCCATCTTCTGTCAAGGCCATGTAACAATACGAGGTGTATCTGGTGAATTCCTGTCTATAACCCTGCATTGTCCACATCTAACAAGGAGTTGAGTTATGAGCCATCGACGGCACTCACAGTCCTGTCATCATGCAATTAGTATTGAACAAGATGACAATATGCCATCGGCCTATTGAGCTATCACAGCATCAGAGATGTATGACTTCAGTGCCATGCTGCTCAAGAGAAGTTGCACTGTAATGAACAGATGGATGATGGTAAGGATGACTTAAACTCCCTCTCTCTCCTTAGCAAGAGGATAATGAAGTGAATTGCAAGATTACTTGTTTGACAAAGTGTAAATCAATTGTGTAGTACCCACCAGGGTTGGGGTCAATTCCATTTAAATTCTAGCCAGTTCAGAAAGTAAACCAAATTCCAATTCCAACATTTTCTCATTGAAGAACATTGCAAGATAATGAAATTCCAACTCCAAATATGCCTACAGAATTTACTGGAATTAAAATTAAATTGACCACAACCCTGGTAACCACCCATATTTGTTCATTTTTTGTAGTACTACTGATTGATGAGACAGAAGCAGTAGAAGCAGAAATGTCTACATCTAAATTAAAACATGGATGGAGGTGAGAAAAAAATAGGCAGCCATTGAAACAGAGAGATAAAGATTGTATGTCTAATAAATGTTTGTTTTTTTAATGAAAATAACATAATTTACTTTCCTGAGCCTCCTATTGCCATTGAAATTCTCAGTCTGATTGTGTGGGCATGTTAATACAAATGTAAATACATATACAGAGATCTGATTGGCAGATAGGACCATCTAGACCAGGGTTTCCCAAACTCGGTGCTGGGTTTTTGTTTTTTTCCCTAGTACTACAGATCTGATTCAAATAATCAAAGTTTGTTGATGAGTTGCTTATTTGAATCAACTGTGTCATGCTAGGGCAAAAACCAAACCATGCTCCCGGGGGGGTCCTGGGACTGAGTTTGGGAAACTCTGATCTAGACCAACGTTTCCCAACTCCAGTCTTCCAGTACACCCAACAGAACATATTTTTTTTTGTAGCCCTGGACAAGCACACCTGATTCCACTTGTCAACTAATCATCAAATCATCAAGCCCTCTATGAATTGAATCAGGTGAGTTTGTCTGGTGCAATAACACAAATATGTGCTATTGGGGGTACCTGAGGACTGGAGTTGAGAAATTGATCTAGACTCTAGACTAGAGCTTACCCCTTCAAAGTAGGATGAAACACACAGTCATGAAACTCATTTTTCAACCACCACAAATGTTTTAATAAACTATAGTTTTAGTAAGTCGGTTAGGACAACAAAAAAAGTGTATAATTCGTATAAAAAGTATAATTCACTGTATCACAATTTCAGTGGGTCAATGTCAATTCCAATTCCAATTCCAGTGGGTTACATACACTAAGTGACTGTGCCTTTAAACAGCTTGGAAAATTCCAGAAAATGATGTCATGGCTTTAGAAGCTTCTGATAGGCTAATTGACATCAATTGAGTCAATTGCAGGTGTACCTGTGGATGTATTTCAAGGCCTACCTTCAAACTCAGTGCCTCTTTGCTTGACATCATAGGAAAATCAAAAGAAGTGTAAATATTTGTATGAACATAACAAGATTCAACAACTGCGACATAAACTGAACAAGTTCCACAGACATATGACTAACAGAAATTGTATAATGTGTCCCTGAACAAATCGGGGGTCAAAATCAAAAGTAACAGTCAGTATCTGATGTTGCCACCAGCTGCATTAAGTACTGCAGTGCATCTCCTCCTCATGGACTGAACCAGATTTGCCAGTTCTTGCTGTGAGATGTTACCCCACTCTTCCACCAAGGCACCTGCAAGTTCCACATGTCTGGGGGGAATGGCCCTAGCCCTCACCCTCCGATCAAATCAAATCACCAAATCAAATCAATTTTTATTTGTCACATACACATGGTTAACAGATGTTAATGCGAGTGTAGCGAAATGCTTGCGCTTCTAGTTCCAACAATGCAGTAATAACCAACGAGTAATCTAACCTAACAATTTCACAACATCTACCACATACACACAAGTGTAAAGGGATGAAGAGTATGTACATAAAGATATATGAATGAGTGATGGTACAGAACGGCATAGGCAAGATGCAGTAGATGGTATCGAGTACAGTATATACATATGAGATGAGTAATGTAGGGTATGTAAACATATAAAAGGGGCATTGTTTAAAGTGGCTAGTGATACATTTTTTTACATAATTTCAATATTAAAGTGGCTGGAGTTTAGTAAGTATGTTGGCAGCAGCAACTCGATGTTAGTGGTGGCTGTTTAACAGTCTGATGGCCTTGAGATAGAAGCGGTTTTTCAGTCTCTCGGTCCCTGCTTTGATGCACCTGTACTGACCTCGCCTTCTGGATGACGGCGGGGTGACCAGGCAGTAGCTCGGGTGGTTGACCAGGCAGTAGCTCGGGGTGACCAGGCAGTAGCTCGGGAGGTGCTGCTGCGCCTTCTTCACCACGCTGTCTGTGTGGGTGGACCAATTCAGTTTGTCCGTGATGTGTACGCCGAGGAACTTAAAACTTACTACCCTCTCCACTACTGTCCCGTCGATGTGGATAGGGGGGTGCTCCCTCTGCTGTTTCCTGAAGTCCACGATCATCTCCTATGTTTTGTTGACGTTGAGTGTGAGGTTATTTTCATGACACACACTCCGAGGGCCCTCGTCTCGTCATTGTTGGTAATCAAGCCTACCACTGTAGCGTCGTCTGCAAACTTGATGATTGAGTTGGAGGCGTGCATGGCCACGCAGTCGTGGGTGAACAGGGAGTACAGGAGAGGGCTCAGAATGCACCCTTGTGGGGTCCCAGTGTTGAGGATCAGCGGGGTGGAGATGTTGTTACCTACCCTCACCACCTGGAGGCGGCCCGTCAGGAAGTCCAGTACCCAGTTGCACAGGGCGGTGTCGAGACCCAGGGTCTCGAGCTTGATGACGTGTTTGGAGGGTACTATAGTGTTAAATGCTGAGCTGTAGTCGATGAACAGCATTCTCACATAGGTATTCCTCTTGTCCAGATGGGTTAGGGCAGAGTGCAGTGTGGTTGCGATTGCGTCGTCTGTGGACCTGTTGGGGCGGTAAGCAAATTGGAGTGGGTCTAGGGGGTCAGGTAGGGTGGTGATATGGCCCTTGACTAGTCTCTCAATGCACTTCATGATGAGAGACTAGTCGTTTAGCTCAGGAACCTTAGCTTTCTTGGGAACAGGAACAATGGTGGCCCTCTTGAAGCATGTGGGAACAGCAGACTGGGATAAGGATTGATTGAATATGTCCGTAAACACACCAGCCAGCTGGTCTGTGCATGCTCTGAGGCCGCGGCTGGGGATGCCGTCTGGGCCTGCAGCCTTGCGAGGGTTAACACATTTAAATGTTTTACTCACGTCGGCTGCAGGTAGCAGGCCTTGTCAGTGGCACTGTATTGTCCTCAAATTGAGCAAATAAGTTTTTTAGTCTGTCTGGGAACAAGACATCCTGGTCCGCAATGGGGCTGGTTTTCTTTTTGTAGACCGTGATTGACTGTAAACCCTACCACATACCTCTTGTGTCTGAGCCGTTGAATTGCGACTCTACTTTGTCTCTATATGGACGCTTAGCTTGTTTGATTGCCTTGCGGAGGGAATAGCTACAGTGTTTGTATTCGGTCATGTTTCTGGTTACTTTGCCCCGGTTAAAAGCAGTGGTTCGCGCTTTCATTATCCCTCGAATGCTGCCATCAATCCACAGTTTCTGGTCTGGGAAAGTTTTAATAGTTGCTGTGGGTATGACATCACCGATGCACTTGCTAATTAACTCGCTCACCGAATCAGTGTATTGATCAATGTTGTTGTTTGACGCAATGTGGAACATATCCCAATCCACGTGATCGAAGCCATCTTGAAGCGTGGAATCAGATTGGTCAGAACAGCGTTGAACAGACCTGAGCGCGGGAGCTTCCTGTTTTAGTCTCTGTCTATAGGCAGGGAGCAACAAAACGGAGTCGTGGTCAGCTTTCCCGAAAGGAAGGCCGGGGAGGGCCTTATATGCGTCGTGGAAGTTAGAATAACAATGATCCATGGTTTTACCATCCCTGGTAGCACAATCAATATGCTGATAGAATTTAGGGAGTCTTGTTTTCAGATAAGCCTTGTTAAAATCCCCAGCTACAATGAATGCAGCCTCAGGATATGTGGTTTCCAGTTTACACAGAGTCAAATAAAGTTTGTTCAGGGCCATCAATGTGTCTGCTTGGGGGGGAATATATGCGGCTGTGATTATAATCAAAGATAATTCTCTTGGTCGGTAATGAGGTCGACATTTGATTGTGAGGAATTCTAAGTCAGGTGAACAGAAGGACTTGAGTTCCTGTATGTTGTTATGATCACACCACGTCATGTTAATCTTAAGGCATACCCCCCCGCCCCTCTTCTTACCAGAAAGATGCTTGTTTCTGTCGGCGCGATGCGTGAAGAAACGAGCTGGCTGTACCGACTCGAATAGCGTGTCTCGAGTGAGCCATGTTTCCGTGAAGCAAAGAACGTTAGTCTCTCTGGAATGCTACCCATGCTCGGATTTCATCAACCTTGTTGTCAATAGAATGGACATTGGTAGTATGCTAGGGAGTGGTGAGCGAGAGCCTGACCAGAAGACCTTTTATGGCGTCGTTGTTCTGGTTTGCCGGTTGGGATCCGATCCATTGTCCTGGGTGGTGGGCAAAACACACGATCCGCTTCGGGAAAGTTGTATTCCTGGTCATGATGATGGTGAGTTGACGTTGCTCTTATATCCAGTAGTTCCTCCCGACTGTATGTAATAAAACCTAAGATTACCTGGGGTACAAATGTAAGAAATAACAGGTTAAAAAAATAAAATACTGCATAGTTTCCTAGGAACGCAAAGCGAGGTGGCCATCTCTGTTCGGCGCCGGAAGTAGGAGCCAATAGGTCCCAGACGTTCTCAATGGGATTGAGATCCGGGCTCTTTGCTGGCCATGGAAGAACACTGACATTCCTGTCTTGCAGGAAATCACGCACAGAATGAGCAGTATGGCTGGTGGCATATTCATACTGGAGGTTCATGTCAGGATGAGCATGCAGGAAGGGTACCACATGAGGGAGAAGGATGTCTTCCCTGTAACGTACAGAATTGAGATTGCCTGCAATGACAACAAACTCAGTCCGATGATGCTGTGACACACCGCCCCAGACCATGAAGGACCCTCCACCTCCAAATCGAGCCCGCTCCAGAGTACAGTTCTCGGTGTAACGCTCATGCCTTCGACGATGAACGCGAATCCGACCATCACCCCTGGTGAGACAAAACCGCAACTCGTCAGTGAAGAGCACTTTTTGCCAGTCCTGTCTGGTCCAACGGCGGTGGGTTTGTGCCCATAGGCGATGTTGTTGCCGGTGATGTCTGGTGACAACCTGCCTTACAACAGGCCAGAAGCCCTCAGTTCAGCCTATTGCGGACAATCTGAGCACTGATGGAGGGATTGTGCGTTCCTGGTGAAACTTGGGCAGTTGTTGTTGCCATCTTGTACCTGTCCCGCAGGTGTGATGTTCGGATGTACCGATCCTGTGCAGGTGTTGTTACACGTGGTCTCCCACTGCGAGGACGATCAGCTGTCGGTCCTGTCTCCTTGAAGCGCTGTCTTAGGCATCTCACAGTACGAACATTGCAATTTATTGCCCTGGCCACAGAACTGCAGTCCTCATGCCTCCTTGCAGCATGCCTAAGGCATGTTCATGCAGATGAGCAGGGACCCTGGACGTCTTTCTTTTGGTGTTTTTCAGAGTCAGTAGAAAGGCCTCTTTAGTGTCCTAAGTTTTCATAACTGTGACCTTAATTGCCTACCGTCTGTAAGCTGTTAGTGTCTTATTAACGACCATTCCACAGGTGCATGTTCATTAATTGTTCATGGTTCATTGAACAAGCATGGGAAAGAGTTTAGACTCTTTACAATGAAGATCTGTGAAGTTATTTGGATTTCTATGAATTGTCTTTGAAAGACAGGGTACTGAAAAAGGGACATTTATTTTTTTGCTGAGTTTAGTATATTTGCTGAGTGTACAAAAAATAGGAACACCTGCTCTTTTCATGATATAGACTGACCAGGTGAATCCAGTTGAAAGCTATGATCCCTTATTTATGTCACTTGTTAAATACACTTAAACCAGTGTAGATGAAGGGGAGTAGACACGTTAAAGAAGGATTTTTAAACCTTGAGAAAATTGAGACATGGATTGTGTGTGTGACATTCAGAGGGTGAATGAGCAAGACAAAATATTTAAATGCCTTTGAACTGGGTATGGTAGTAGCTGCCAGCCGTATCGGTTAGAGTATGTCAAGAACTGCAATGCTGCTAGGTTTTTCACGCTCAGTTTTTCACACAGTTTTCCGTGTGTATCAAGAATGATCCACCACCCAAAGGAAATCCAACCAACTTGACACAACTCTGGGAAGCATTGAAGTCAATATGGCCCACCATCCCGGTGGAATGCTTCCGACACCTTGTACAACCCATGGCCCCGGGAATTTATGCTGTTCTGTAATCATTGCCTATTACCGACCGGGTACGCAGGGCACATGCCCAGGGGCCCTGACCTCTAGGCCCGCCCCACTGATTTTGTTATTTACTCTCACTCAGATATCATATTAACATGGCATAAATAAATAATGGCAAAATGTGTATAATTTCAGGAAAATAGCTGTAAAACGGCAAACAATTTAAAAGATATTTAAAGCAAACACATTTGTTTACCTTTTGTTAACAGGAATTTAAGCTTTCTGCCATTATCAGATATGTCTATCTCCTGGGACATCTTCTTCCTCGTGGACGGGACACCGATCCCCGAAGAATTTATCAAAATACTTTTTCTGCTAACAGATCCCTCTGTACGTATTCAATTATTGTTTTTAATCCCGGTGCTGAGTTCAACCTAAACTAACTAGAGCAACAAGAGTATGGACAAGTAAGAGATGGATTTCATGCATTCTTTATTGTGAAAAAGAGAGAGAGGAAAGAAAGGAGACACTGGAGGACGTGCACGGCATCATAAATCTACTGTACACATAGCTTTACTAGGCAGACCAGCCATCACAAAGCTTTAGCTAGTTGTTAGACCTGACAGCATTGATCATTCTACAGACACTGAAAGAAAGCTATCCAAAGCTGTACAGCGGCCTTGACATATAACATCAAGCTAAAACCCAGTGCAGAACCCTACTCACTCCACACTCCACAACTGATTCCTCTGACATTGCTGCCAAGAGTGAAGAAAGAGCTAGAGGTCATACAAGAGTTCAAGGTTGTCGTCATAGTGGAGGAGCACAAGGACTGGAGTGTCAGCATGGTGGTTGTTCCAAAGAAGAATGAGGACGTGCGGATATATGTCGATTTCACTCGTCTCAACGAGTCAGTATGTAGGGAAAAATACAAACTTTCCACTGTTAAACAGACCCATGGCTCACTTGCCGAGCGAAGATCTTCAGCAAGCTTGACACAAACATGGGTTTCTGGCATATCCCGCAAGCTGAGGAGTCGGTTAAGCTAACAACCATCATCACATCTTTCGGACGTTACTACTTCAACAGCCTGCCTTTTTGTGTCTCTTCTGCACCTGAACACTTAAAGAACAGAATGGTGACAGAGGTCACCGAAGGCCAGAAACCAGATCCGAGTCCAAAAACAGTGCAAGGGGATAGGCAGGCGGGTAGTCAGAACAGGCAAGGGTCGAAACCAGGAGGACTAGAAACAAACAGAGACTGGGAAAAATAGGAGCAAGGAAAACATTGGTTGACTTGGCAAACAAGACGAACTGGCACAGAGAGACAGGAAACACAGGGATAAATACACCGGGGATAATAAGCGACACCTGGAGGGGTTGGAGACAATCACAAGGACAGGTGAACCAGATCAGGGTGTGACACATTGTTGTTTTCCAAATTAATTGGACGGATTACAGTGTGGGCCAGATAACATCTGTGAATTTATTGGAGCTAGGGTAGGGTTAAATCATTTACTTTCCTTTTGATTGATTGCAGAGAATCACTGGCTATAGCAATACTTTATTACCTGTGAAATTAACTGTGATTAGTTTGTGGGTGAATCGCTTATTTGTTTTTCAATCAAAGAAACCACCGTGACGATATTGTGTCTTCGTTTAATGAAAAGTAATTCATTGGATATAGAATAAGATACTGTACACATATTTTATGTTATCAAAATATAATTGTGCAGTTACCAATATTCCAACTTTGTTGATATGCAAGATCAGTTGGATACACACTTAGAAAACAGGTTTCCAAAAGGGTTCTTTGACTATCCCAATAAGATAACCCTTTTTGATTCTATGGAAAGGGTTCAACATGGAACCCGAAATAGTTATACCTGGAAGCAAAATCTTTGTACCTTGAACCAAAAAGGGTTCTTCAAAGGGGACAGCCAAATAACCCTATTAGCTTCTAGAAAGCAAATGTTTTTCTATAGAGTGCATGGATTGTGGAAATTTTCTGTAAATAGCTTGGATACATTTAGGATCAATTTTGTACAGATTTGTTTCTATGCGTAGTATTTGATATTTGCATTTGACCTTTTTGGGTGTTCTCATGGTTCTAGCGTGAAGGCTCAGGTTTATCCCACAGAAACAGAATGAACACCAACTTAGAGATCCATCGCAGCTCTATGTAACATCCTATATCCATGGGTCAAATTGGAATTTGTAAAGTGGCAGAGCTGCATAATTCTTAGCATCTGGTGGAACTCTACCCTACTGACTTCTTGCCCATTTTACCCCTATATTTAACACATTGGGTGAGTAATATAATCAGGTCAGAACTTATTGGCACCCTTAATAAAGATGAGTAAAAAATACTGTTTAAAATAAACAATTCAAATATTGAGCTGTGTTGTATGCAAAAAAAGGAGAACATATACTAATAAAATTGCTCAGAGAAAGGGGTTTTGTTTAACAAGTAATATATTGTCTCTCGAAAAAGATAAGGGTCAAAGTGTTTGGCACCCATGTTTTCAATATCTTTCAATACCTCACCCTGCAAGGATAACTACAATGAACCTTTAACAAATATATATATGAGATTGGAGAACACATTGGGAGAGATTTTTGACCATTCCTCCATACATAATATTTAAAAGGTATTGAAAACAGGGGTGCCAATTATTAGGACCCTATCGTTTTGAGAAAAAAATACTTTTTGTTAAACAAAATCTCTACCATTTTTTAAAATCTATTTTTGTTAGCTCAGAATTTGTATTGTTTATTTTATACAATATTTTTGTACGATAATCTCGGGGACTATGTGGGACAGATGTTTGACAAGTTTGGCATTGGAAGTCATGGAACGATCGGCACACTTCGACAAAGCATTGGGACAATTAGCTTTACTCAAGATTCTGTTAAATACCGCAGAACTTTTGCGGATCACATGAATCACTCCCTTACCAAACAATCGCATTACTATCGTTCCCATCGTCCGCCTCATAACGCCAGCCAGGCCCGATCTCTGAGGCACAAATAAATCTATTATCCACTGTTTACTAAAAAAGTGTATTACTTTGAAATGCACCTTTGTGTGTGTGTGTGGGTGTGAGTGTTCGATCATGGTTGATCTCCAGAGAGAGGGGTGTTGGACTGGGAAGAAAGAGCAGGTGTGGAGGCCTGGGGGCCTGAAAAGTGCTATAGGTTCCCAGGTGCACAGAGCTGAAGTGGTAGGCCCAGGGAGGACAGGCAGGCGGGCAAGCTGGGCAGAGAGAGTAGGCCTAGAGGCCTGGAGGTATGGACTTAGGCTGTGGAGAGGAAAAAAGATCCATGGCTGGGGAGTGATCTGAAGTGATAGGCCCAGAGAGAGTAGGCCTAGAGGCCCCATCACCCCCATCAGCCCCTGGTAACCTGTTTGTAGAGCGAGAAGTGCAATGAGCGAGAAGTGGGACCCAGCAGAGCTCCTTCATTGATTATTATTGGGTAAATAATTGCCTAAAACGACCAGTGGAGCACCCCTATGGCTGATCCCACGTGGGGGGGTGTTAGCTCCCCCTAGAGGGTCTCGCCTAACCCAGCCATGGACCCCGTGCCCACCCCCGAGGGCCCCTGGAGCCCCCCCTCCCCGCACCCCATGACAAGGTGCACAGCTGGACTTGTTGTCCATTTGGGACCTGGGATTCTTGGTTTGCAGGTCCTGGATAAAAAAAAATGGCCTTCGTGGACAATTAGGCTAATGCTCTACATGTTGACCCAGTGAACCATTTTGAAAGTGAAGGGCACCGAGGTCCGCTACAATTCCAGATTTAGTTTAAATGTTACTGATAATAAATGATTGTATTTTTTTTCTGACTGTAATATATGCCACTTAGCAGATGCCTTTATCCACATTGACTTACTGTACAGTGAGCGCATACATATTTAGCAGGTTTGAGATCCCTGCAGGAATTTAACCCGCAACAGAGGACCACAATCCCGTGAGTATGTTGCACATTAAGCAGGGTAATGTACTACTTCAAACCTCATAACATATCTGCTACCACTAGAGAGGGTTTTCATTCAAAGCTGGGAGTTTACCAAAAACACAGACAGCATCCCCTTTAGAATACTCCAGAGCCGTGTTAGGACCCTGTTACAGCAATATTGAAAAAATGTTGGATGTGCAAGTAGGCCCCTTTCCAGCAGAAGATGGGTTAGTGGTTTAAAAAGAGCCTGCAGAGCCACACATCACACACAAACACAGTTAAAAGATCGTAAGCATAGATTTTTAAGGGCCTTACATGAAGAGCTGCTGCAATCACTGATGTGAGGGAGTCGTCCTGGCAGATGGGAGCTTGACTGGAGGAGTACAACACACACGCAGACAGGGTCTGACTGGAGGAGGGAGTACTTCTCTGGATCTGAAGCATGGAGAGAAACCCAGGATTATAGGAGTGTGTGTTCATGCGTTTGTTTGTTTGTTTTGTTTGTGTATGTGTGTGTGTGTGTGTGTGTGTGTGTGTGTGTGTGTGTGTGTGTGTGTGTGTGTGTGTGTGTGTGTGTGTGTGTGTGTGTGTTTGGTTGGTTGGTTGAGTGGATCCCAGGATGGTAGGAGTGGGTATTTCCTCTCCTCATGCCACTTCACAGCTCTCAAAGCCATCACTGCAGCTAGTAATTAGGAAATTTTAACAGCAGATTATTAAAAACTAAACTCAAGGCAATAATTTTACTGTAGGCAATGGATGCCTCAAAATCCTCAATAGATACAGTGGGGCAAAAAAGTATTTAGTCTGCCACCAATTGTGCAAGTTCTCCCACTTAAAAAGATGAGAGAGGCCTGTAATTTTCATCATAGGTACACTTCAACTATGACAGACAAAATGAGAAAAAAAAATCCAGAAAATCACATTGTAGGAGTTTTAATGAATTTATTTGCAAATTATGGTGGAAAATAAGTATTTGGTCACCTACAAAAAAGCAAGATTTCTGGCTCTCACAGACCTGTAAGAGGCTCCTTAAGGAGCCTTCTTTAAGAGGCTCCTCTGTCCTCCACTCGTTACCTGTATTAATGGCACCTGTTTGAACTTGTTATCAGTATAAAAGACACCTGTCCACAACCTCAAACAGTCACACTCCAAACTCCACTATGGCCAAGACCAAAGAGCTGTCAAAGGACACCAGAAACAAAATTGTAGACCTGCACCAGGCTGGGAAGACTGAATCTGCAATAGGTAAGCAGCTTGGTTTGAAGAAATCAACTGTGGGAGCAATTATTAGGAAATGGAAGACATACAAGACCACTGATAATCTCCCTCAATCTGGGGCTCCACGCAAGATCTCACCCCGTGGGGTCAAAATGATCACAAGAACGGTGAGCAAAAATCCCAGAACCACACGGGGGGGACCTAGTGAATGACCTGCAGAGAGCTGGGATCAAAGTAACAAAGCCTACCATTAGTAACACCCTACGCCGCCAGGGACTCAAATCCTGCAGTCATATGGTCAGATGAAACCAAAGTAGAACTTTTTGGTAAAAACTCAACTCGTCGTGTTTGGAGGACAAAGAATGCTGAGTTGCATCCAAAGAACACCATACCTACTGTGAAGCATGGGGGTGGAAACATCATGCTCTGGGGCTGTTTTTCTGCAAAGGGACCCGGACGACTGATCCGTGTTAAGGAAAGAATGAATGGGGCCATGTATCGTGATATTTTGAGTGAAAACCTTCCATCAGCAAGGGCATTGAAGATGAAACGTGGCTGGGTCTTTCAGCATGACAATGATCCCAAACACACCGCCCGGGCAACGAAGGAGTGGCTTCGTAAGAAGCATTTCAAGGTCCTGGAGTGGCCTAGCCAGTCTCCAGATCTCAACCCCATAGAAAATCTTTGGAGGGAGTTGAAAGTCCGTGTTGCCCAGCAACAGCCCCAAAACATCACTGCTCTAGAGGAGATCTGGATGGAAGAATGGGCCAAAATACCAGCAACAGTGTGTGAAAACCTTGTGAAGACTTACAGAAAACGTTTGACCTCCGTCATTGCCAACAAAGGGTATATAACAAAGTATTGAGATAAACTTTTGTTATTGACCAAATACTTATTTTCCACCATAATTTGCAAATAAATTCGTTAAAAATCCTGCAATGTGATTTTCTGAATTTTTTGTCTCATTTTGTCTGTCATAGTTGAAGTGTACCTATGATGAAAATTACAGGCCTCTCTCACATTTTTAAGTGGGAGAACTTGCACAATTGGTAGCTAACTAAATACTTTTTTTGCCCCACTGTATGTCCTGTGAAGTGTGCTTTCATTCAGGTACGCAGATTGTTAATCTAGAGACTGAAAAACAGCTTCTATCTCAAGGCCATCAGACTGTTAAACAGCCATCACTAACATTGAGTGGCTGCTGCCAACATACAGACTCAAATCTCTAGCCACTTGAATAATTAAAAATTGGATCTAATAAATGTATCACTAGTCACTTTAAACAATGCCACTTTATATAATGTTTACGTACCCTACTTTACTCATCTCATATGTATATACTGTACTCTATACCATCTACTGCTTCTTGCCTATGCCACACGGCCATCGCTCATCCATATATTTATATGTACATATTCTTATTCATCCCTTTACACTTGTGTGTATAAGGTAGTTGTTGTGAAATTGTTAGATTACTTGTTAGATATTACTGCACGGTCGGAACTAGAAGCACAAGCATTTCACTACACTCGCATTAACATCTGCTAACCATGTGTATGTGACCAATAAAATTGTATTTAATTTAATTTATTTCAGCATTCAGCAATATTTGTTTTACCTTGGAAGTAGTCTATGGTTCATGGTTGACTGTAAACTACAGATGTAGTATCTTAATTTGACCAGTTTCTCACAGCAGGAAATTAATCCTGCAGCAACAAGAGATGTGAATTATTATAATTAATGAACATTTATTTTTTTGCATTTTTTGTTAGGGCAAATCAAGTCAAATTTTTTAAAATGAAAATGACAAACTTTAGAAGCCTTTTTTAAATAATTGGCATTTCCTGCAGCGCACAGGATCACACAGCAGTGTGATCAAACTAAGATTGCACACTGTACTATTCGTGTACTACAGCCACCACAGGCTAAGTTTAGCATCAGCTACTTGCAAACACAAGGGTTCTATAACACCCTCTGAAACACCTTGGCTGAAAGGCACTTCAAAACTGCTCAATAATAATAATATTAATAATTCTGTAGATTAGGTTTCTAGCACCCCTGTATTGATCAGGGTGTTTCATTTGGTGTAGTCGACCGGATCTTTTTTTTTTAGTCCAATCCTGCTGATTGTTTTGTACAACTCTGTTACATGTTTTGTTGACTGTGCCCACATGTTCTCTCAGCTTATGTGGGCTCAATCAACAAAACTCCTCCATAATTCTACTCCCACTTTAGCATTGTCTGAATTCTGAGCCAAAATCACCTCAAAGTAAGATCAACCCAAGTCCTTCAGACAAGTTTCAGATAGGAAGTCTCCTTTGAGTTTCCTGTGAATATTGCTGCTATCCCAACATAACTTACATGTTGAACTGATATCTGTCTGGCTCCCAAGTAGTTTCTGTCTGATCAGATACTAACTTAGTTGTGAGCTTCAGTGAGATACTGTTAGTGACTTTGTGCTTTATTGATTTACAGTACTCTGTGGGGAAAAAGACTAGGACACCTTTCTCTTGTGGGGTTAAACTTTAAATGGTTTTGTAAAACTCAGTGATCTCCAGATCTTCCCTAGTGTGTTTTATCCTCCATCAAGCCCCTAGGGGACTGAACGTAATGGCGTTCTATCTTTGAAGTCCAACAAGCACCTTTTTACATCAAAGCAAATGCCACTCAGTACAAATAAAATGGTGGCAAACACTCCCAGAGAGAGGAGGATGCGGCTCTGAAGCTCACCGAAGCAAACAGGAACAAAGAAAAAGAAAGGGAACAAACACAGATCTGTTTAAAGAAGGTCAAAATCAGTTACAGGAAATCTGCGGCAGCAAGGAAACATTATCTGAGATAGGGCCAGGGTCAGGAAGTAATGCTTGCTTACTTGATCTGTTTTTAGGTGAATATTTTCTACAGCATGTCAATCTTTTCCATCCCCTATGGGCTATACTATACCTTACGTTTTGTCCATGACCATATGCTGTCCATCGCCCTAGGTTGTATCTTGTAGAGATAGACAACTTTAGTACACGGTGAACTGATATTTGAACAGGTAATGTTTGAAACAGTCACATTTACATTCAGGGCTATAGTTTAAGTTGAGGATTCAGAAAGTGGTGGAAACGTCCCCATAATTGATATGATTCCCCGTTATCATTTTGTATAGAAATCTTTCAAATAATTTTTTTCTGATATTCCCCTCCTCATTTAATTGTTGATCATATTCATAGGAGATTCATAAGAGATTGACAGTCTTTAATTTGACTAATAAATTGTGAATATTACTGTTACAATTCTCTGCCCATATGTCTGAAAATGTGATTGCATCTCACTAGTAGAAAAAATTGATAAAAAGCAGAGCATTTACTATAGATTGCCCTTTAACCTCTGTAGCCTTCTGCCTGGTGTGTTTAACTTGTCTAAAGTATGGTATCTTTAAAGCAATTTTTTTATTTGTATTTTTATTTGTATTTTTTTTCTAGTTGAGTATATTATTTATATTGCTTTGTCTTGTCTTGTCTGTATGTTCAAAACTTAATAAACAGAGTTGAAAAAAAAAATGAAAAAAAAAAGCAGAGCATTTTATGTCTCTTGGGGACAATTAAGACAGGACATGATCTCTTTGTAGATTTAGCTGTGTGTCATGTGGCCCCAAAGAGAAACAGAATCTGCAGTATTATGCTGAATCAAGCTCCATTTGAAGAATAATTGGAGTGCACGCTATACATTTTTTTTTACATCTTTGGGCTTTGTGATTCTTTTCAGATAAATATAGTTAGGGGTTTGTCTTCATTTCAAAAACAGTAGTTTGAGGTATTTTGATTCATGCACTGTAAAACTGGATAAGTTAGCAGAAGCAAATACATTTGTGGCAACTGATTGCTTCAGTTTTTTGTAGTTATGAAACTTAAAAGTATTGATGTATACAATACTTCATAATTTCTGTTAATTAATATACACATTTGATTACATGTAACTTAAAGTAATTACAATTACTAACTTTATTACACTGATCTATAGTGACTTAAAATATATATCGATTTAACCAATTTTGTATATGTAAACATAACACACACCTTTCAGGTAGTTTTACGACAAACTTCATGTTGAATGAACGTAATATTTTTTGTTATGCTTACTTCCTAGCCATTAGCCTGTACTCAATTACAATTAAAGTTGCGACAACTAATACACAAATTAAAAACTATAACTTACTTAAATCAAAAGGTAGTTGTACATCTAATCAAAACCTTTGTGGCAATAGTTTTTTTTAGTAGCATCAACTAAAACTAAATAAATGCAATGTTAATAGACATTAAAAAAAACTAAAAAACATGTACAAATGAATGCTTTTAAACCAGGAATATAATGGATTAATTGTTGCATTAACAATAACACATTTCCTGAAGAAGAAAAAAACTCCTGATCAAAGTACATTTAAAGAGAATACAGTAAAAGGTTCACATGTTAGATAACATAGTGCAAGGTTCACAATTAAAGAGCACAGATTGAGGTCAATGTGGCAGGGGAGGTCAGGTTCTGTTCAGTCATTTTGGTAAGTAAACTGAAAATCTAATATTTTCCTCATTGCCTTCTTTGAGGAAAACATTAGAATTTCAGTTCACTTCCTGAATTGACTGAATTTAAAATGGAATTGACCCGACACTGACCTCCACTGAGACATTGCTCTTATGTAATCCCCAAAATCAACTTGTCAGTGTTACAAACGGTGGACAACACGCTTGAAAAAAGTAACAGTTGTAGACCTATTCAAGTGCCATGTTAATAACGGTAGACAACATGCTTAAAAATAGTCATCTCAATGCATTTGAGCAAGGAAATAATAAGTTAAGGAAAATGGTAGATCTAAGAAACACCATGACCTACAATTATTAGCCTACACACTGCAAAGGTTCACTTTTAAAGAGAACACTTTACAGTAGCACTTCCACCATGGTCGGTGTCAATTCCTTTTCAATTCAAGAAATGGAAAAGGAATCAACCGAGGGTGTGACGGTCAGGTTCTGGTTTGTAATTAACTGGAACTCTACATACTTCTGCATTTGGAATAGACAGACAACAAAGGACAGTAATTTAGAAGTTATCACAAGTTTGGAACACAGAATCACAATTTAACTCAGTATAACTAATATATTAAAGCAGGTCAAATTAGTGTAAAAACAGTATTGCAATTTTACCTGCGACTCCATGCCCAGAGCACGCCAGAGATCATGGAACTCCTTTACAGGTAGAGTGTCAGTGACTATAACCTGGCGCAGCAGGGCGAATGTGGTCTCCATCTTCCTATTGATCAGGGGTAAGTTCCTTTCCATCTTCTGAACTTCTTAGACCATTTCCTGCCTCAGCGTTTCAAGACTCCACAAGTCCTCTCCAAGGGGGAAGTTTGGCAGAAAGTTATCTTCAGCCCATTTAGTGCAGTGGTTCATTCTCTGGATAGTTCTGCTTCTTTTTCCTGCATTTACAGACCTCCTGACATCCTGCTCTCCTCAACTTAGTTCTGTAGTTACCCATCTTGAATTTGATGCTGTTCTTCCATCCATTCCACCCAGTGTCAGATCCTGCCTCTTTCAGAGAAGTGTTTCGTAACAAGAGCTTTAGCTGCCTTTCCTATCTCTCGATCATTTGGGTAAGCCTTGAAACTGTACACAGTAGTAGAAATGTCATATTTTTGGTCTCTAGACAACTGAAGATATATTTCATTCCTTTCAAAGGCAGAATTTTCTTCTCTAAGATTCAACTCTACCTCCAATGCAAAAGTAGGCATGTGAAAAACGTCTGGTGGCCACCTACTGAGGCGCTCTGGGGAAGACACATCTGAAAGTATTTCTGTCAGCTGTAAAACTTGTATCTCAATTGGACAGACAGGTTAACTTGTGTAGATGATAGCTCATAGGAACAAAGATGTTCTACATATCATGACTCAAAGTGACTGCAGAGAAGATAAAATGGTTATTCACAAGATATATCTGAGCAATTTTGCAGAGCTGAGGCAGCCCCCCATTGACTAGAACTGACACAAACATGCCAGGGGCATAGTCTGTGCCATCAACGGTGACCTTCGATGTAGTGTAGATTGTGCTGCTAGTTGTCTGTCCCCAAATGTATACTTGAGCTAATTCTGGTAGTGTTAAAACTAGGATATAGTTAACATTAGATGTTTGGGTCTGTGGTGTGACAAATGATGGAGCACTGAGATGATACGCCATCATGTACTGGTGTCTGGTTGCCAATGTCTTAAAGTTCTGTGTGTCTTGTACAACCCTTTTGAAGAAACAATGTTTGCCCTCAAACCGCACAGTCAAAGTCTAAATGTGCACCAAGGACCCAAAACACTTAATAAGGTTGGGATAGTGCTCGACATAGTGATGTTTAGGGCAAAGTCTATACTCAGGGAAGATCTCTAAGAATCAGTCTGTGATCACTAATTTGACACTGCAAATACTTAATGGTCTCATCTGTAAACGCTGGACACAATGCCAATTCTATAATTTATTTCAAGTCCATCAAAACTATGAACCATCACCCTCTGGGACTTCACGGCCCACCAACAATGGGAGTAATCTGAAGAGAGTGGCATTCTCATGTCCATTCCCCCCTGTTGTCCTTTTAGAAGTGAATGTCTTGGGAATGGGCTGTGATCTATCAACTTTGTCTGTGTACTGATATGGAAACAGTGCTATCTTCCTGTTTAAGTAATTGAATGTGACGTACTTAAGGCAAATCATATCTTTTAAGGCAAAGAGAGTTTAACAGGACAAATACCTTCCAAAAGAACATGAAGTATATCTGGTGGAAAACCTGTGATGGGGTGGAAATACCGCAGTGACTCACACAGGACACAATCCACTTTCACACCAAACTGACTGCTCAGAGTATCACTTTGCACAACATTTTGTACATGAATGTCATGGTTGGCTTTAGATCTCAGGCTAAACTCTCCTTCATTGGACCGAAACTGTTTGTTGGTGGCCAGACAGAATCTACAAACCTACTCTGCTCTGAAAGACTAGAACCCCCCCCCCCCAATCCATGGGCAGCAAGATTGTGAGCCAAAACACAAAAGATGGTTCCCTTGACATTCTGACCAATGGATTCAATGAAAACGGCATCCTGATCAAGAGAACGAATGTCATGTAATAATGGTACAAGTACAGCCACAAAACCATACTTTTGGAGGTCTGTCACTTTACACAGTACAACAAGCTGTACAGTGTGTAAGGCGGATTAATATTTATTGGGTAGATTGGCAAGGACCCAGTATACTGCTTATCGTTTGTGATTTTTTTGGGATGTGCCAAGTGGGTTAGCAATTTCGAAATCATCAATATACAGTTGGAGTGACAGTTTAAGTTCTCCTGTTGAGAATAAGTAATTTCCTTGAAAATTTGAACCATCTTTGTGGGACATGTAGTGACTTGGCTCAATATTTGGTTCTGAGATCTTGTTTATAATATCAGTGTTTTTAAACAGTTCTTGAATCATCTGAAGTATTGGAACATAGACCAATGTGTATCCAGGCTGCTCGAAGTCTAAAACATAATGTACCAGATGGCGTTTTCTCCTCTCGGAAGATGACATCTGCGCACCTTCAGCAGTAGCACTTGCAAGAATATTACTGTCCATGACCGCATCGACAACTTCTTTAAGCATAGTATCACTAATAGTGTGGTCATGCTTCTGCAATACCTCGTTAAAGGAGAATATCTACTTTAATATGTGGTCAACTATTTATTGTGTAGCTGTGTCTGACACAATATACTGCATTTTTTAAATAGCTACATTTTGTTTCAGCTGATTCCCCAATTCACCAGTGGCATCATCTGTTTCTGTGCTCTGTCTGGGACATTCTTCACATAAGTCATCTGATCTAGTGGCAGGAGGGTTATGAGTTTGCTGACAGACAATGTCATGACAAAAATGTGACCTAACATTCACTTGGTGTGTTCTACTCTTGTGTGAATTAAATGACAAGTACACATTTAACTACTAGCCTTCTGTCTAGAGCACCAACATCCTTCAGTCAGGCCTGTAGAGAGAAAGCATCAATAAAGAATTAGTATTACAATTTGTAGTGGTAACAGTTTTAGGGTTGGAAACTAGTATGTAAGCCTACTACTGTTCATTCAGAGAATTACAGAAAATGATATTCATAACTTTAGATATGTGTTTCACACTCAAGCCAAATATCAACGTCAGAAAATAAGCATATGTTATTTGAATAGTACATAACTAATTCAGAATTCATGTTAACTTTCAAAACTGCATTGTAATTAGGAAGCATGCCATTGACTCAAGCTTAGGCTGCGCCATTTTTTAGCACCTGTCACATTATACTCAGCAATTACAGACATCCTATCAGATATCAAGGTAAGACCCAGATGCAGACCGTGTCGAGGTAACAATGTTTATTATAGCAACAGGGGAAAAGCTACAGGACGGCAGGCAGGCTTAGGGTCAGGTCAGGCGGAGGTCGGTAATCCAGAGGTGGGGTAAAGGTACAGGATGGCAGGCAGAGTGGACAGGCACATGGGTACAGGATCAGGACAGGCAAGGGTCAAAAACCAGGAGGACGAGAAAGGAGAGACTGGGGGAAAGCAGGCGCTGACACAAAAATGCTGTTTGGCTTGACAAACAAAACGAACTGGCAACAGTCAAACCTAGAACACAGGTATAAATACACAGGGGATAATGGGGAAGATGGGCGACACCTGGAGGGGGGTGGAGACAATCACAAAGACAGGTGAAACAGATCAGGGTATGATAGTACCTGGCGTCTTACCTGGGCGCATATCTGGTTGACCGGGGTGGTGTCGGTGGAAGTCGGCAATGAAGTCGGCAATGAGGGCTGGGTCCAAGATGTCTCTAGCGGGGACCCAGCATAATTCCTCTGGGCCATAACCCTCCCAGTCAACCAGGTACTGAAAACTGCTGCCCTGTGGTCGAACCCTCAGGAGCAGCCACACCGTGAACGCCGGATGGCCATCAATGACACAGGGAGGAGGGGTGGGCCTGGAAATAGAAGACAAAGGGCTGTGAGACACAGGTTTAATTCTAGACACATGGAATGTAGGATGAATACGAAGGGTACCGGGCAACAGAAGGTGGAGAGCAGAGGGGCTGATGATCTTGGAAATGGGGAAAGGGACGATAAACCGGAGGGATAGTTTGAGAGACTACACCCAGAGGGGCAGATCCCGGGTGGACAGAAATACCTTCTGCCCGAGATGATACTAGGGAGCCAGGGTCCGATGGCGATCCGCTTGTCGTTGATACCTGGCGGTGGTCTTGAGGAAGGCTCTCCTCCTGGTATGACGTCCCCGGCGGACAAACATCTGGGCAGAAGGTATGCCAACCTCCTCTTCCTGCTCAGGGAAGAGCGGGGGCTGATACCCCAGGAAACACTCTAAGAGAGATAGGCCCATGGCAGAGCATGGAAGGGTGTTGCGGGCGAATTCGACCCACACAAGCTGCTGGCTCCAGGTGGTGGGGTTGGCAGAGATCAAGCAGCGCAGGATAGTTTTGAGGTCCTGGTTGGCTCGCTCCGACTGAACGTTGGACTGGGGGTGTAACCCGGAGGACACTTTGGCCGACAACCCAATGAGGGTGCAGAACACCTTCCAGAACTGGGACGAAAACTGAGTACCCTGGTCAGAGACCATGTCCACTGACAGTCCATGCATCCATGAGCTTGGCCATCTCTTTGGCAGAGGGTAGTTTGGGGAGAGAAATGAGGTGGGCAGCTTTGGAAAACTGATCCACTTCGGTCAAGATGTCGGTGTTGACATCAGATGGGGAAGACCCGTAACATAGTCCAGGGAGATGTTTGACCAGGGATGGTGTGGGAAAGGCAGAGGCTGGAGGAGACCAGTTGTAGCTTGCAAGGAGTCTTGTTCTGTGCACACACCGTGCGAGCTGCGACGAATCCGGACACGTCAGGAACCATAGTAGGCCATCAAAAGCGCTGTCGCACAAAAGCCAGGGTCCGACGGGCGCCAGGTGGCAGCCAAGCGAGGACCGCGGAGTGGACGGCGCCATCAACAAACATCCGGTTATCAGGCCACCCCCCCCCCCCCCCCCCGGGGTTCGGCTGGGAATGCTGCACTTCACGGACCTGCTTCCCTATTCCGCAGCTGAATGCAGTTGCCAGGCATGAAGTGGGAAGGATGTTCTCGGGTTCCGGGGTAGTAGTCGTGGGGCTATAGCGGCGGGACAGTGCATCCTGCTTGACATTCTTAGATCCCGGCCAGTATGAGAGGGAGAAGTTGAACCGTATGAACAACAGGGCCCATCTGGCTTGCTTGGAGTTGAGGAGCTTGGTGGTGCGGAGATACTCCAGTTTCTTGTGGTCAGTCCACACGATGAACGGATGTTCCACCCTCTCCAGCCAGTGCCTCCGTTCCTCCGACGCCATCGTTACCGCAAGAAGCTCATGATTCCCCACATCGTAGTTTGTTTCCATCACGTTGAGGAGATGGGAGAAGAAGGTGCAGGGATGTACCTTGAGGTCAAGGGCAGAAAGCTGGGACAGGACAGTCCCCACTCCGACATCCAAAGCATCAGCCTCCACCATGAACTGACGAGATGGGTCAAGATGAACCGGATTCGAGCTGTGGTAAAGCAATGTTTGAGGTCCCGGAACGACCGGTCAGCAGCTGGAGACCACGTGAAAGGAACCTTGGGCTAGGTGAGGGCTGACAGGGGGGAAGCCAGGGTGCTGTAACCCCGCATTAGAGCGGCAATAGAAGTTGACGAACCCCAGGAAACGTTGTTGCTGCAAAACCCTGGATGTAGGCTGAGACCAATCCATCACTGCGCTCATCTTCCCGGGATCCATCTGGACACTCCCAGCAGAGATGATGTAACCGAGAATGGGGATGGTGGAGCGATGAAACTCGCACTTCTCCGCCTTCACAAACAACTGATTCTCCAGAAGGCATCGAATGACCTGCAGGACGTGGAGCCCGTGTTCTTGAGGGGAGCGGGAGAAGACGAGTATGTCATCAATGTAGATGAATACGAACCAGTTCAACATGTTGCATTCACCAGAGCCTGGGTATTCGGGTGTCAATGCACGGGCGCAGGGTCATGTCCTTTTTCTCCACGAAGAAGAACCCTGTGCCGGCAGGAGAGGAAGAGGGATGGATAAATCCAGCAGCTAGGAAGACAACAATGTAGGTATCTATAGCCTTGGTCTCTGGTCCCAACAGAGAGTACAGATGTCCCCAGGGCAGCGTGGTGCTAGGGAGAAGGTCAATCCCACAGTCATAGAGTCGGCACGGCGGAAGCGACTAGCTGAACACCTACCGGAGATCCTGGTACTGGCAGAGAGGTCAGAGGCACCTTCCGAGCCCCCAGGAAGACATCCCGGGGCAGGTTGTGCTGACTTCAGTCAATGGGCATGACAGAACGGGCTGATGATGGCACCAGTAGACCAGTTAATGAGGGGATTGTCTCGTTGGAGCCAGGAGAATCCCAATACCACGGGAATCAGAGGGGACTTGATAAGCAGGAACTGGATAGTCTCGCTGTGCTTCCCCGACATCCGTAGGTTGATGGGAGTGGTGTTGTGAGTGACTCGGCCTATAGAGCATCCGTCCAGTGCTCTAACGTCCATGGGAATGGAAAGGGGCTGAGTGGGGATGTTGAGCTTGGACAACAGGATAGCGTCCAAGAAGCTCTCGCCGGCCCCAGAGTCAGTGACAACCTTTTGGACTGTTCTCTCCACAGCAGAATGGCATGAAAAGGGGTGCGACCAGGCGAAGCAGGAGCCTTCTCCATATGGCCCACCAGAGTACTTGCGCCTATCGGTGAACCTGGTTTCTCTAAAGGACAAGAAGACACAAAATTACCAAGATTCCCGCAATACAGACAACTCTTAGTGTCAATCCTGTATTGTCGTTCCGTTGGCGACGCCCCAGCTCTACCTAGTGGCATAGGCTCAGGAAGCGGTGACTTGGCCATCTTCGACAGCCCTCAGGGCAGGTCGGTAATCCTCGGGTTCTCTTGGCAACGAAACCATTGGGAGCTTCCGGGATGACTAGGAGACAAGGTGGGATCCCTGGGTGTGCGAGTGAAATCCAAATTCCTTTCCCTCCATCGTTTCCATAATCGCCCATCGATATGGATGGTCAAAGTGATGAGGGAATCGAGCTCCGTAGGTATTGCAAGCTCATACTTGTCCTCCTCCGAGACGCTGTGCAGGAACATATCGAACAGTGCCGCTTGATTCCAAGCACTCTCCGCTGCCAACATGTGGAAATCCACCACATAATCAGCTACACTGCGGGAGTCCTGCCAAAACTGGATTAGCTTCCGGGCGGCCTCTCGCCCAGAGAACGGGGCATCAAAGACCTCCCACAAACCAATCCAAACTAGCGCATCTGACCGACTGTTGTTCCCACACGGCAGTAGCCCAGGTAGGCTATCTTGCGATCTGAGAGGAAGGAGGAGGGCTGAAGCTCGAAGATGAGTGCACACTGAGCGAGGAATGCCCGACAGGTGATCGGCTCTCCATTGAAGCATCCCGGAGGAGGTAAGCGGGGCTCCTGAGAAGGTGGAGTGACCGAAGAGACAGCGCTGTAGCAGCTGAGTCGCTGAGTGGGGTTACCACCGTAGTAGGCAGCCTTCCAGGCAACCCGTGGAATTGCTCCAGCAAACTGTCCAATGCCCAGTCATGGCATTCAGCCAACATTTGGACCCCATCCACAAGGCCACGAAGCAATTCCTTGTGCATACCGATTGTGGCTCCCTGGGTGAAGATGGCATTGCACAGTTGGCCCGGGTCTGCTGGGTCAGTCATTACCATTTTCTACATTGTAGAATAATAGTGAAATTATCTAGTAACAAATGAACATCGTTATGTTTGGAGGACAAAGGGGGAGGCTTGCAAGCCGAAGAACACCATCCCAGCTGTGGAGCACGGGGCAGCAGCATCATGCTGTGGGGGTGCTTTGCTGACGGAGGGACTGGTGCACTTCACAAATAGATGGCATCATGAGGCAGGAAAATTATGTGGTTATCTTGAAGCAACATCTCAAGACATCAGTCAGGAAGTTAAAGCTTGGTCGCAAATGGGTCTTCCAAATGGACAATGACCCCAAGCATACTTCCAAAGTTGCGGCAAAATGGCTTAAAATGACCAAGTTAAACAATTTAAAGGCAATGCTGACAAATACTAATTGAGTGTATGCAAACATCTGACCCACTGGGGATTGTGATAAAATAAAAGCTGAAATAAATCATTCTCTCTAGTATTATTCCAACATTTCACATTCTTAGAATAAATGGGTGATCCTAACTGACCGAAGACAGGGAATTTTTACTAGATGATTCCATATAGGCAGTGGTGCAGTGGTCCAAGGCACTTCATCTCAGTGCTTGTGGCGTTCTTATCTACAATGACGGCTGACATCGGCCAAATACGGACGACGCTGTGCCAATTGTGCACCGCTCTATGGGACTCCCAATCACGGCCGGTTGCAATACAGCCTGGAATAATTTTTTAAATATGTGTTAAAAAATAAATAAAAACCCTGGAATGAGTAGGGGTGCCCAAACCTTTGACCGGTACATGACGTCAGACATAATCAAGGTCAAACTTGACTGTCAATCTATCATCACAAGTCTTGATATCAGAAGACCTGATATCAGATAAACTCTCCGATACATTTCATCTGATTAAACAAATACCAGTCTCACAAAATCAAAAGTGTTATGGGAACCTAAAACAGTTATGCTACTGCAACGTTTTCACATATATAATGTTTACAGAGCTTAATACAACAAAGTACTGTTTGGGTTTACAGTGTGTTAATAGATGTCTTGTGCTGACAGCTATGGCATTGATATTAGTAATATACTGTAAACGTACAAAACTTTAGGAACACCTTCCTAATATTGAGTTGCATCTCCTTTTGCTCTCAGAACTGCCTCAATTTGTTGGGACATGGACTGTACAAGGTGTCGAATGCATTCCATAGGGATGTTGGCCCATGTTAATTCCCACAGTTATTTCAAGTTTCAAGTTATTTCAAGTTGGCTGGATGTTCTTTGGGTGGTGGACCATTCTTGATAGACACGGGAAACTGTTAAGCGTGAAAACCTAGCACTATTGCAGTTCTTGACACACTGAAACCGTTGTGCCTGGCACTTACTACCATACCCCATTCAAAGGCACTTAACTTCTTGACCATACTTGAGACGCAGACGTCTCAAGTATGCCCCTGGAAATGCAAATGCGCTACGCTAAATGCTAAATGTACTCGTTACAACTCAATCTTTGATCAAAATTCACAAGCAGGGTATTGAATTAAAGCTACACTCGTTGTGAACCTAGCCAGCAAGTCAGATTTTTAAAATGCTTTTCGGCGAAAGCATCAGAAGCTATTATCTGATAGCATGCACCCCCCAAAATGCCAGCTCGACACGTAAACAACAGATGTTGCGATAGCCGGCGCTACCCAAAACGCAGAAATAAAATATAAAACATTCATTACCTTAGACGAGCTTCTTTCTTGGCACTCCTATATGCCCCATAAACATCACTATTGGGTCTTTTTTTCGTTTAAATCGGTCCATATATACCCAAAATAGCTTTGTATGGAAGTTGTGTCATTCAGAAAAAATCATTGTTTTTAAACGCTGCGTAATTTTTTAAAATTAAAAAAGTCGACGATAAACTTTCACAAAACACTTCGAAATCCTTTTGTAATCCAACTTTAGGTATTAGTAAACGTTTATAATCTATCAAAATGATTACAGGGCGATGTCTCTTCAATAGGTCTTCACTTGCAAAAACAATGCCATCTGATATCTCCCACAACTGCATCCGGGTGAAGACTGGGAAAATGGAGGTCAGATGGATGGATTTTCCAACAATTAATTCAATTGAAAATTAGGACAATGGCGCCATCGTGCGGAATTTGTATGAATTGCAGGCAGATTCCCATTAAATTCTGTTCTCTTTTAACAACTGGTGGAAGTGACTTATGGAAATTATTTTTTGCTTTCAGAGAGCAGTTTTTCTTGCGTTTTTCAATGAAACACACGATCTGTTATAGTCACAGCCGTGATTTAACCAGTTTTATAAACTTCAGAGTGTTTTCTATCCACACATACTAATCATATGCATATACTATATTCCTGGCATGAGTAGCAGGACGCTGAAAAGTTGCGCGATTTTTAACAGAATTTTCAAAAAAGGAGGGGGTAGAAGTAAGAGGTTTTAAATATGAAATATTTTGTCTTGCCCATTCACCCTCTGAATGGAACACATACACAATCCATGTCTCTATTGTCTCAAGGATTAAAAATCTTTGTTTAACCTGTCTCATTCCCTTCATCTACACTGATTGGAGTGTATTTAACAGGTGACATAAATAAGGGATCATAGTTTTCACCTGGATTCAACTGGTCAGTCTATGTCATGGAAACAGCAGGTGTTGTTTCCATGACATGGAAATGCGTTGTGTACATTTTGATGTGTTATGGAAACCTATTGCATGAATGTTGAGCATATAAGTGATGAATGTTAGCTCTGTATGTATGGTGTCATGACATCAGATTAATCCACCACACTGGTAAGTATTGAAGACATATCTTAATTAGCCCTATCAGATTACCGTAAAGCATATTATAGATTTTAGTAAATATCGTAGTAAAAGGTTATAGTAAAAAGTCCACTCACAACGCTTGAGAATTCTCTTCTGCATAACACATGTAACACTGTTATAACACTGTAATACTTCATGGTCTCATTAGAATGTGAAAATAGTGGCATTTAGCCATTGTAACGAGAGCTGTCACAGAAGTCCCTGACACCAACCTCGGTGCCCATGTACCAGCCACCGAAGGGGTGCTTCTAAATGTTTAGAAATGCTTACAAATGCTTTATAAAATGATCATAATACCTCCAAGATGTTGTAGCGAGAGCTGTCACAGAAGTCCCTGACTACCAGCTCTGTGTCCATGTACCAGCCACTGAAGAGACAGGTGGTGAATTCCAGCCCCCACACCTCTAGCAGCATGCTAGATACAGCAGGCAGGCTGTCCCACTTCAGATTCAAGTCCATGAACCAATCATACTTGTGTGCCGAAGCATGGAAGGACAAAGAGATGCACTCTAATGAATAACAGTCAAGGTTTGGAGGAGAGATGGTGAATGTGACATAACTTGACTAATTGATTCAAATAAATCGGCTAGCACCTGGTCAGTCTGTCATGGAAAGAGTTCCTAATATGTTGTACACTCAGTGTATAGACTGTATATATACTAACAGAATAAAAATGCAACATGTAAAGTGTTGGTCCCATTTTCATGACCTGAAATAAAAGATCCCAGAAATGTTCCGTACTCACAAAAAGCTTATTTCTCGCAAATTCTGTTCACAAATTTGTTTACATCCCTGTTAGTGAGCATTTTTCCACTCAGTGTATATCGTCTTAAGTTGTATGTAACCAGGACAAAGAGCATATTTCTCTACGCAAGCCTGGGCAAACACTGGATCATATACAGTGCCTTGCGAAAGTATTCGGCCCCCTTGAACTTTGCGACCTTTTGCCACATTTCAAGCTTCAAACATAAAGATATAAAACTGTATTCTTTTGTGAAGAATCAACAACAAGTGGGACACAATCATGAAGTGGAACGACATTTATTGGATATTTCGAACTTTTTTAACAAATCAAAAACTGAAAAATTGGGCGTGCAAAATTATTCAGCCCCCTTAAGTTAATACTTTGTAGCGCCACCTTTTGCTGCGATTACAGCTGTAAGTCGCTTGGGGTATGTCTCTATCAGTTTTGCACATCGAGAGACTGACATTCTTTCCCATTCCTCCTTGCAAAACAGCTCGAGCTCAGTGAGGTTGGATGGAGAGCATTTGTGAACAGCAGTTTTCAGTTCTTTCCACAGATTCTCGATTGGATTCAGGTCTGGACTTTGACTTGGCCATTCTAACACCTGGATATGTTTATTTTTGAACCATTCCATTGTAGATTTTGTTTTATGTGTTGGATCATTGTCTTGTCGGAAGACAAATCTCCGTCCCAGTCTCAGGTCTTTTGCAGACTCCATCAGGTTTTCTACCAGAATGGTCCTGTATTTGGCTCCATCCATCTTCCCATCAATTTTAACCATCTTCCCTGTCCCTGCTGAAGAAAAGCAGGGCCAAACCATGATGCTGCCACCACCATGTTTGAAAGTGGGGATGGTGTGTTCAGCTGTGTTGCTTTTACGCCAAACATAACGTTTTGCATTGTTGCCAAAAAGTTCAATTTTGGTTTCATCTGACCAGAGCACCTTCTTCCACATGTTTGGTGTGTCTCCCAGGTGGCTTGTGGCAAACTTTAAACAACACTTTTTATGGATATCTTTAAGAAATGGCTTTCTTCTTGCCACTCTTCCATAAAGGCCAGATTTGTGCAATATACGACTGATTGTTGTCCTATGGACAGAGTCTCCCACCTCAGCTGTAGATCTCTGCCGTTCATCCAGAGTGATCATGGGCCTCTTGGCTGCATCTCTGATCAGTCTTCTCCTTGTATGAGCTGAAAGTTTAGAGGGACGGCCAGGTCTTGGTAGATTTGCAGTGGTCTGATACTCCTTCCATTTCAATATTATCGCTTGCACAGTGCTCCTTGGGATGTTTAAAGCTTGGGAAATCTTTTTGTATCCAAATCCGGCTTTAAACTTCTTCACAACAGTATCTCGGACCTGCCTGGTGTGTTCCTTGTTCTTCATGATGCTCTCTGCGCTTTTAAAGGACCTCTGAGACTATCACAGTGCAGGTGCATTTATACGGAGACTTGATTACACACAGGTGGATTGTATTTATCATCATTAGTCATTTAGGTCAACATTGGATCATTCAGAGATCCTCACTGAACTTCTGGAGAGAGTTTGCTGCACTGAAAGTAAAGGGGCTGAATAATTTTGCACGCCCAATATTTCAGTTTTTGATTTGTTAAAAAAGTTTGAAATATCCAATAAATGTCGTTCTACTTCATGATTGTGTCCCACTTGTTGTTGATTCTTCACAAAAAAATACAGTTTTATATCTTTATGTTTGAAGCCTGAAATGTGGCAAAAGGTCGCAAAGTTCAAGGGGGCCGAATACTTTCGCAAGGCACTGTATTTATTTTGATACAGGTAAAAAACAATGGCACATTTAATCTACGGCAAAGTTTATTTGTAACGTGGTATTCAACCTTTTAAGATGTTTTATTAATCTCTGTCTTTAATCAATCAGTAAGTTAAGCCAATTAAGAGATATAGCACCTTCTAAATGGATTTGCCACCTTCTCTAAAGGTCTTGCCCCTCCTGAGAGGCAGCATCTGAACTTTTCAATAGAATAGGTGTCTGCTCTGCTGCAGAGCTAACTGTTTAAACAGCTAACACTAGCAAACAGATGGAGCCAGGGACCTCAGGTGGATGTATAAACAATGGGATCGGGAGCAGCCGGGCTAGCCATGAGGTGAAACATTTATCTGGAGGCTTTCAATAACTCAACCCCATACCTGCAATAATACATTGGATAAACGTGAAAAACAGCTGCAGTAAAATGTAATTATACTCCACTTTATAAATTGTTTGTCACATTGTAATCTGTTGTAATCCATGATGGGTTTCCATTTTATTTGCGCCATAAAATTCCCAAAGCCTTGGCAACATCTTATGTACACAATACCAACACATTATGTCATCATTCATCCTCACATTTTGTTTTTGTTTTCCTCACACAAAATATTTGTCAAAAGTAGTCAGGGGTTTATTTTGTCCAGACTTGCCTATACATCCTTATTCTGAAACCCCACTACATCAATGCAACAGCAAATCACATTCACTACACTGCATATCATTAACAATGAGTTTTAAGAGTGAACACAGAATTACAAAAGCTTGAGCATTTGTAATAGATTAGAAAAAAGTTGCAACTAACATTTCCCTTGTGCATTCAATTCTAGATTTATTCATAGTCAAATCGGGTTTTGTATCTTTTCAATTCCCACTTGCAAATGTTATCTATGATGTAATCACACAGAGCTATATTTCATTTACCAGCTTACACTGACTTAACACAAATATAATATTATACATGATTATTTTGAATATGTGCTGTTGAATCTTGGCTCCTGTGAAAGAAAGAGTAGCAACCAGAGAAGATTTATCCTACAGTAGATCTAGCTATCATCTACTGTATCTACAGAGATATATTCCCTAAACTACATATTTTATGATCAGTCATTAAGTTCTGCTTTTCTGATGTATCAAATACTTATGTCATGCAATAAAATGCTAATTAATTACTTTAAAATCATACAATGTGATTTTCTGGATTTTTGTTTTTAGATTCCGTCTCTCACAGTTGAAGTGTACCTATGATAAAAATTACAGACCTCTACATGCTTTGTAAGTAGGAAAACCTTCAAAATCAGCAGTGTATCAAATACTTGTTCTCCCCACTGTATATATCAGTATTTATTTTACTGATAACCAAGGGCATACTACAAGACAGCATTTACAAATTAATTAAGCATGTGTGTTTAATGAATCCACAAGATCAGAGGCAGTACGGGTGACCAGAGATGCTCTCTTGATAAGTGTGTGAATTGGACAATTTTCCTGTCCTGTTAATAAGCATTCAAAATGTAACGAGTACTTTTGGGTGTCAGGGAAAATGTGTGGAATAAAAAGCATACTGTTAAGTTCCAAGAAATGTTCTATACCAACAAAAAGCTGATATCTCAATAGTGTGCACAAATTTGTGTACATCCCTGTTAGTGAGCATTTCTTATCCACCTGACAGGTGTGGCACATCAAAAAGCTAAACAGCATGATCATTACACAGGTGCACTTTGTGCTGGGGACAGTAAAAGGCCACTGTGCAGTTTTGAGAAAGTTTGCAATTGGCAGGCTGACTGCAGCAATATCCTCTGTTGCCAGAGAATTTAATGTCCATTTCTCTACCATAAGCTGCCTCCATTGTCGTTTTAGAGAATTTGGCAGTACGTCCAACCAGCCTCACAACCGTAGACCATGTGTAACCACGCCAGCCTATGAAGCAGCTGAATAATCTCTGTACAAACTTCCAGAAACTGTATCAGGGAAGCTCATCTGCATGCTTGTCGTCCTCACCAGGGTCTTGACCTGACTGCAGTTCAGCGTCATAACCGACTTCAGTGGACAAATGCTCACCTTCGATGGCCACTGGCATGCTGGACAAGTGTACTCTTCAGGAATGAATGCTAGTTTCAACTGTACAAGGCAGATGGCAGATAGTGTGTATGGTGTCGTTTGGGCAAGTGGTGGGGTTATGGTATGGGCAGGAATAAGCTACGGACAATGAACACAATTGCATTTTATCAATGTAGGGATACCGTGTCGAGATCCTGTGGCCCATTGTCGTGCCATGCAGCCACCGGCATCCCATCATGTTTCAGCATGATAATGCACGGCTCAATGTCGCAAGGATCTGTACACAACTGCAGAGGCTAAAAATGTCCCAGTTCTTCCATTGCCTGAATACTCACCAGACATGTCACACATTGAGCACACATTGGCCACAATCAACAGCCTGGTCAACTCTATGCAAATGAGATGTGTTGCAATGCATGAGGCAAATGGTGGTCACACCAGATACTGACTGGTTTTCTGATCCACATCTCAACATTCTTTTTAAGGTATCTGAATTTCCAGTCGTGAAATCCATGGATTAGGGCTGTAAACTGTAACTCAGTAAAATCTTTAAAATTGTTGCCTGTTGCGTTTCTATGTTAGTTCCGTGTACATTATTTTCTTTAGGAATGTAGTGAAGTTAAAATTATCAATGAAATATAAATTGTAAAGTACAGATACCGTACAGATAGCTTTCTCACTATCTCTTACCAGAGTGTGCATCTGTTAGGCAGTGTTTTATATGGAATCATATCACAAAACAAGTTGTGGAGGGACACAAAATGCTCTGTGTCGGTTTTGAATTATTTTGGAATATTGACAAGTGGCAGTGTAGATGCAAGTGCGCATCGTCTCAATTGTCAATATGACCAAAACAGTGGCAGACTTGAGTAATCACTGTCAAACACATCAATTGCGTTGTCTTATGTAAACATGTCCGAGGCCCGAGGTGCTGTGTAATGGTTAGGTCTGTCTCACTGTTTGAAGGGTGTTATGATTGGATAGAACTTAATTAGCACAGCTTCATGAAGGGTTTCCCTAGGTGATACAATCCCGTGTTAGTGGGTAAGTGACATGATTGTAATCCAAACCCAACCCTCATGTAAGTCGTGAGTTACACAAATCTCACAAAACTGTTTTGAAATATACTGACTTTGGCTCAATCCCAACAGTTTGCAGTTTGAAATGTAACAGTCACATTTCCTTCACATGTTTCCTGCAATTTCTATGGGATTAATGATTAACAAGTGGAAGCAATAAAAAAAAATGAAAACCCCTATTCTGAACTAATATTTATACCAAATGTTTTAAGGTCTATGCACAGATCGGCTACAAAGCAACCCATCCATAGGAATACAGGTATTTTTTTATCCTCTACGACACAATAAGCAATAAAAGAGTTACTTCAGCTGCATTGCAAGACAAATATCTTCAATCTCTAACGTTAACGTTACTTCAATAACGAACTATGACAAGTCGGACTTAGAATTTATTTTTTGAAGGAGCAAGTCAAGTTTACAAAATTGTTCATTAAATTTCCAGTAACATTGAATTCTTTATTTCCACTGGGTTTCACAAGATGATAGCCTTGCTTTCTGGTTTGCTCAGGAGTTCCTAAAACATTAAACAAGACAAATTACAATTCGTATAACTGTGAACCGCACACATAGAAAGCTAAATGCATAGCTAGCTGGCCAATGTTAGACAGATTTTTGTCAATTAACTTCATGACAAAAAAAAAAAGCATTATAATTTGTCTCTACAGCTAACATATTCCTGTTAACTGTAAATGATTTGTTATAAAGTTATAATTCCTTACATTTGCTTCAATCCTAGTATTTTTCTCATCCATTACTCTTCAAGCAACTCTCCAGGGTTGGGTTACAGAACATCATTCTCGATTAGCTTTGTTTCGAGGGCCAAGTAGATGGCTGTAAAGGCACTACGCCTCACTCAAAGTTTAATTGGATACCATTACGACTTGATGACCAAAATGATCCTACTTAATAAAATATGTCAATTTGAGCACTGGAATAAATGTTCCTGACTAATATCGATGCGATATTACCCCCAAAATTGCTGCAACTTACAAGTCGGTTGGAGAGAATCAACTTGAGCAAAGTGATGTGTAGAATCAATAAAAGTACTATTCCCGGCCAAATAATAGGCCTTGTGCAATTAAGCTCCACCCACCAAACACACACGCACAACCAGACATTAATTGATTGATTGATTTCTTAGGCGCACAGAACAGGTAGGCTGGTTTCATATACTCCTTCGTATGTGTCTTCTCTGCAGAGATCCGCGAGGCGTTCAAGGTGTTTGACCGTGATGGGAATGGCTTTATTTCCAAGCAGGAGCTAGGCATGGCCATGAGATCCCTGGGATACATGCCCAACGAGGTGGAGCTGGAGGTCATCATACAGAGACTGGACATGGACGGTGAGACACGCACACACACACACCGACGAAAATACTCAGGGCACGCACACAGGCACCCACATGGGTATGCATACACGCATTCATGTGTGCTCGCAAACCCACTAGCATAACAGATGTCTTCGCCCCACTGTCATCAACAGGTGATGGTCAGGTGGATTTCGAGGAGTTTGTCACTCTCCTCGGACCCAAGCTGACAGCAGCCGGAATGCCTGACAAGTTCCACGGAACCGACTTTGACTCCGTGTTCTGGAAGGTAAGTAAGCATTACCCGCATCTCTCCTGCTGATTACCACTGACAAGCTGAAGCAAAGTCTTCTGGGTGATCAGGATGCTTCGCTATAGCTGTCATCTATCTATCAAATTATTTATTATTTATCGAGTTTATCTAAGTCTTTGTGACTTGGAACAAAGACAAATGTAATTGCCAGATTTGGTTGGATGGTTAATAGGACAGTGCTATCCCTTTCCTACGCTTGTCTTATTATCAAATTAAGTGAAATCTATGTAGATGTAATCAGGCATTGATTCAGTGACTGTTTCCCAGATAATTACCCTCCCATATTGACAGTAATAGGAGTCACCAAGTATTTAGAGACTGATTCAGGCTTCCCTTGACAATGTCTATGCCTAAACAGTGTCTTTGTGTTCAATCTAAAACAAACACACACGTTGTAATGTGTGTATGGAAGTGTATGTTCCCAAATCAAGACAGTCATTCAATGTCACACGCATCAATGGGCAGTGTTGTGCTTTTCACTCCATTGGGGTGAAAAACATAAAATCATCCTTGAAACAGTATCTCCACCATAGTGACAACAGCTTGTGATTATCTGTGCATGTGTGCTTGTGTCCAGACTGACATGCAGAAGCTGACGGTGGAGGAGCTGAAGAGGCTGCTGTACGATACGTTCTGCGACCACCTGACCATGAAGGACATCGAGAACATCATCAAGACCGAGGAGAGCCATATAGAGAACGCAGGGGCCTGCCAGGTGGATATAGACAGTAAGGGATCTTATAGTACACACTTTGTAGTAAACACTTTATAGTTCACAATGTATAGTTCACTCAGAGCATGCGTCTCAGGTGGATATAGATCATAAGAGACTTCTTGTACACAAGAAGTACACTGTGAAGTACACTTCTTGTACACTGTGTATAATTTTTTTTTTTTGAGACAGGCATATAGATTAACTGAGAGGGAGTAACAGGTGAGAGATATGGAAAGTTGACGTGGTGGGAAAATGCATAGCCCGGAGGTAGCTGCGTTATATATACAGTAGCTCTTTTCCTCTAAAATATCTTCCTTGTCCTCTTGCCTCCCTTCCCTGTCAAGCAGCTAGTCCAACGCAGCAAGTCAAGCAGACGTGTGTACGCAAGAGCCTGATATGTGCTTTCGCCATTGCTTTCATCATCAGTGTCATGCTTATCGCAGCCAATCAGGTGCTGCGGAGCGGCATGAAGTAGACGGGGACACCTATGGCCTCCTGACCCTCTGAAAGAGACTAATGTAAGACACCTGGACAAATGACTGAGGAAAAACTTCTAAACCACAAACACAACCATGACCAGAACAACAACAATGACAAAAACAACAACAGACGATCAAACCAACATTAAAATAAACTGAAAGGAAAATAATACATGGCTCTCATCCAATTGACTTCATGGGCATATTTCCCAACTTGCTCCTTAAACTCCTTTCTGAATGGAACCCATTGCACCCCTACTATGTGGGCCTGGAGGATGATCATCATCTGTGCATGAAGTGCATGGATTTAACCAGTCGTCTCTTGAAACATTTGTAGAAGTTATTATAAGTGTATATCCATAGAATTGTGTAACAAACATAGGTGTGTTTTAAATCACGTATGGCCAACTGTGACTTTCACGTTTGTTAACGGGGTTGGGGTCGGAGGTCAAGGTGTCAGGTTAAGGACCAAAGTTCAGTGGTCAGGGGAGGGAATGGAGAATTAGTTTTTCTGTACTGTGTACCAAATAATATTTAATGATAGGAATACTTCACAGTTCTGCATGAACATAAGGGCTGTTTAGTAGACTACATGCTCGTATTGTAAATGTAGTTTGTTGGGGAACTGTTCTTATCGACGTACTGTGGACTATTAACTTCACTGAGCACCCCATGACGATCATCATAGTATATCTTACTGCCAATGAAAAACAGCTCAGACGTGATGGATTGTATTAGCATATCACTGAGAAATCCTAAAGTATGTTATTGATATTTGTTATATGTGCATGACCTAGTGCAGGTAGCTAAGTGGTTAGAGCTTTTTGGCAGTAACCGAAAGGTTGCTGGATCAAATCCCAGAGCCGACAACATACAAATCTGTCATTCTGCCCTTGAACAAGGCAGTTAACCCTTCTGTTCTCCGGTAGGCTGTCATTGTAAATAAGAATTTGCTCTTAACACATTTGTTTTTATTAACATACAAAGAAGAGGGTTGTTAGCTCTGTATAAGATGAATGATGGAATATATTTTGTGCTCCTTGGTCAGTTCTATTTACATGGCTATATTGAGCAATAAATCATGAGTATATACATATCACATGTGATATCACCGGCCAGACATGATCTATATAGTCCTTTAGGCTCATCTATAGGGCAGCCCTGCACTGGAGAATCAAAGCAGGAGCAATTACTGCTTCTGTCCCATGGTAGGTTCTTGTTGTCCTTGGGATGCAAAGCCCGGACGTCTATGAGATAAAAGAAACAAACAAAAATAACTCATCTTTAAAGGACCTAAACAGTTATTCTGAAACTACTAGGAAGTTTAACAAGACAGGTTAAGTGGGTGGGGAGCTTATATTCATGAGCTCACCGTGACTGACAGCTTTTTGAAAGCTCTATGTCAAGCAACTTGGATGTTTTGAGAAGTATTGCAGTAAAATCATCTCAAGCACATTTGGTGATACACAAAGCAACTCAAACAACATTAAAATTGCATCAATTCTATATATATTTGTTATACATCTCCTGTTTGGAATGTCTCTTGTGATGAGGTTTACAGCAGCACTGACAAATTTGTTGGCTTTTGTTCCATGCTGGCTGAATACCTAGCTAACCAGTAATGAACACCAGACACGGATGAATGGGGTAACATATACAGTAAGTAGCTTTGCCATAGATGAAGAGGGTAAACTTTTAATTATATTTACTAATCACCCTACAGTCAAAATGTAGCACCAGTAGAGTAGCTATCTAGCTATATGCACCACGCCTCTCTGCAAACACATCTTTTATATTGGTTACAGGGCAGAACGTATGTAGGTAAGATAACATCATGTTACAATTGGTGTAATAAAATGAGAGTTAAAGGGATGTCACCTTGTACCCTTAATAATGATTCCAAGTGTTTAACATGGGGGAGGGGACCAGTAACTTTATGATAAAACTTTGTCAATGTAGAAGCAACAGTCATTTTTCATGGTCATCATAGTTTGATGACCAAAGTTTCCTTCAGATATTTCATGAAAAACTTGATTAAGACTGTTCATGACCATTAAGGCACTACTGAAACATCAGGTTTCTATCCTCTTTCATTCTGGAGCTATACCGCAGCTATACTGAACATCACATGGCTCGTGAAGCTCTGCAATAAAGCACTACTCCATGCCTGTGTAACATTTACGCTATCCCAGTGGTCTTTAAAGTGTTCTGCATGTTTGCCAATGTTGCCATTGAATGACGTCCATGAATACTGAGAGAATCTGTATACATCTGTAAGATACAAATGTCAACCAAAGCTATGAAAGTAAATCACTGTATGTAGTTAAAGGTCTCTTACAAACCACAAGATAATGAACATTTAATAGCTCATCATTATGGCCTAGATTCAATCAGTTCTAGCGCTAACCAGCGCTATCTGACAACTGCATAGCAGTTTCATTGTTTTGTTGAGGTGATGTCTAGGTGTGATAGATGCCTTGTTTAGGGGATGTAACTGTGCTGGAGCTATCAAATTGGTGAGCCGCTGCTCTTGTCGTCATTGTCACGTTTGACGTTTTACTGCACTGTTAGGAGCTAGCAACAAAAGCATTTCGCTGTACCCACCATAACATCTGCTAAACTGTGTACGCGACCAATAAACTTTGATTTGATACCACACCCGTCCTTAAACTCCCACCTGTGTTATAAGTTCAGAACGAGAAAATGTAGCCAAAATAGAAAAAATGACACTCAAATTGAAAATCATTGAAGTAAATAATGAGGATTTATACAAAAATATATACATTACCACTCAAAAGTTTGAGGTCATTTAGAAATGTCCTTGTTTTTGAAAGAAAAGCACATTTTTTGTCCATTAAAATAACATCAAATTGATAAGAAATACAGCGTAGACATTGTTAATGTTGTAAATGACTATTGTAGCTGGAAATGGCAGATTTTTTATGGAATATCTACATAGGCGTGCAGAGGCCCATTATCAGCAACCATCACTCCTGTGTTCCAATGGCACGTTGTGTTAGCTAATAAAACATCATTTTAAAAGGCTAATTGTGCCCCGGGGCCTCCCACTCCTCTTTCTATTCTGGTTAGAGCCAGTTTGCGCTGTTCTCTGAAGGGAGTAGTACACTGCGTTGTATGAGATCTTCAGTTTCTCTGCAATTTCTCGCATGGAATAGCCTTCGTTTCTCAGAACAAGAATAGACTGATGAGTTTCAGAAGAAAGGTCTTTGTTTCTGGCTATTTTTAGCCTGTAATCAAACCCACAAATGCTGATGCTCCAGATACACAACTAGTCTAAAGAAGGCCAGTTTTATTGCTTCTTTAATCAGCACCACAGTTTTCAGCTTTGGTAACATAATTGCAAAAGGGTTTTTCTAATGCTCAATTAGCCTTTTATAATGATAAATTTGGATTAGCTAACACAACGTGCCATTGGAACATAGGAGTGATGGTTGCTGATAATGGGCCTCTGTACGCCTATGTAGATATTCCATTAAAAAAACTGCCGTTTCCATCTACAATAGTCATTTACAACATTAACAATGTCTACACTGTATTTCTGATCAATTTTATGTTATTTTAACGGACGAAAAATGTGTTTTTCTTTCAAAACAAAGGACATTTCTAAGTGACCCCAAACTTTTGAACCGTAGTGTATATAAATGCAACATGCAACAATTTCATTGATTTTACTGAGTTACAGTTCATATGAGGAAATCAGTCAATTGAAATACATTCATTAGGCTCTAATCAATGTATTTCACATGACTGGGAATAAAGATATGCATCTGTTGGTCACAAATACCTCAAAGAAATGGGCCTTAGGATCTCGTCACATTTTTTTTGTGCATTCAAATTGCCATCGATAAAATGCAATTGTATTCGTTGTCCGCAGCTTATTCCTGCCCCAACCATAACTCCACCGTCACCAATGCGGCACTGTGTTCACAACGTAGGCATCAGCAAACCGCTCGCCCACAAGACATCATAAAAAAAACAATGTTGGAGGCAGTTTATGGTAGATACATGAACATTAAATTCTCTGGCAACAGCTCTGGTGGACATTCCTGCAAATTGCACTCTCCAAATTACATTCCTGACAATTGCATGCCTCTTTAAAACTTGAGACATCTGTAGAATTGTATTGTGGATGACAAAACTACACATTTTAGAGTGGCCTTTTATTGTGCACCTGTGTAATGATCATGTTGTTTAATCAGCTTCTTGATATGCCACACCTGTCATGTGGATGGATTATCTCGGCAAAGGAGAAATGCTCACTAACTGGGATGTAAATCAATTTGTGCACAATTTTTTTATTTTTATTTAGCTTTTTGTGCACATGGAACATTTCTGGGATATTTTATTTCAGTTCATGAAACACGGGACCAACACTTTACATGTTGCTTTTATATTTTTGTACAGTTTACATCAGCCAAATCAAGGTGTAGATTATGACACACATGCAAGTGTTTGAACTTGTTACAAGGCTGCATGGGATTATTACTGCCAGCCGCATTCCACACTGAATTGCACTGCTGGCTTGCTTCTGAAGCTAAGCAGGGTAGGTCCTGGTCAGTTCCTGGATGGGAGACCAGATGCTGCTGGAAGTGGTTTTGGAGGGCCAATAGGAGGCACTCTTCCCTCTGGTCTAAAAAAAAAATCCCAATGCCCCAAGACACTGCCCAGTATAGGGTGCTGTCTTTCAGGTGGGACGTTAAACGGGTGTCCTGACTCTCTGAGGTCATTAAAGATCCCATGGCACTTATTGTAAGAGTAGGGGTGTTAACCCTGGTGTCCTGGCTAAATTCCCAATCTGGCCCTCAAACTATCCCGGTCACCTAATAATCCCCAGTTTACAGTTGGCTCATTCATCCCCCTCCTCTCCCCTGTAAGGTCGTTGCTGCAAATGAGAACGTGTTCTCAGTCAACTTACCTGGTAAAATAACGGATAAATAAATTACTAATGCAATAGCTTTAACGCAGGAAGACGCTTGCTGATTTGACAACTCCAATGCAGTTACATCTCTGACATTGCCTAAATAAAAACAATTAAACAAACTGCTATGCAGTTGTCAGTTATCACGGGTTAAGGCAGAATGGGATTGAATCTAGCCCTGGGTTCTGTTGTTGGATCTCTGAATGTGGGCATGATGACATGGATTATATTGGTTGGAGATTTGACTATTCAGCTGTGAAGTGTATGAATCAGAGATGAGATCTCAATGTAACGAAAATAATAGGACAAAGCATTGGAGAGATACTGTGGAGCATGAACAAAATAACAAAAATAAAATGCCCTTCTCTATAATACTGAAATATGTATTGGAGGCTGAGGATATTTCATTTGTATTGAATATAACTTTTTTGTGTTTGACATGATTGTCAGAACCAGTATTTGTGTATTATGAACAAGCATACCACCGAGGTGATGGAATAATGATTACTGTCCTGTCTAAAAACAGTCAGGACAACAATTATCTCATGTGCATGAGCATTTTGTTAAAGGCATCAAGGTTGCAAGAGGACATAATACAATTGCACATGGTCAATTTACATGTACTTTAAACAAATGTATTGAAAACAAATGTAGCACTTTGTAGTACTGCGCAAAACATACTTGTCTATGTTTTGAATAGTTACTGTTTTGTACATTTTCCTTATATCATCAAAAGAATGCAATGATGAAGAAGAGTAGATGACCCCACCTAATTTGTTGTTACATTTAACTGGGAAATCTGTTGTTGGTACGTTCAGTTTGTGCAACAGTTGACTACACTGCTTAATTAAATATCTTTATTTTTTACATATTCTAATGAGACGACAATATGTTGCCCTTTGAAACCGAGGGTCTGGAGAAGGTTGTTTGACGACCTGTTACTTTGCCTTATCCTCTGAGACACTTTGGCATTGTACGTTTAAATAAAGCGTCAACGAAACATAGTTTATTGTCAAAGCAAAGCTGTACAGAAATAGAAACCAGTCAAATATTTATTTTCTTTTACAGGTGAAACAAAATGTGTTGTAATGTATAAATGTTGAGTCTACTGAATGTTCTAGTTCCATTCATTGTATTGTAATTTGATACTGTTTCTGGATCTTGCAAAAACATGTTACTGTATATTTTCCGCCCCCTGTGACATATGTTCATTGATCACACCAGATGTCTGTCTGTCGTGGGATGGTATTTCACATAAATAAAGTATATTAATGCGCAACTATTGATGAGTGAAAATTACATAAGACCTACAATCATAACACTGTCTTTGAATGATGACCAGCTCTATGAACAAGCGCTATTTGACATGATGACATTTCAGATAGTAACTCAACTTAAAAACTGACGTGTTTTCTTGGGTTCAGTAGATTTATGGATTGCTATTATATTCCACCTCAAGTCGCCTCTTGGCTTTCCAGAGTCTCTAGGTCCCAGGTGTGCAATCTGTCACATGTGGTTTAAGACTTTAGATGGTATGTCCCTTTGATGATGCTTACATTGCAGAATCACTAGTGGGCACACACATTTGATAGTCAGTCCATGTTGTATCTGTGGATCCCAGCTGATCACTATGATATGATGCCTGTTGCCATCGTTCCTCCTCTGAGATGTTTTGGATTCTAGCCTAGTATCATCACCAATCCCCCAGGCTTCATATCACCTTCACCTGTCTCTTTGAAGGTTCTGATGGAAGTCAGGCTGCTGTAAGACAAAGTAGAACATCCCCTCATACATAACCGACATGGGACTAGACTGAGAGGTGTAACTCTACAGTATGTGGCATGTGCTATGCTCTTGATACAATTTGTCAAAATGTTGAAGGATATCGAACCTCGGCATCCAGCTGTTTTGATGTCGTTGGCTATTTGGGAGATATGGCCGAAGGGACTTGGTGACGTAGTTAAAGCTTGTGTATGCAGGCCCATCCCTTACAAAAATGCAGTATTGCATTCGACTTTGATATTTTGTACACAGTAATTGCAGAATAAATGCAGTTTTACTGTACTCTAACTGCAGTTGCAAAAGCAAAAACATTTCGTAGGGGACTGATCTGGGGGTGAATGGTTATGTGTCCCCGTTAAAGAGGCTTATTTTCAGGGTCTATGGTCCACATTCCCATCCAAGGGTTTAGACCCAACTTATCAAAGGAAGTGAAATCCATGTAGATGTTATCAGGTGTTAATTCTGAGACAGTTTGCCAGATAATTACCCTCCCATTTTGACAGTAATAGGATTTACCAAATATTTAGGGACCGATTCAGGCTTACCTTGGCAATGTCTATGCCTAAGCAGTGTTTTTGTGTTCAATCTAGAACAAACACACATGTTGTAATGTGTGTATGGAAGTGTATGTTCCCAAGTCAAGACAGTCATTCAATATGTCACACGCATCAATGGGCAGTGTTGTGCTGTTCTCTCAGGCTAGAAAGTCCAGGATCAACTTACCATTCCCAAATCTTAACCATATCCATTGGGGTGAAAAACATAAATCAACAGTTCCTGTTTGTCTGTGCGTGCGTACGTTCTGCGACCACCTGACCATGAAGGACATCGAGAACATCATCAAGATCGAGGAGAGCCATATAGAGAACCCAGGGGCCTGCCAGGTGGATATAGACAGTAAGGGATCTTATAGTACACACTTTGTAGTAGACACTTTATAGTTCACACTGTATGATACACACTTTAACATGCGTCTCTGGTGGATATAGATCGTAAGAGACTTCTTGTACACACTATAACACACTGTGTATAATTTTTTTTTTTTTGAGACAGGCATATAGATTTACTGAGAGGGACTAACAGGTGAGAGATATGGAAAGTTGACGTGGTGGGAAAATGCATAGCCCGGAGGTAGCTGCGTTATATATACAGTAGCTCTTTTCCTCTAAAATACCTTCCTTGTCCTCTTGCCTCCCTTCCCTGTCAAGCAGCTAGTCCAACGCAGCAAGTCAAGCAGACGTGTGTACGCAAGAGCCTGATATGTGCTTTCGCCATTGCTTTCACCATCAGTGTCATGCTTATCGAAGCCAATCAAGTGCTGCGGAGCGGCATGAAGTAGACGGGGACATCTATGGCCTCCTGACCCTAGACAAATGACTGAGGAAAAAACAACAACAACAACAACTAAACCCCTATCCAAGGGTTTAGACCCCGCTTCGCCATCTCATTCTTAGGGAAGACACCATCTTAACACCAAAGAATGTATGCATTTCTCACCATACTTGTTGTGGCATGGATTCCACCTCAGAACCTCTAAATTGGTGCCACAAAGTGTTTAGTCTGCCAGAAAGCTAAACCAACAAGAAGAAATTTAGCTAGCTAGCTTTAGCTACTAGGGGTAGCTAAGGGTTGAGTGTTGTGTTGTTGGGGTTCATTGAGACAGGACTGCTATGAAGGTCTGGCTGCATTTCACTTTAGGTAACATGAATGTGTTATTAGTCTAACTAATCTGCTACCAAGCAAGCTAGCTATCAATCTCACTGTGTTCCACTCACTGTCTGAAGGCCTAGCAAAAACTGTCTAGTCTTTTAAAAAAGTCTGTCTATGCCACCCAAAAAGCTAACTTTTTGCAACAGGAAAATACATCTGATTGTGGGTTGCTGTAACATCAGTAGTAGCTAGCTCTCGACTCTAACTAGCTAATGTTAGCTAGCTAACTTGAATAGCTAATTCTGTGAAACACAATAATAGCTACATCCATGTATTGTTGTTAAGCTACCATAGCTGCTCTCTGTGCAAGCAATTGTGATACAGCTATAGCTTTATACCCCCAAAGCTGATGGGGTGACTTGCCCAGTTAACCTGAACTAGCTAACTAACTAAAGTAGCTAGAGGATTTGATTACCTTATTTTCTATTGTTAGGCAAGCTAGCTAACTGGCTAGATATCTATCCAAATTCTAGCCCATAATCATAATCCTAGTGTGTCTACTACAAAAAAGTGTATATTGATGAGAAAGAGTAACTAAGAGGAAGATTTGGCATTAGACAATTCATTATCCTATGTGAGCAATAGCGCATGGTTAATACTCATCTTGGGGGTCTGTGGGTTATAATCAACGTGAAAGGTGTCCCATCAACATTGCGCTGATATATTTCAACAAATGTGCAGGGGAGTCTAATGTGTTGTTCTTTTTTTCAGAAAATAATGCTTGATGGTAGACATATATTTCCTGGTGTTGTTACGTGTACTCCTGCTCTCCCTCTCCGGTGCTAGACGTCACCGATCTACTAACCACCGGTCCTAGCAATCCATCTTTATGCACACCTGTACCCTATCATCAGTCACACCTGGACTTCATTATTACCTTCATTACTTAACATTTATCTAGCACTCTGTTTTGTCAGTCATCAGGTAGTATTGTTTGTGTTTCCATGTTTTGTATCGTTCCATGTTCATTATCATTAAACTCACTAACTGCATCTGCTTCCTGACTCCTTGCGTCTACAGGAGTGGAGTACATGGGGAGCCAGCTGGTGTTGTCAGGGCTGTCTATCCCTCTCTAGATGGACAGAATGCTGGATAAAGACATAAATGACGCTAAATAGGAATTTAATACAACTTTATAATCCATTGGTTAGAATGGAAAATATGTCTTCACTCTTTCCCATCGCCAACAAATACACAAGTTGACACAGGGTCAGCAGCAGTGCAGAGGCCCTGTATGGAGAGCAATTGTGGGGGGTTAGGTGGCTTGATCATGATCAAGGGCACAATGGCAGAAGATGGTACATGGGATCAATGAGCAACAGCCTTCCAGCTGCCAGTTCAATTCCACTCCCATTTTTTCTTGCCCGGACCGGGGCACATTTCTGGTTCAGGGGCACATTCTTATATTTGTCCGATCAATACACAGCTGATTCAAATGATCAACGTATCAAGCTTTGATGGTTTGAATCAGATGTGTAGTGCTAAGGCAAAAACAAAAATGTGCACCACTTTGATTCCTTACGATCAGGATCAGGAAACTAGGGTGCTCTAGGGCTAGGCAACTACAGGAGCAATGAATGAGTGTGGTGCAATGACTACAATGGTCCAAGCCAAGGATGACACAAAAATGGGTATGTATTTGAACTGGCAGCTGGAAGGCTCCCATGTACCATTTCCTGCCATTTTACCCTTGAGCAAGGCACCCCTACACTCTCTACTCAGGGGTGCTGCACTGCAGGGTGTTGGGAAAAACAGAGGACAGATTTCCGTTCTAACCAATGAACAATAAAGTATCTATTCTCTCCTTGTTCTTTGCACATCTCTACACCCACACCGCTGTTGCCTCTATTGCACCACTGTACAAGTAGTCCTTATATTGTACTACACTGCCATTACTGTATGTATGGCTACTAGTATGTATGGCTACTATTTAATTGTGCTGTTAACTATTCCGTATCTTCAGAACAAATACACTTTGAATTATTACTATGGCTCTCCATTTGGAAGTGGCCTACTTAAATATTTGACACTTTGAAATACTAATTTCTCTATTACTATGACTACTTTGAGTATTATTGTGAATGACTTGTTTATTGTGAAAAATTGTGATCTTGTGAGAAACTAATATATCGTATTATAAAATGTTTACTTTGCCAACAAATGTGAGAGCCGGAATTAGACAGCTGAAATTATACTTTTGAATTTGAGATTGAAATACAAACAGAAATCTTGACACTGACAGGCCTATAACATCTCACCTGTAGCCTAATATGAAATGAACTCATGCAGAATGATGTATTTCTTGCAGTACAATGATACACCAAATGTTATTTTTGTCTCAGGAAAAGGAGTGGAGCAATATGGTAAGATTTCTTTCAGTAATTTGAGCAAATGCGAATATGGGTATTTTTAATCAGCGATTGGTCCTTTTACAGCTGTCAGTATTTCAACCACGTAAAATATGCATCAGAAACAGGATTTCGTTTTCAGTGGTTTTAATCTGAAATTGTTTGCCAGGGAAGAATATTTAGGCTACGCTGTTTAGAGATAATGCATATTCTCCCCGGGCCCATCAAGAGAAGCAACATTGAAAGAGAAAGCTTTACAGATGTCAGCTAGATGATTGCTGCATTCATTCTTTAATTTAAGACATTTACTCTTGTCTGTACCAATGCATTTGTTGTGTACAGCAGGGGCCTCTATTTTTTTTTAGCTTTGAAATAGGCATATTCTTCTCTTCTCCTATCCCCTGCAACTCTTCCCCAGGTCCTTAGAGTACAAGAGATACTTCTGTATGGTCACGTTCTGACCTTAGTTCCTTTATTATGTCTTTGTGTTAGTTTGGTCAGGGCGTGAGTTGTGGTGGGTAGTCTGTTCTTTTTTCTATGTAGTATTTATGTGTTTGGCCTGGTATGGTTCTCAATCAGAGGCAGGTGTCGTTTGTTGTCTCTGATTGAGAATCATACTTAGGTAGCCTGTTTTCCCCATTTTAGTTGTGGGTGATTGTTTTCTGTCTCTGTGTCTTCACCAGACAGAACTGTTTCGTTTTCGTTCGTTCTCCTTGTTATTTTGTTTTTGGTGTTCAATGTTAATAAATTATCAACATGGACATGTACCACGCTGCGCATTGGTCCTCCTCTCTTTCTCCAGACAACAACCGTTACAAGTGCACTATGTTTTCTGTCAATATGCACTACCGTTCACAAGTTTGGGGTCACTTAGAAATGTTCTTGTTTTTGAAAGAAAAGCAAATTTTTGAACAAATTGATCAGAAATACAGTGTAGACATTGTTAATGTTGTAAATGACCATTGTAGCTTGAAACGGCTGATTTTTTATGGAATATCTACATAGGCGTACAGAGGCCCATTATCAGCAACCATCACTCCTGTGTTCCAATGGCACGTTGTGTTAGCTAATCCAAGTTCATAATTATGAAAGGCTAATTGATCATTAGAAAACCCCTTTGCAATTATGTTAGCACAGCTGAAAACGGTTGTTCTGATTAAAGAAGCAATATAACTGGCCTTCTTTAGACTAGTTGAGTATCAGCATTTGTGGGTTCGATTACAGGCTCAAAATGTCCAGAAACAAATAACTTTTTTCTTAAACTCGTCAGTTTATTCTTAAAGGCTATTTCATGTGAGAAATTGCCAAGACACTGAAGATCTCATACAACACTCTCTACTTCTCCCTTCTCAGTACAGCGCAAACCTGCTCTAACCAGAATAGAAAGAGGAGTGGGAGGCCCCGGTGCACAATTGAGCAAAAGGACAAGTGCATTAGAGTATCTAGTTTGAGAAACAGACGCCTCACAAGTCCTCAACTGGCAGCTTCATTAAATAGTACAAGCAAATACCAGTCCCCACAGCCAACAGTGATGAGGCGACATTTATAAGTGACCCCAAACCTTTGAACGGTAGCGTACTTGGTCAAATAATGGTTAATAAAGAACTCTAAGGGGGGCCCTATAAAATCTGTGATTTTTTCCCTCAAATTCTGTTTTATATTTTCCCAAATTATGTTCTGTTTTATTTTTCCTCGTTTTAGATTTTCTTTGTTTTTCACTCTTAAAATTACAATTGTTCATTGAATAACAACGAAATTGGATGTTCTGAGTCCATGTCAGTGCTTACATCACATCAGAAAACACTTTTTGTGGTTCTGGAAGAACACATTCTTTTTGAGGGAGAACTACAAAAAAAATGAAAGACCCTCACCAGGATAGGGAAGAGAATAATTATCTCTGGCCCCCTTCCGTGCTACCGAAGGGGTTCGTAACGTTTCAGCCGACTCTTTGCCCTACACAAGTAATCTGAAGAAACTTTGCAACGACAGGAATTTCTCTTTTTGTGACAACTTTGATTTGCTGTGGGAGCAACCAGCACTTTTTTTTTTAAAGAAACGGGATTCACCCTAACCGCAGGGGTTCCAATATTATTTCCAGCAACATCACAAACTGTGTTAGAGACTGACAGGCAGGTTCTGGTAGTGCTTCAGTTCTCCCTGTCAGAATAAGCAACAGAGGACTTGGAAATCATATCAACTCCTATAGAAATGGCACTATAGTTATTGTGAGTAACCTAATTTATGTTCCTTTAACTCCACCTTCTAGTGAGTTTAAGCAAATGGTCATCTTCTACCATTCTGATAGATTGGAGAATGTGAGAAACAAGATGTGTGCAAACCTGGTGGCCAACTACAAGAAACATCTGATCTCTGTGATTGTGAACAAGGGTTTTGCCACCAAGTACTAAGTCATGTTTTGCAAAGGGTGTCAAATTCTTATTTCCCTCATTAAAATGCAAATCACTTTATAACATTTTGACATGCGTTTTTTCTGGATATTGTTGTTGTTATTCTGTCTGTCACTGTTCAAATAAACATATCATCAAAATTATAGACTGATAATTTCTTTGTCAGTGGGCAAACGTACAAAATCAGCAGGGGATCAAATACTTTTTTCCTCACTGTAGAATTAATTGTAATATTATTCTATTGGTTTTTAAATCAATCCACGATTGTGCACCCCAATACATGTCAGACATGCTTTTAAGTGATGTACCCAGTATGTCCCTCAGGCCTTCTGACACTGTCTTTTTAACTACGGAGAGGCATCCTTTAGTTACTTTGCCCCCAACCTCTGGAATAGCCTGAGGGGGGCTGAAACTCTGGACATTTTTTTAAAGAGATCTTAAAACACAACTTTTTAGCTTTGCTTTTTCTTAGGGTGCTTTTTAGACATTCAGGTTTTACTGTTATAGTTTTTTTATTCTCTTATATTTGTTATGTAGTAATTATTTTCGTTTTTATTTTCATTGTTTTTATTTTTTCCTGTGAAGAAAATTGTGTTGCATTCCATGTGTGAAAAGTGCTGTATAAATAAAGCTTGACTTGATGATTTGATTTAATTTGAGTGTAATTCCCCTTTTCTGCTTCTGGCCCTTTAATTGTGCATCTAGGGAGTGAGGGATGTGCCATCTAATGTGCTGGTCTTATGATGGTTCTGTACTGCTTCTGCTCATTTCATGGCAAAGTTTGCAAATTACAAATAATACAAACAAATGATATACTTACTCATGATATACTTCTGCCAGGTAAGCCAAACTTTTCAGCGAACATTTAATTGATAAGGTTTTGTGGAAAGTACTGTATTTCTGTCAACCCCCAAGATGGATATCACATCAACTGGATGCAGCAGAGTGATAAATAATCGTGCTCACCACATAGACAGACGGGCAATATTGCTGGAAATTAATTGTCAGATAGTGTCAGGTTTGCCTTTTAAGCCAATACTGGCTTACCAGGGGTGGGATAATTTCTATTTCGCGTTGATTAGATAGTAGCTGGGAGCTTGCGGTGTCTGATACGCTACTTGTGAGATTTGTTTCCGACAGTTTGGGGTGAAAGCTGCATGTACTTTCATGATGAGCTACTCATAGGTGGGCTGCAATTGACCTGTTGGAGACCCCTGATGTTTGGACGGAAGAGAACCTGCAGGCCTAGCGTTATTTGACTAGACAAGTCTAAGCCTATGAAATTACACTACCGGTCAAAAGTTTTAGAACACTTACTCCTTCAAGGGTTTTTCTTTATTTTTATTATTTTCTACATTGTAGAATAACAGTGAAGTCATCAACACTATGAAATAACACATATGGAATCATGTAGTAACCAAAAAAGTGTTAAACAAATCAAAATATTTTATATGGAAGATTATTCAAAAGTAGCCACCCTTTTCCTTGATGACAGCTTTGCACATGCTTGGCATTCTCTCATCCAGCTTCATGAGGTAGTCACTTGGAATACATTTCAATTAACAGGTGTGCCTTCTTAAAAGATAATTGGTGGAATTTCTTTCCTTCTTAATGTGTTTGAGCCAATCAGTTGTGTTGTGACAAGGTAGGGGGGTATACAGAAGATAGTTTATTCAAGTGCAGTCGCAAAAACCATCAAGCGCCACAAGAATGGAAGACCCAGAGTTACCTCTGCTGCAAAGGATAAGTCCATCAGAGTTACCAGCCTCAGAAATTGCAGCCCAAATAAATGCTTCACAGAGTTCAAGTAACAGAAGAGAAGCGACTTGCTTGGGCCAAGAAACATGAGCAATGGACATTAGAATGGTGGAAATCTGTGCTTTGGTCTGGAGTCCAAATTTGAGATTTTTGGTTCCAACCGCTGTGTCTTTGTGAGACACGGTGTGGGTGAACGGATGATCCCCGCATGTATATTTCCCACTGTAAAGCATGGAGGAGGTGTTATGGTGTGGGAGTGCTACACTGTGATTTATTTAGAATTCAAGCACACTTAACCAGCATGGCTCCCACAGCATTCTACAGCGATTTGCCATCCCATCTGGTTTGGGCTAAGGGGGACTATCATTTGTTTTTCAACAGGACAATGACCCAAAACACACCCCCAGGCTGTGTAAGGGCTATTTGACCAAGGAGAGCGATGGAGTGCTGCATCAGATGACCTGGCCTCCACAATCCCCCGACCTCAACCAAATGTAGATGATTTGAGATGAGTTGGACTGCAGAGTGAAGGAAAGGGTAGCCTAGTGGTTAGAGCGTTGGACTAAGAAACGGAAGGTTGCAAGTTCAAATCCCCGAGCTGACAAAGTACAAATATGTCGTTCTGCCCCTGAACAGGCAGTTAACCCACTGTTCCTAGGCCGTCATTGAAAATAAGAATTTGTTCTTAACTGACTTGCCTAGTTAAATAACATTAAAAAAAACAGCCAACAATTGCTCATTATATGCTGGTACTCCTTCAAGACTGTTGGAAAAGCATTCCAGGTGAAGCTGGTTGAGAGAATGCCAAGAGTGTGCAAATCTGTCATCAAGGCAAGGAAGGATCTCAAATGTATTTTGATTTGTAGAACACTTTTTTGGTGTTAATTTACAGTTTGTATGTCTTCACCGTTATTATACAATGTAGAAAATAGTTAAAATAAAGAAAAACCCTTGAGTGAGTAGGTGTTCTAAAACTTTTAACTGGTACTCTATATATATATTTTTTACATATATTTAACCCCTTTTTTTGCATTTATTGTGTTATGCACAAAACTACCTTCATACATCCATTTGTTCATCCGGTTATCTTCAGACGAGTTCCGTGACACTTGTGGGAGTCATAGAGAAAAACGAAGCACACCATCATGTTCATGAGAGTCTCATCTTTCCATATTAGTTCATGGGCTAAACTGTTCAGACACTAGAGACGTCTTTGTGAAAAGACTGATTTTCGGGATGTCTCATCATGGTCTGACAAACATCGCTCTTGCACTGCCACCTTTCACTGCAGTTGCGGAAGTGTGACACTGGCGGATGAGGTGGATCTCCTGGAACTCCCTCTCTCTAGCCATCCGTGTGTGTGTGTGTGTGTGTGTGTGTGTGTGTGCCTGCCTGCCCGCCTGCGTGTATGGAGGGGACTATTAGTACCATATTGTTAAAAAGCCCTGTTGAGCCTGTTCACACCAACACATATAAATGGATATGTTTCACCTCTACGTTAATGATGAGACTATTTCTCCTGTGCTCCTCCGTTGAAATCAGAGGCTGGGTGTCTTCCGAGTGCAGTCTAAGGCACTGCATTGATCCCGGGCTGTATCACAACCGGTCCCATAGGGCACCGCACAATTGGCCCAGCGTCGTCCAGGTTAGGGGAGGGTTTGGCCGGGGGGCTTTACTTGGCTCATCGTGCTCTAGCAACTCCTTGTGTCGGGCCGGGAGCCTGCAGGCTGACCTTGGTTGTCAGGTGAACAGTGTTTCCTCCGACACATTGTTGTGGCTTGCTTCCAGGTTAAGCGGGCGGATGTTAAGAAGCGCAGTTTGGTGGGTCATGACTCTACCTTCGCCTCCCGAGCTGGTTGGGGAGTTGCAGCAATGAGACAAGATCGAAATTGTGGAGAAAAAGGGGGTTAAAAATGTTAAATAAAAAAAATAAAAAATCAGAAGTTGGACTATTCATAATTTTTCTACAGAAGTCCTTTCTCCCCAGAGTGTGGTTTGATTACTTTGTTAAAATACAGTTCGCATATGCTTTGCAAATGGTCATAATCAAACGCAAACAACTAGAGATGAAGCTCATGTAGTTCTCTATACCTTAGATGTACTGTTATTGACTAGGATTAAGTGGCCGGAACGGTCAATGTCAACTCCACCTGCATTGGACATACAGCCATTATCAACGAGCCGCCACACAACCAGAAAAATATCAAGCCCGAAGTTCACATATTTCACAGTATTGTTAGCATGCTATTTAGGTTGCTATTGTAAGATATGGTCTGGTGCAACACATCTGGCTACCCAGCTCCACACAGATATGCTACCACCAAATCTGAATCATTAAATCTCTAACTCAACCTTTAACTTTCCTCACTGCCCCTGAGCCCTCTATTTCACAGGTCACTGACTGTGGAGAAATCAACCAACTGCAAGGAAACCAAGCAATGTTACGTTTCCAGCCAGGAGGAAATGTCACTACTGTAACAGCCGTTGTCGGTGGAAGAAGGTGAGGATGTTCATGATTTTTAATATAATCAAACTGAACACTAAACAAAATAACAACTAGGAAGCACGAAGAAACGAAACAGTCCTCTCTAGTGATGACACACAAAACAGAAAATAAACACCCACGAAACACAGGTGGAAAACGGTTACCTAAGTATGATTCTCAATCAGAGACAACTAACGACACCTGCCTCTGATTGAGAACCATACCAGGCCAAACTCAAAAACCAACCTAGAAAAATAAACATAGACTGCCCACTGCAACTCACGCCCTGACCATACTAAAACAAAGACAAAACAAAGGAACTAAGGTCAGAACGTGACAACTACATTTGATCCATTAGTCAACACTGGGTTGTTTCTGTTAAGGGGATAATATTTGATTTCGTCAGCAGGACGAAAAAGGTGTTTGGAGAAAGAAGTATAGGTCCAGTGAGAGTTGGTTTTATAGTTCATTCTTAAAAGTGTAAGCCGTTTTGAGGTGGGAGGGGGAGTTCTAAGCTGACATATGGAATTGTTTAAAGGTGGTCATACTATGGATCATTTAGCTATTTGATTTAGAATTTTAGGACCCCTTTAGGTATCAATCTTTTTTACAAATTATTTGATCAAATATTGCATTTGGCCTTTACTACTATAGCCCAGAGAAATGCATTGAATAGCACAGTCATTTGATTTGATTCATTAGGATCCTCAATAGCCAACGCCAATGGCGACAGAAGGTCTTATTGGGGTTCGAAGTACAACAAAAAAGACATTACAGAAAAAGTACTTTACAATTTACATACATTTAAAAACATGAACATGTAGTGTGTGTGTGTGTGTATATGCATCAGTTCAAATCAAATTGTATTGGTCACATAAACATGGTTAGCAGATGTTAATGCGAGTGTAGCGAAATGCTTGTGCTTCTAGTTCTGATCGTGCAGTAATATCTAACAAGTAATCTAACAATTTCACAACAACTACCTTATACACACAAGAGTAAAGGGATGAATAAGAATGTGTACATATAAATATATGGATGAGCGATGGCCGTGCGGCATAGGCAAGATGCAGTAGATGGTAAAGAGTACAATATATACATATGAGATGAGTAATGTAGGGTATGTAATCATTATATAAAGTGACTAGTGATACATTTATTACATCCAATTATTAATTAATATAGTGGCTAGAGATGTGAGTCAGTATGTTGGCAGCAGCCACTCAATGTTAGTGATGGCTGTTTAACAGTCTGATTGATGGCCTTGAGATAGAAGCTGTTTTTCAGTCTCTTGGTCCCAGCTTTGATGCACCTGTACTGACCTCACCTTCTGGAAGGTAGCGGGGTAAACAGGCAGTGGCTTGGGCGGTTGTTGTCCTTGATGATGTTTTTGGCCTTCCTGTGACATCGGGTGCTGTAGGTGTCCTGGAGGGCAGGTAGTTTGCCCCTGGTGATGCGTTGTGCAGACCGCACTACACTCTGGAGAGCCTTACGGTTGTGTGCAGAGCAGTTGCCATACCAGGAACAATGGTAGCCCTCTTGATGCATGTAGGGCACAGCAGACTGAGAGAGTGATTGATTGAATATGTCCATAAACACACCAGCCAGCTGTTCTGTGCATGCAGGACGCGGCTAGGGATGCCGTCTGTGCCAGCAGCCTTGCGAGGGTTAACACGTTTAAATATTTTACTCAAATTGGCCCATCAGTGTTGCCAACTTAGCGACGTTGTCGCTATAATTATTGAGTATTCAGACCCCTCTAGCGAAACATTTTCAAAAAATCGACTAGCGACAAATCTAGCGACTTTTTCTGGTGTTATTGGAGACTTTTGGAGACTGACGTGAAAGCACGTATCGTTCTTACTCTTATCAACGAGCAGCGGTTGCTGCATTGGGCCCCACCCCAGTCCCAAAGCACTCACAGACGGCCCAGTCCTCGCACAGCAGTCCCTCCCAGCTGCAGTCAGAGCAGTAGATGTTCACCCGTCCGTGTCCAGTCTGCAAATGAATCGCGCATGCGGGAATCCGCCGCTGGCTGATCCCGCCCTGGCTTACATTCAGGGAAGATGTAAAATGTTCTTTGTCTGAAATAAATCACTGCACAAAAATAAATCACTGCATTTAACTCACTTACTCAGTCACTCACAGCCTCAGTCATTTACTCACATTGTCCACTGTGTGTGTGCCTCTCAGTGACTTTATAAGCTAAACATCTAGCTGGCTAGCTCATCATGTCTCAGTCTAAACTGTACAATCAAAAATACAGAAAGAAGTGGGAATCAAACCCTAAATTCAAAGACTGGTTGAAGCCGTTTAATGGAGATGATACACGGGCATACTGCCTGTATTGTAAGGCTGATTTCTACGCCAAACTTAGTGATTGATGTAAAAAAAACACATGACAACTCAAAAACATACTCAAAAGACAAAAGCCTTATAACAGTTCCACCCAAAACAAGCTGCCATTTGTGGCTAAAAAAAATTAGGCCACCATGGCATTAGCTATCGCTGAACACTGTTCGATGCTGGCATGTGATCACATTGGAAAAGCATGTAGAGCTGCTTTCTCAGACTCCACTGCTGCTACCCACTTCAAAATGCAGAGGACAAAGTGCACAGAAATGATCAATGGTGTTCTAGCACCATACTTTCTGAAAAGTTGGTCGCAGTTGTGGGTGACCAGCATTTCAGCCTCTTCCTCAATGTGTCCACAGATGTAAGTGTTTCTATGTACCTGGGGCTTGTGATAAGGTACTTTAGTGACACCAAGCAGACAATTGTATCAACATTTCTGGGGCTTGTTGAGTTGGAGGGAGGAGATGCCAAATCTATAGCCCATGCTGTTGTGGCTTTCCTCGAGAAGTGTTGTCTTAAAAAGAGAAACTCCTGGGGATAGGGACTGACAATGCCTCTGTTATGACGGGGATTAACAATGGGGTCCATAAAGTGCTGAAGGAGGAGTATGACCTCAAATATCTGGTTCTTATTTGCTATGTGTGCCACTCTCTGCATCTTGCTCATTTGTAGTTCTAAACATATTTAGGGTGTTTTTTACTCACTTTCTGTCTCTCCCACAACGTTATTCCTCTCTCCTACTGCGTCCATCACAATTACATGCACATGGCCAAATATGCAAATTAGGGGGATGACGTCATTTAGCACAGCCAATAGCTACTTTCCTTACTGAGGAGTTGGCAACACTGGAGCCCACAGGTTTTGGTAGCGGGCCATGTCAGTGGCACTGTATTGTCCGCAAAGCGAGCAAAGAAGTTGTTTAATTTGTCTGGGAGCAAGACGTTGGTGTCTGCGACGGGCTGGTTTTATTTTTGTAGTCCGTGTTTGACTGTAGACCCTGTCACATACGTCTCGTGTTTGAGCCGTTGAATTGCGACTCTACGTTGTGTCTCTATACTGACGCTTAGCTTGTTTTATTGCCTTGCTGAGGGAATAACTACACTGTATTCTTTCATATTCCCAGTCTTCTTGCCCTGGTTAAAAGTGGTGGTTCGCGCTTTCAGTTTTGCGCGAACGTTCACATCTATCCATGGTTTCTGGTTAGGGTATGTTTAGCAATGGTCGAGGGTTTTAGCAGCGCGAGTACAACATTCAATATGTTGATAGAATTTTGGGGCTTTTTCCTCAAATTTGCTTTGTTAACTTCTTCGATATAGGGGGCGCTCTTTTAATTTTTGGATGAAAAACGTTCCCGTTTTAAACAAGATATTTTGTCACAAAAAGATGCTCGACTATGCATATAATTGACAGCTTTGGAAAGAAAACACTCTGATGTTTCCAAAACTGCAAAGATATTGTCTGTGAGTGCCACAGAACTGATGTTACAGAAAAAACCCAGATAAAAATACAATCAGGAAGTGCCGGATTTTTTGAAACCGCCTCATGGCAATGACTCCTTATATGGCTGTGGAGGAGCTAGGAGTCAGCTTACCTTTTCCACGTTTTCCCCAAGGTGTCTGCAGCATTGTGACGTATTTGTAGGCATATCATTGAAAGATTGACCATAAGAGACTACATTTACCAGGTGGTCCCTTGGTGTCCTCCGTCGCAATTATTGCGTAATCTCCAGCTGCAGTATTTTTCCGTTTGGCTCTGATGAGAAACCGACTGCCAGGAATGATTTTTCATCGAATAGAATTGTGAAAAACACCTTGAGGATTGATTCTAAACAACGTTTGCCATGTTTCTGTTGATATTATGGAGCTAATTTGGAAAAAACGTTTGGTGTTGTAAGTGACTGCATTTTCGTTTTTTTTTCTTAGCCAAACGTGATGAACAAAACAGAGCTATTTCTCTTACACAAATAATATTTTTGGAAAAAATGAACATTTGCTATCTGACTGAGAGTCTCGTCATTGAAAACATCCGAAGTTCTTCAAAGGTAAATGATTTTATTTGAATGCTTTTCTTGTTTTTGTGAAAATGTTGCCTGCTGAATGCTAGGCTTAATGCTATGCTAGGCTATCAATACTCTTACACAAATGCTTGTGTAGCTTTGGTTAAAGCATATTTTGAAAATCTGAGATTACAGTGTTGTTAACAAAAGGCTAAGCTTGTGTTTCAATATATTTATTTCATTTCATTTGCGATTTTCATGAATAGGAAACGTTGCGTTATGGTAATGAGCTTGAGTCCATGATTACGCTCCCGGATACGGGATTGCTCGATGCTAGAGGTTAAAATCCCCAGCTACAGTAAATGCAGCCTCAGGATACGTGGTTTCCAGTTTGCATAAAGTCCAGTAAAGTTCTTTGAGCACTGTTGTGATATCTGCTTGGGCAGAATATAGACCGCTGTGGCTATTATTGACGAAAATTATCGGGAGATAGTGCGGTCAACATTTGATTGTGAGATATTCTAGGTCAGGTGAACAGAAGGACTAGAGTCCCTGTATGTTATCACAGTTGCACCATAAATCGTTAATCATAAAACATATACCTCCACCTTTCTGCTTCCGGAGAGATGTTTGTTCCTGTCGGCGCAATGTACTGAGAAAACAACTGACTTTACAGAGTCAGACAGTATATCTTGAGAGAGCATGTTTCTGTGAATCAGAGTATGTTACAATACCTGGTGTCTCTCTGAAAAGCAACTTTTGCCTTCAGCTCATCAATTTTATTATCCAGAGATTGGACATTAGCGAGTAAAATACTCGCGAGCGGTGGGTGGTGTGCACACTTCCTAAGTCGGACCAGAAGACCTCCTCAAGTACCTCTTCTCCATTGGCGTTGTTTTGGGTCAGCCTCTGGAATAAGTTAAATTGCTCTGGGGAGAGCAAACAAAGGATCTGCTCCAGGGAAGTCGCAATCCTGGTCGTAATGCTGGAAGTTCTGGTGAGGTACTTCCGCTCTAATATCCAATAGTTCTTCCCGGTTGTATGTAATGACACAAAATAATTCCTGAGCTAATAACTTAAAATATAGTACATAAAACAAACAATATACTGCAGAGTTGCTTAGAAGCTAGTCGCAATGCTGCCATCTCAGTCAGCGCCATCATACAGACAGAGAGGAGTGCCTGGAATGGCAACTGATCAGCCTCTGACCGCAAGGCACTGAAGAGGTAGTGCGAATGACCCAGTACGTCACTGGGGCCAAGCTTCCTACCATCCAGGAACTCTATACCAGGCGGTGTCAGAGGAAGGCTCTAAAAATTGTCAGACTCCAGCCACCCTAGTCATAGACTGTTCTCTCCGCTACCGCACGGCAAGCGGTACCGTAACACCAAGTCTAGGTCCAAGAAGCTTCTAAACAGCTTCTACCTCCAAGCCATAAGACTCCTGAACACCTAATCAAATGGCTACCCAGACTATTTGCATTGCCCCCTTTCCTCTCCCCCTCTTTTACGCAGCTGTTGCTGTCTGTTATCATCTATGCATAGTCACTTTAATAACACTACCTTCATGTGCATAATACCTTAACTAACCGTTGACATTGACTCTGTACCAGTACCCCCCTTGTATATAGTCTCGCTATTGTTATTTTACTGCTGGTCTTCAATTACTTGTTACTTTTATTTCTTATTCTTATCCATGTTTTTGTTAAACTGCATTGTCAGTTAGGGGCTTGTAAGTAAGCATTTCACTGTAAGGTCAACACTGTTCTATTCGGTGCATGTGACTAATACGATTTGATTTGATTTGAGTGGCTGCATCAACGACCCTCCGACCCAATCCTTCTTAAGTCAGGAGTTGCACATGTATGTCAGGGCAGCAGCAACACAGCTACGTCTACACTCTAGTTAACCATCATATACTAAAATCTCCACATAAGACACTAGCCAGCCAGCCGCATATCATGAGTTAGAAGATTATGAATATTATTAAGTTATTATATGATACAAGCATTGAAGATAAATCACCGTCAATAAAACAAATTGCCCTCGCTACCTAGAAGATTTACATCAATCATCAACAATCAGCTGATAGCCCACCCTCTTTTCCCTCATGTCAATCATGTGTTTAGGAGGCAGTGTAACTAGTGTGCTTACAATTTATGATGTGGGAGTGGGTTGTTGCTGAAATAATTAGGCCTATTTTCGCTACAGAGGCTTTTAGTATGTTATGAATTTCAAGGTATGATTTATGAAAGTCCCCCCAAAAATGTAAGGGTGAGTAATATACATTTTCATTAAGGCTGAAAGACTGCCATGTTCCCGATGTCTGATGTCCTGTCTGTCAGGTGTTGGTTGAGAAGTGAGTATATTCTTATGCAGGGCACAGTTATGGACCATTGTCAAGATGGGGAATTCATCAGAAGTCACCTAACATCCTAATCTAATTCAATCAACACTACTATTGTATTTTGTAGTGTTATGTATATTATGTAATTCTATTTGTTTCCTGTTTGGACCCCCAGGAAGAGTAGGAGATCCTAACAAAATTGTACTAAATATTTAGTACAACTAATATCCTAGGAGGATGTTGTCCCTTGGGTTGGAAATACTAATTTGAGAATTTGACATTGATGGAATTATAATTGAGGATTGATGTGTTTCTTTAATGCGAAGCTAAGAAAATATGAAGAAATGAAATGTCTGTAATAACCTTATCACTAGCCCTAACCCTAACAGCAGCCAGTAACCATAACCCTAAGTCCACATCAAGGTTCATCCTTTACCTCAACTATAACCATAACCTTAACCGTAGCCCTAAACTGAACCATTTTCGACCCCTATGCCAAATACTATGTTTTAAATATGCTGGTTGAATAAACTTCCTAAACTATCATATTTTTTTTCCAGCCCAGCCACGCTGTTAGGTAATTTCCTGTCCCAAGCTACTGTATAGGTGTGGTCACTCACAGAAACTCATCAATCATAGACTGAATACATGTCCATAGGTCCTGTCAAGCATTAATTTGTATCATTCCACCATTGGGGTGCCAGGACAAAGAAGAGCTTTGACTGGGCTCAGCGGGAGCTGACCCCCATAGGGGTGGGATGGCCAAGAGGTGGCAGAATGGAGTGCTCGGTTTGGGGTGTAGGGATTGAGCATAGCCTGAAGGTATGGAGGGGAAGTTCCCCTTGCTGCTCCGTAGACATGTGCCAGGGTCTTGAAGTGGATGCAAGCTTCGGCTGGAAGCCAGTGGAATGTGACATGGGAGATCAGCGGGGTGACATGGGAGAACGTGGGAAAGTTGAACACCGGGTGGGCTGCTGCTTTCTGGATAAGTTGCAGGGGTTTGATGACACAAGTGCGGAGCCCAACCAGAGAGTTGCAGTAGTCTAGACGGGAGATGACAAATGCCTGCATTAGGACCTGCACCACTTTCAGTATGAGGGAAGGTTTTATTCTACGGATGTTGTAGAGCAGGGGTATTCCCTATGAGGTCCGGAGCTTGCTGGTTATCAGTTGTACCTGATACTTATTTGCACCCATCTGGTGTCCCAGGTCTAAATCAGTTTGTGTTTTAAAAAAGCAGTTGAACTGGCTTTGAGGTCCAGAGTTTAATCTGAGGGTTGTAGAGCATGAAACAGCAGGAGCTGCTTTGTTTGTAGAGAACGACAGGTTGTTTTGTGCAGGGCCACGCCAAGGTTATTTGCACTCTGGGAGGGGGACACTGTGGAGTTGTCAACCGTAATGGAGAGGACTTTGAGCAGGTAGGATTCTGGAAGGAAGAGCACCTCCACCGTGTCAAGGTTGAGCTTGAGGTGGTGGGCACACGTCCAAGCTGAGACGTTTTCCAGGCATGCAGAGATTAGTGTAACCACCTGGCTGTCAAAGGGGGGGGGGGGGGGGGGGGGGGCAGAGAAAAGTAGCTGAGTGTCATTTGCATAGCAATGATAGGAGAGACCATTTGAGGATATGACGGAGCTGAGTTTGTATAGGAAAAGAGGAGAGGGTGTGGAGAGGCTGAGTCGCCCAGCCCTGAGAAGATGGAGAGGAGGAGAAGAGCATCTGATGATTCACATTCTCGAATGCAGAGGATAGATCTAGGAGGATGATAACAGAGGAGAGAGTCAGCTTTGACAGAGCAAAGAGCCTCGGCGACACAGAAGAGAGTGGTCTCAGTAGAGTGCGCCGTCTTGAAAGGTTAGGGTTAGGGTCAAGAAGATCATTCTGACAAAGATAACAAGAGAGTTGGTCATAGACAGCTCACTCAAGTGTATTGGAAATAATAGAAAGAAGTGATACCGGACTGTAGTTTGACATCAGAGGGGTCAAGTGTTGGTCTCGACGAAGGGAGTGACTCTGGCCATCTTGAAGTCAGAGGGCACTCAGTCAGTGGTCAGGAATGAGTTGAGGGAGATGAGGATTGGGAGAAGGTCTCCAGAGATTGTCTGGAGAAGTGAGGAGAGGGTGGGGTCGAACGGGCAGGTTTGACAGGCAGCCGGACATCACTAGTCGCAAGATTTCATCTGGAAAGAAAGAGATCAGAGTGTAGGGTAGTTCTGCGTGAGTGGGACTAGTGGACTCAAATGTAAATGTATACCTTTTAGCAGACACTCTTATCCAGAGCGACTTACAGTTAGTGCATTAATCTTAAAATATATAGGTGGGACAACCACATCTCACAGTAATACTTCCGGCGCCGACAGAGATGGCCGCCTCGCTTCGCGTTCCTAGGAAACTATGCAGTGTTTTGTTTCTTTGTTATTTCTCACATTAGTACCCCAGGTCATCTTAGGTTTCATTACATACAGTCGAGAAGAACTACTGAATATAAGATCAGCGTCAACTCACCATCAGTACTACCAAGAATATGTTTTTCGCGACGCGAATCCTGTGTTCTGCCTTTCACCCAGGACAACGGAATGGATCCCATGCAGCGACCCAAAAAAACGACTCCGAAAAAGAGGGAAACGAGGCGGTCTTCTGGTCAGACTCCGGAGACGAGCACACCGTGCACCACTCCCTAGCATTCTTCTTGCCAATGTCCAGTCTCTTGACAACAAGGTTGATGAAATCCGAGCAAGGGTAGCATTCCAGAGGGACATCAGAGACTGTAACGTTCTTTGCTTCACGGAAACGTGGCTCACTGGAGAGACACTATCCGAGGCGGTGCAGCCAACGGGTTTCTCCACGCATCGCGCAGAGAGAAACAAACATCTTTCTGGTAAGAAGAGGGTCGGGGGCGTATGCCTTATGACTAACGTGACATGGTGTGATGAAAGAAACATACAGGAACTCAAATCCTTCTGTTCACCTGATTTAGAATTCCTCACAATCAAATGTAGACCGCATTATCTACCAAGAGAATTCTCTTTGATTATAATCACAGCCGTATATATCCCCCCCCAAGCAGACACATCGATGGCTCTGAATGAACTTTATTTGACTCTTTGCAAACTGGAAACCATTTATCCGGAGGCTGCATTCATTGTAGCTGGGGATTTTAACAAGGCTAATCTGAAAACAAGACTCCCTAAATTTTATCAGCATATCGATTGCGCAACCAGGGGTGGAAAGACCTTGGATCATTGTTACTCTAACTTCCGCGACGCATATAAGGCCCTGCCCCGCCCCCCTTTCGGAAAAGCTGACCACGACTCCATTTTGTTGATCCCTGCCTACAGACAGAAACTAAAACAAGAGGCTCCCACGCTGAGGTCTGTCCAACGCTGGTCCGACCAAGCTGACTCCACACTCCAAGACTGCTTCCACCACGTGGACTGGGACATGTTTCGTATTGCGTCAGACAACAACATTGACGAATACGTTGATTCGGTGTGCGAGTTCATTAGAACGTGCGTTGAAGATGTCGTTCCCATAGCAACGATTAAAACATTCCCTAACCAGAAACCGTGGATTGATGGCAGCATTCGCGTGAAACTGAAAGCGCGAACCACTGCTTTTAATCAGGGCAAGGTGTCTGGTAACATGACTGAATACAAATAGTGTAGCTATTCCCTCCGCAAGGCTATCAAACAAGCTAAGCGTCAGTACAGAGACAAAGTAGAATCTCAATTCAACGGCTCAGACACAAGAGGCATGTGGCAGGGTCTACAGTCAATCACGGACTACAGGAAGAAATCCAGCCCAGTCACGGACCAGGATGTCCTGCTCCCAGGCAGACTAAATGACTTTTTTGCCCGCTTTGAGGACAATACAGTGCCACTGACACGGCCTGCAACGAAAACATGCGGTCTCTCCTTCACTGCAGCCGAGGTGAGTAAGACATTTAAACGTGTTAACCCTCGCAAGGCTGCAGGCCCAGACGGCATCCCCAGCCGCGCCCTCAGAGCATGCGCAGACCAGCTGGCCGGTGTGTTTACGGACATATTCAATCAATCCCTATACCAGTCTGCTGTTCCCACATGCTTCAAGAGGGCCACCATTGTTCCTGTTCCCAAGAAAGCTAAGGTAACTGAGCTAAACGACTACCGCCCCGTAGCACTCACTTCCGTCATCATGAAGTGCTTTGAGAGACTAGTCAAGGACCATATCACCTCCACCCTACCTGACACTCTAGACCCACTCCAATTTGCTTACCGCCCAAATAGGTCCACAGACGATGCAATCTCAACCACACTGCACACCGCCCTAACCCATCTGGACAAGAGGAATACCTATGTGAGAATGCTGTTCATTGACTACAGCTCGGCATTCAACACCATAGTACCCTCCAAGCTCGTCATCAAGCTCGAGACCCTGGGTCTCGACCCCGCCCTGTGCAACTGGGTACTGGACTTCCTGACGGGCCGCCCCCAGGTGGTGAGGGTAGGCAAAAACATCTCCTCCCCGCGGATCCTCAACACTGGGGCCCCACAAGGGTGCGTTCTGAGCCCTCTCCTGTACTCCCTGTTCACCCACGACTGTGTGGCCACGCACGCCTCCAACTCAATCATCAAGTTTGCGGACGACACAACAGTGGTAGGCTTGATTACCAACAACAACGAGACGGCCTACAGGGAGGAGGTGAGGGCCCTCGGAGTGTGGTGTCAGAAAAATAACCTCACACTCAACGTCAACAAAACTAATGAGATGATTGTGGACTTCAGGAAACAGCAGAGGGAACACCCCCCTATCCACATCGATGGAACAGTAGTGGAGAGGGTAGCAAGTTTTAAGTTCCTCGGCATACACATCACAGACAAACTGAATTGGTCCACTCACACAGACAGCATTGTGAAGAAGGCGCAGCAGCGCATCTTCAACCTCAGGAGGCTGAAGAAATTTGGCTTGTCACCAAAAGCACTCACAAACTTCTACAGATGCACAATCGAGAGCATCCTGGCGGGCTGTATCACTGCCTGGTACGGCAACTGCTCCGCCCTCAACCGTAAGGCTCTCCAGAGGGTAGTGAGGTCTGCACAACGCATCACCGGGGGCAAACTACCTGCCCTCCAGGACACCTACACCACCCGATGTCACAGGAAGGCCATAAAGATCATCAAGGACATCAACCTCCCGAGCCACTGCCTGTTCACCCCGCTATCATCCAGAAGGCGAGGTCAGTACAGCTGCATCAAAGCTGGGACCGAGAGACTGAAAAATAGCTTCTATCTCAAGGCCATCAGACTGTTAAACAGCTACCACTAACATTGAGTGGCTGCTGCCAACACACTGACACTGACTCAACTCCAGCCACTTTAATAATGGGAATTGATGGGAAATGATGTAAATATATCACTAGCCACTTTAAACAATGCTACCTTATATAATGTTACTTACCCTACATTATTCATCTCATATGCATACGTATATACTGTACTCTATATCATCGACTGTATCCTTATGTAATACATGTATCACTGGCCACTTTAACTATGCCACTTTGTTTACATACTCATCTCTTATGTATATACTGTACTCGATACCATCTACTGTATCTTGCCTATGCTGCTCTGTACCATCACTCATTCATATATCCTTATGTACATATTCTTTATCCCCTTACACTGTGTACAAGACAGTAGTTTTGGAATTGTTAGTTAGATTACTTGTTGGTTATTACTGCATTGTCGGAACTAGAAGCACAAGCATTTCGCTACACTCGCATTAACATCTGCTAACCATGTGTATGTGACAAATACAATTTGATTTGATTTGGGGTATATATATATATAATATGACATTTGTAATGTCTTTATTGTTTTGAAACTTCTGTATGTGTAATGTTTACTGTTCATTTTTATTGTTTTTCACTTTATATATTCACTTTATATATTATCTACCTCACTTGCTTTGGCAATGTTAACACATGTTTCCCATGCCAATAAAGCCCTTGAATTGAATTGAATTGACAGAAGCTTGAAATTTAGAGTGATAGAAAGCGGCTTTAGCAGCAGATACAGAGGAAGGTCCTCCGGAAGTTTTGTTTTACTCAATTTTCGCTCAGATACCGAAAGCCCTGTTCTGTGAGCTCGTAGTGAGTCACACAGCCATGGAGCTGGAAGGCCGAAGGCAGGCGTCGGGAGGTTGAAGTTGCCTAGTATGATGTGTGGTGAGGCATCGTCAGGAAATGAGCTTATCAAGGTGTCAAGCTCATTGAGGCACCTGGTGGGCGATAGATTACATCATGAAATTCAAATGAGGAGATGGACAGGTGAGAGAGAGGGGGAAAAGATACATTCTCAAATAAAAATAAATGAGTAGCCCTGTGCCACCACCGCGGTGACCAAATTCTCTCAGACTATGAGAGAACACATATTCAGCTGACCAGAGATTAGCTTGAGTGTCAGTGTTCTCTGGGGTAATCCATGTCTCCGTCAGACAAACATGATCGGTAGTTCCAAACGCTGCTGGAGACCAGAAATTCCACACAGGTTGTGTGCTCAGGGTACACTACGAAGGTTTGCAGCAAAGGGGTGTTGAGCACACAAAGTTGACAAACCTACAAAAGAGCAAAATGAGAATCTGAAAATAACTAGGTGAGATACTCAAGTGAGAGAGTAGTGTGGAGCTTTCCTCTCTTTCTCAAATATCGCTGAACTGTGTTTGTTTCGGCAATGACACTGCCGCTGTAAAAACAGGGGAGACTGAAGTACTAACGCTTATTGCCTAACATTATGCCTTGCTAGCAGCAGGCAACCTTGTCACAAAAATCAGAAAAGCAATCAAATTAAATCGTTTACCTTTGATGAACTTCGGATGTTTTCATTCACGAGACTCCCAGGTAGATAGCCAAAGTTAATTTTTTCCCAAAAGATTATTTTTTGTATGCGAAATAGCTTCGTTTGTTCTTCACGTTTGGCTGAGAAATCGACCGGAAATTACGGTCACGACAACTCCGAAAAATATTCCAAATTAGCTCCATAATATCGACAGAAACATGGCAAACATTGTTTATAATCAATCCTCAAGGTGTTTTTTAAATATATATTTGATAATATATCAACCGGTACAATTGGTTTCTCAGTAGAAGCGATTGGAATAATGGCTACCTCTGTATTTTATGCGAGAATTTCTCTGGGAGCATCATGTGACCACTTACGCTATTTATCCATTGAGCAGTAGCCATAGTTTTTATTCATACTGTTTGTAGACAATAGCTTCTGCCCTCTTAGATTATATTTGACCCTTTTTATTATATCAAAACCTCTCAGACTAGAAAGTATGATTAGAAACTTTGGCCAACTATGTTCAAACTATGATTAGAAATGCTAATTAGAAACTATGATCAAACTATGATAATAAACTATGAACAACTATATAGCCATGTCTGTGTGAGTGATGGTCTATTATTTTATTGTGTAATATTACTCTCTCTCTCAATGTATAACATTTCACTCAATGTGTAACAAAGTAACAAATATCTAACAACAATTAAATGTTTTGTATTGTTATGAAAGATAATGACATCACATTTTTAGGTAATTATTAATATAATGAGTTACATAGTGTGCATCTATAATAACTTTATGTAATAGATTCTCACTCTCCCTCTCTCTCCCTCTCTCTGCCTCTCTCTCTTTCTTTCTCAGGCTATGAAAAAGACAAAAGACATGACATTGACTCCTGAGTGTTGAACCTTTGCCCACTCTATAGCCACCCTGGTTATTATATGACCATGAGGGTCATCTACGAACATTGGAACATCTTGAATAACAATAAGGGACACTTGTACTCTTAATGTCCACTCAGCACAGCCCTCTGAGCATGGTTCCTCTCTTTATTTTATGACTTCTAGGGAGTGTTTCTTAGATGCTGTGGTTCGGTATATGCATTGATGGGTCTTAGATTTTTGGACTGGGTATCTGTAAAACACTTTGTGACAACTGCTGATGCAAAAAGGGGTTTTACGAAATACATTTGGTTGATTGACAGATTTGTATTATTATACAAATAATATAACAATATTATTATTACTATTATCATAATCATTATTATGTTACAGGTGAGACATACCCAGAAATGTCAACGTTATGTCAAGTGTTCAAATCTGTACACCAGATTCACATATTCACGTACAGCAACTCCAACTTACAAGAATGTGTTCACAAGGCAGTGATGAAAACCGTTTATATGAGAAATAATTCAAACATACAATGATACATATATATTTGATACAATTACTCATTCAAATCTGTTGTTACAAAATCACTTCCCATTGTGTTAATTTCAAGGTTTCACAAACATAAAACAACTATCTAGTTAATGTTTCTCTGACTAATACACTGTTGAGTTTACTATTTACTAACGAACAATCAGTAAGTCAAAACACAAACAGTTGTAATATAATCTGTATACGTGTCATTATATACTGAAAACAGGTACATTCTGAAAGATTTTGATGTTGTTGATGTGATAACAATTTAGGATAATACTGTTTATTTGTATTTTATATTATTATATATGTCTCATACCATGTGAATACACTACCAAACAATGCAAGCAGATGTGGAATTAACCCCAAAACATTTGTGTGTCTTTCACACCAATAGGCTTGATCAGATCTTCTTTCCTATTCAGGCATCATATAATGCCCAGTCACTTGTAAATCCATAAACTCCACCAAAAAAAACATTGAAAACCTTAACATGGCTACTGGCAATGTCTTTATTTTCGTCACCATCCATCAATGATTGAAATGGTTCTTTTTCTTTATACATGCACCGAGCTTCCAATGGCTGGAGCCAATCAACGGGGTACACGAAAAAGACCCAAATAAAATGTATGTGAAAAGATGTGGTCAAAGTATGAAGCTTTGCTGTTTTTGTTGTTGTTGTTGTGTTTTGTTTGTTACAACAACCAGGTCTTCCTAACATTTTGCCTTAACTCGTAATCCTTACATCCTGAATGTATATGTACTATAAAATCAGCACCTGGGCACACATTGGGAGGGGTGGGACCACATGCCCTTCTAAGTAATTGAAGCGAAAACATAATTGCTATATTCTAATTAAAATCATTGACCTATAAGAGAACACATGAGCAAAGCAAAGCATGACTCACATATAATTAAAACAACATTATTCTTAATGAGAAATATAATCTAATAAACAAATGTTTGCATAACGAAAGACATGACAACCGTCTCCAACATTGTATTTAGCTCTGTATAAAACGTTCATATTGTCAGTAAGACCATTGAGAATAACAGTAGACAATAGTTATTGTGGGTAGTTTTGGGATAAATATAGTGAAGCATCATGAATGTTAAAGATTTGTTCAAAGTGTGGATTTTGAAAGAGGGGGATTATAACCCCAAAGCAATAGTGGTCAGAAAGATCATACAGGTCATTTCAGATTCAGGTTTAGGGGTGCTAATAACTTTATGGAAACCACTATTCCCACTATGTGGATTATAAACATGTACAGACATAGAGAACCATCACATCAAGAAGGTGTAACAGTGGTAAGAAAGATCATACAGGTCATTTCAGATTCAGGTTTAGGGGTGCTAATAACTTTATGGAAACCACTATTCACACTATGTGGATTATAAACATGTACAGACACAGAGAACCATCACATCAAGAAGGTGTAACAGTGATGAATGGCTAATCAATGAACAACGGTAGTCTTCTGTAACAAGCAATACTTATTAAATATGTTTACATACATGCATGACTGAATGGTTTCACAAACTCCTTTAAAGGTTCTGTAAGTAAGTTGCAACAGGCCTGATTCAGCAGTCTGAATTAACCCTCCAGCTGTGTTCCGGTCGAATTGGACCGATTGACAAGTTTTCCCTCTGAAAAATGCAGTTAATTTAATCTGATTGTCATAAGGTTCCATGACTTTGTCCACACAGGGCATCTGAACACACAAAATACATTTGGATGATTTTCATTCCATTTTGGGTGTTTTATTTAACTTTTGTACACCTGTGGTGTTCCCGGTCAAAAATGACCGGTCATTAGAAATGAATGGGTGAGACTACAATTAGTGTATAACATTGAGTTCAGGCACATGCCCATTCATCAGATGGACACACCACCTCTCCCAGACCCCAACATGCATGTGTGTTTGAGCACACACACACACACACACACACACACACACACACACACACACACACACACACACACACACACACACACCTCAGTCCCCTTCTTGGCTTCCATGGCAACCCCCACGGGACCTTTCCCCAATAGAATCTTCCCCCACCGGAACCACATCTGTTGGCATTCTCACAAACAATCCCAACATTGTTTCAATAATATATAGAACTTTTCTCGCACCTCTGGTATATAAAGCTTTTTTGAGGCCTTGCTCACAATTCATTCTGTGGCAGCACAATGACCGAACGATATACTGTATGTGAGGCTCTTGATCATATCTTTGATCATAACACTGGTAAGGAGTAGAGAGGCCAGGAAACTGACAGTGAAGATGCATTAGAGGAGAACGTAGTCTGTGATAAATAGCACAATATGTTTCATCTAAGTATTTGTTATTGTCAAAATAATCCATACATTATGCTTTTTTTAACTCAAAAACTAGTTGTATGAGCTCAGGTCAATGAGGCCTATAGGCCATTAATAGCAAATATAATTTCAAAACCTGTAATGTTCACAAGAACTTAAGTTTATAAAAGATCCAACACAACATTAGGCGATAATATATGTATGTATTATGGATTTATTATAAGCTATAATTGGGCAGTCATTTTGAAACGAACACAACAGGAGGGTTAACCTAGACACACCAAAACATTCATGTTTAGAGAAGCTTGGGGATTATTCCACATTAAGGGGTAAAAAGCTGATTTATCTAACTCTGTACAGACCAAAGGAATTTCCAGAGCTAGCTATCCCTGAGACTGTGTATGATAACTCCGACTCGTACGTCCTAATGGTATATGTTGTAGATGTTAGCTACAGAGGGAGTTTACAGTATGTCAAAGAGCTATATAAAGGCAAAGAGAGCAATGAATTGACCCACGTGACCTCAAAGAAGGTCAGTCTACTTCATGATAGAGAATGCGGGGATGTGTACTGAACCTGTATCCATAAAAAACAAAGTGATCTATGGTCAAATGCATCTAAAGGCTTTAATGAAGTGGCATCTGCATTCATATAGATGATTTCGCCACAGTCTAGGACTTTTAAGAACATCACTTGAATTATCTGCTTTGTACTATTAAGCATGAGGCCTGACCTGTTTCTTTATAAGAAGCCCCTTTTTATATTCATCTTCTTAATTAACTAACTCATCAATATGTTATTTTTTTTTACATGACAGCTTAACTATACATATACAACATACTAGGTACATACACTTCAGTCATTAGAATCATTTTTGTACACTCTAGAATACAACATATACTTAATTTTACACGTATACAATAATAATTTAAGGTCAATAAAGGTTTTCTGCAAAATAACAAAAGCATAATGTAGTTCAGATAGAGCATGATCAGCAGGGCGGGCGATAGAGTACACAAACGTATCGTCTGCATACAGGTGCAGGTAAAACTTTATTATTATTATATTTACATTTTCCTGACAAAACAATATTAATGATGTATACAATATAGTTGTTTGTTAGACATTCTAACATATAACACAATATCTAGGCGCTAAAAAATGTGTATGCAACATTTGAACATCAATTTCATCAATTGCCAAGAAACTTAAGATCTTGTACAACACTGTGTACTACTCCCTTCACAGAACAGCGCAAACTGGCACTAACCAGAATAGAAAGAGGAGTGAGAGGCCCTGGTGCACAACTGAGCAAGAGGGCAATTACATTAGTGTGTCTAGTTTGAGAAACAGACGCCTCACAAGTGCTCAACTGGCAGCTTCATTAAATAGTACTTGCAAAACACCAGTCTCAACGTCAACAGTGAAGAGGCGACTCCGGGATGCTGGCCTTCTAGGCAGAGTTCCTCTGTCCAGTGTCTGTGTTCTTTTGCCCATCTTAATCTTTTCTTTTCATTGGCCAGTCTCAGATATGGCTTTTTATTTGCAACTCTGCCTAGAAGGCCAGCATCCCGGAGTCGCCTCTTCATTGTTGGGTTAAGGGGCCAACGAACCATTCACGTTAACTATTTAATATATTGGGTATTGATGATTAAAGGTTAGACAGTTTTTAAAAAACATTGGTTTAAAGACACATACAGACACGTTCAGAGTCATAGCTCATGAGATCCTCGGATGCCCCAGGACACAACCGTTTTCAGACAGGTGTTTTTAAAGACACACACTCACACAAACACATACATCTTACAGGAAGCCCTGGCTCTTGTGTAGAGAAACAGAGAAACAGATCGGGGAAGACATACAGAAAGAGGGAGAGAGATATTTAATTCATTAAAGGTAATTTACATGTTCTTTTTAAATACAATATTTTCTTCAAAAATGTTAATTCCCAAAATGCCTACTGTACATATAAAAATTATTAAAACGTTTACTATGCAGTATTAAACTATAACTCTGTTTTTTACTAAACCTTTATATAAATCCTAAATATTATTATCACACAACACTACATATTAATACCCATTAAATGTTTATATGTATAATTATTGTGTTGTAGGAAAGACTGAATGTAACCTGGCACCCTGTCTCACACACACCCACATACACACACTCTCCTTTGACGGAGAGACATAGGTCCAGAGGAAGAGAGACAGAGAGAGCCTGAGATTTCATTAAAGGTAAATTACATTTTAAAACCCTTTGTTTCTTCAAAAATGTTACTACCAACATTTAAACATATCACTATTATTAAAAGATCACTATGCAATATTAAACTATACCTCTAAAATGTTTGTTTTTTACAAAACCTTTATATATATATATCATACATATTATTATCACACATTACTACAAAATATATATTTAAAATGTATAATTATTTTTAATTGTCCGAAAAACAGTTAAATATTTTTTAAACTATTATTATTTTCTTAGAAAAGAAGGCATCGGGAAGGGTTATCGCTCTCTCTCGCTCTGCTTGTAACCCCACAGCTTGTAACCTGACACCACCCATGCAACCAGGCCTCACACTCACCCCAAGGGGGAGAGAGACATAGAGAGAGGCAGGGATTTCATTCATTGAAGGTAAATCACAATACACTTAGAATTGGTCTAGGAGGCATGTTTTCTGTAGTTTTCTGTGGTTTATCTGCTTTAGACATTGTATTTGGTATTTTATTAGGATCCCCATTAGCTGTTGCAAAAGCAGCAGCTACTCTTCCTGGGGTCCACACAAAACATGAAACATAATACAGAATGTCACAATACAGAATAGACAAGAACAGCTCAAGGACAGATCTACATACATTTTTTTTAAATTCACACATAGCCTACATATCAATGCATACACAAAAAAAAACTCTCTATGTCAAATAGGGGAGAGGCGTTGTGCCGCGAGGTGTTGCTTTATCTGTTTTTTGAAACCAGGTTTGCTGTTTATTTGAGCAATGTGAGATGGAAGGAAGTTCAATTTAATAAGGGCTCTGTATAATACTGTGCGCTTTCTTGAATTTGTTCTGGATTTGCGGACTGTGAAAATACCCTTTGTAGCATGTCTGGTGGGATGTGTGTGTCAGAGCTGTGGATTTTTAACACATTAATGTTTCTCATAAAAAAAGAAGTGATGCAGTCAGTCTCTCCTCAACTATTAGCCAAGAGAGACTGGCATGCATAGTATTTATATCAGCCCTCTGATTACAATAAAGAGCAAAACGTGCCGCTCTGTTCTGGGCCAGCTGCAGCTTAACTAGGTCTTTCCTTGCAGCACTGGACCACACGACTGAACAATAATCAAGATTAGACAAAACTATAGCCTGCAGAACTGGTGTCAAAAAAACAGAGCATCTCTTTATTACGGCTAGACCTCTCCCCATCTTTACAACCATTGCATCTACATGTTTTGACCATGACAGTTTACAATCTACTTGTTCAACAGCCACACCATTAATTACCAGATTCAGCTGAGGTCTAGAACTTAAGGAATGGTTTGTACCAAATACAATGCTCTTAGTTTTAGAGATGTTCAGGACCAGTTTATTACTGGCCACCCATTCCAAAACAGACTGCATCTCTTTAAGGGTTTCAGTGACTTCATTAGTTGTGGTTGCTGATGCATATTTGTTTGAATCGTCAGCATACATGGACACACATGCTTTGTTTAATGCCAGTGGCATGTCATTGGTAAAAATAGAAAAGAGTAGAGGGCCTAGAAATCTGCCCTGCGGTACACCACACTTTACATGTTTGACATTAGAGAATCACATATGTTTTTTCAACAACAGGTTATGGTCAATAATATCAAAGGCTGCACTGAAATCTAACAGTACAGCTCCCACAATCTTCTTATTATCAATTTCTTTCAACCAATCATCAGTCATCTGTGTCAGTGCAGTACATGTTGAGTGCCCTTCTCTATAAGCATGCTGAAAGTCTGTTGGTAATTTGTTTACAGATAAATGGCATTGCATTTGGTCAAACACAATTTTTTCCAACAGTTTGCTAAGAGCTGGCAGCAAGCTTATAGGTCTGTTGTTTGAACCAATAAAGGCAACTTTACCACTCTTGGCTGGCGGAATTACTTTGGCTTCCCTCCAGGCATGAGGACAAAGACTTTCCTCTAGGCTCAGATTAAAAATATGACAGATAGGAGTGGCAATACAGTCAGCTACCATCCTCAGTAGCTTTCCATCTAAGTTGCCAGGAGGTGTGTCATTATTGATCGATAACAATCATTTTTCTACCTCTCCCACATTAACTTTACAAAATTCAAACTTGCACTGCCTTTCTTTCGTTATTTGTTTTTTTAGGCATGAATACAATTGCTCACTGTTCATTGTGGGCATTTCCTGCCTAAGTTTGCCCACTCTGCCAATGACATAATCATTAAAGTAATTGGCAACATCAAGTGGTTTTGTGATGAATAAGCCATCTGATTTGATTTGTCTTTCTGCCCATAATTTCAATGAAACTTTTTTTCTATTATTCTTTATGTCATTGATTTTTGCTTCATAATAAAGTTTATTCTTTTATTTATTGAGTTTAGTCACATAATTTCTCAATTTGCAGTAAGCAGGCCAGTCAGATGTGCAGCCAGACTTATTAGCCACTCCTTTTGCCCCATCTCTTTCAACCATATAGTTTTTCAATTCCTCATCAATCCATGGAGCCTTAACAGTTCTAACAGTCAGTTTCTTAACATGTTCATGTTTATCAATAATTTGAAGAAGCAATTTCATGAATTCATCAAGTGCAGCATCTGGATGCTCCTCATTAATCACATCAGACCAACAAATATATTTAACATCATACACATAGACTTGCATGTATGATCTCTTATGTACTATTTTAGGCCCAGTTGTTGGAACTTTGGCTTTCCTTGATATAGCCACTATATTGTGATCACTGCATCCAGTGGGTACAGATATAGCTTTAGAACAAAGTTTCTACAGCATAAGTAAAAATATGATCGATACATGTGCACGATCTTGTTACTGTATTGTTTGTAAACACCCTGGTAGATTAACCTGAAACAGATTACAGTCCTCTTGAGTGGACAGCTTGATGAAAAACAAATTAATATTGCAGTAGGTCCCCAATAAAGTAGCACTCTCTGTTTAGATCACATACACTATCAAGCATTTCACACATATTATTTAGATACTGACTGTTAGCACTTGGTGGCCTATAGTAATACCCCAAAAGAAAAGGCATTAGATGTGCCAAGTGAACCTGCAACCACAATAACACTTGACATAAGATCTTCGCTAAGCATTGCAGGGATATGGCTCTGAATATATACAGCAACACCTCCCTCATAAGCATTTATGTTTCTTCTATAAATGTAATATCCTTGTATTGCTACTGATGTATCATCAAATTAATTATCTAAGTGAGTCTCAGTGGTTATTGTCACGCCCTGACCATAGTTTACTTTGTATTTTCTATGTTTTGATTGGTCAGGGTGTGATCTGAGTGGGCATTCTATGTTTCATGTCTTGTTTGTCTATTTCTATGTTCAGCCTGATATGGTTCTCAGTCAGAGGCAGGTGTTCGTCATTGTCTCTGATTGGGAACCATATTTAGGTAGCCTGGGTTTCACTGTGTGTTTGTGGGTGATTGTTCCTGTCCTTAGTGTTAGTTTGCACCAGTTTAGGCTGTTTCGGTTTTCATTACGTTTATTATTTTGCACTGTTTGTATTTAGATTCGTGTTGCTATAGTCACAATAAACATGGATCGCAATCTACACGCCGCATTTTGGTCCGATCCTTGTTCTACCTCTTCATCGGAGGAGGAGATAGAAGAAAACCGTTACAGAATCACCCACCACAAAAGGACCAAGCAGCGTGTCAACAGGCAGGAGCAGCGCGAGGAGACGCGCAATAAGGATTTCTGGACATGGGAGGAAATCCTCGACGGGAGAGGACCCTGGGCTAAACCAGGGGAGTGTAGCCGCCCAAAGGTGCAGCAGGAGAAGAGGCAACAGGAGCAGCCCAAAGAGGAGGTATGGACATGGGAGGACGAATTAGAAGGAAGAGGACCCTGGGCTCAGCCAGGAGAATATCGCCGCCCCAAAGAAGAACTGGAGGCGGCGAAAGCTGAGAGGCGTAGATATGAGGAGGCAGCACGACGTAGCGGATGGAAGCCTGAGAGGCAGCCCCAAAAATTTCTTGGGGGGGGGCTAACAGGGAGTATGGCTATGCCAGGTAGGAGACCTGAGCAGACTCCCTGTGCTTACCGGGGGGCTAGAGAGACCGGACAGGCACCGTGTTATGCAGTGGTGCGCACGGTGTCTCCAGTGCGGGTGCATAGCCCGGTGCGGTATATTCCAGCTCCGCGTGTCTGCCGGGCTAGATTGAGCGTCGAGCCTAATGCCATGAAGCCGGCTCTACGCAGCTGGTCCCCAGTGCGTCTCCTTGGGCCGGCTTACATGGCACCAGCCTTGCGCTCGGTGTCTCCGGTTCGCCTGCATAGCCCAGTGCGGGCTATTCCACCTCGCCGCACTGGCAGGGCGACCGTGAGCATTCAACCAGGTAAGGTTGGGCAGGCTCGGTGCTCAAGAGCTCCAGTGCGCCTGCACGGTCCGGTTTTTCCAGTACCACCTCCACACCCCAGCCCTCCGGTAGCAGCTCCCCGCACCAGGCTTCCTGTGCGTGTCCTTGGCCCAGTACCACCAGTGCCAGCACCACGCATCAGGCCTACAGTGCGCCTCGCCTGTCCAGCGCTGCCAGAGCCTTCCTCCTCTCCAGCGCTGTCGGAGTCTCCCGCCTGTTTAGCGCTGTCAGAGCTTTCCGCCTCTACAGCGCTGCCGGAGTCTCCCGCCTGTTCAGAACTGCCAGTTAGCATAGAGCTGCCAGTTAGCATAGAGCTGCCAGTTAGCTTAGAGCTGCCAGTTAGCAAGGAGCTGCCAGTCTGCATAGAGCTGCCAGTCTGCAAGGAGCTGCCAGTCTGCATAGAGCTGCCGGTCTGCAAGGAGCTGCCAGTCTGCAAGGAGCTGCCAGTCTGCATAGAGCTGCCAGTCTGCAAGGAGCTGCCAGTCTGCAAGGAGCCGCCAGAGCTGCCTTTCTGCAGGATGCCGCCAAAGCTGCCAGTCTGCAAGGAGCCGCCAGAGCTGCCAGTCTGCAAGGAGCCGCCAGAGCTGCCAGTTAGCATGGAGCAGCCAGGGCCGCCAGTCAGTATGGAGCAGCCAGGGCCGCCAGTCAGCATGGAGCAGCCAGGGCCGCCAGTCAGCATGGAGCAGCCAGGGCCGCCAGTCAGCATGGAGCAGCCAGTCAGCATGGAGCAGCCAGTCAGCATGGAGCAGCCAGAGCAGCCAGTCAGCATGGAGCAGCCAGAGCAGCCAGTCAGCATGGAGCAGCCAGAGCTGCCAGTCAGCATGGAGCAGCCAGTCAGCATGGAGCAGCCAGAGCTGCCAGTCAGCATGGAGCAGCCAGTCAGCATGGAGCAGACAGAGCTGCCAGTCGACCAGACTCTTCCAGATCTGCCAGTCGTCCAGACTCTTCCAGATCTGCCAGTCGTCCAGACTCTTCCAGATCTGCCAGTCGTCCAGACTCTTCCAGATCTGCCAGTCGTCCAGACTCTTCCAGATCTGCCAGTCGACCAGACTCTTCCAGATCTGCCAGTCGACCAGACTCTTCCAGATCTGCCAGTCGACCAGACTCTTCCAGATCTGCCAGTCGATCAGACTCTTCCAGATCTGCCAGTCGTCCAGACTCTTCCAGATCTGCCAGTCGTCCAGATTCTCCCAGATCTGCCAGTCGACCAGATTCTCCCAGATCCGCCAGTCGACCAGATTCTCCTAGATCCGCCAGTCGACCAGATTCTCCTAGATCCGCCAGTCGACCAGATTCTCCCAGATCCGCCAGTCGACCAGATTCTCCCAGATCCGCCAGTCGACCAGATTCTCCCAGATCCGCCAGTCGACCAGATTCTCCCAGATCCGCCAGTCGACCAGATTCTCCCAGATCTGCTAGTCGACCAGGATCTGCTGAAACCGCCAGCCAGCCAGGTTCTGGTAGTTTCTACTACCTGCCTGGGCTTCCTCTCAGTGCTGAGCTTCTTCTCAGTGCTGAGCTTCCTCTCAGTGCTGAGCTACCTATCGGTCCCGAGTTACCTCTGTCCCGAGCTGTCCCTCTGTCCCATGTTATCATTGTGGTGGGTAACCTATTTAGGGACGTTTAGGAGGGGGATTAAAACTGTCATGGAGTGGGGTCCACGTCCAGCGCCAGAGCCGCCACCGCGGACAGATGCCCACCCAGACCCTCCCCTATAGGTTCAGGTTTTGCGGCCGGAGTCCGCACCTTGGGGGGGGGGTACTGTCACGCCCTGACCATAGTTTACTTTGTATTTTCTATGTTTTGATTGGTCAGGGTGTGATCTGAGTGGGCATTCTATGTTTCATGTCTTGTTTGTCTATTTCTATGTTCAGCCTGATATGGTTCTCAGTCAGAGGCAGGTGTTCGTCATTGTCTCTGATTGGGAACCATATTTAGGTAGCCTGGGTTTCACTGTGTGTTTGTGGGTGATTGTTCCTGTCCTTAGTGTTAGTTTGCACCAGTTTAGGCTGTTTCGGTTTTCATTACGTTTATTATTTTGCACTGTTTGTATTTAGATTCGTGTTGCTATAGTCACAATAAACATGGATCGCAATCTACACGCCGCATTTTGGTCCGATCCTTGTTCTACCTCTTCATCGGAGGAGGAGATAGAAGAAAACCGTTACAGTTATAACTATATGTTTGGATCAGAATCACCGTTATCAAGTGTCTAATATATGAATGTTATCTGATGTTAGCAAGTTATTGATTTCATGAACCTTATTTCTAAGGCTACATATATTAATATGGTCTATGTTCAGCCCTTTCCTGTGTAGCTTATCAGAGATAGACATAATACTGAAAAGAGCAGATGAAGAAAGAGAAAAATATATACATTCAGCAGTCAAAAAATCAATTGGCGTGTGTGTGTGTGTGTGTGTGTATGTGTGTGATTGTGTGTGTGTGTGTGTGTGTGTGCTGCGGGATTGAGGCTACAAACCCATAGGCTCTCTCATCCCTTCCAGGCTTCTGGGAGGGAGGGTGGATATCGAGCCTTTCATAGTGGATGTACGCAATGTCCTCACACGCTCTGGCAGCTTTCATGGCTGGGATCAGTTATTTCCTCTTCTGGCGCACAGCTCCAGGATAGTCCTCGGTGAGGAAGATATACATTCCTCTCAAGTTCTTGGCTCTTTTCAGAAGAGCAACTTTGTCCTTGAACCTCAGGAACTTGACCACAATTGACCTGGGCCTATCACCTGGGCCGGTGGCGGGATTTCCTGTCCTGTGGGCGCGCTCCACCTCAATCTTCCTGTGGTCCATTTTCAATTTCTCATTGATCATTTCCCTCATTTTGTCCTCAGACTCCGTCCAGGTCTCAGGTCTATTTTTCCAACTTAATTGAGGAAAATAAGAACAATCCAAAATTCCTTTGTGATACTGTCGCAAAGCTAACTAAAAAGCAGCATTCCCCAAGAGAGGATGGCTTTCACTTCAGCATTGATAAATTCATGAACTTCTTTGAGGAAAAGATCAGGATTATTAGAAAGCAAATTACGGACTCCTCTTTAAATCTGCGTATTCCTTCATAGCTCAGTTGTCCTGAGTCTGCACAACTCTGCCAGGACCTAGGATCAAGAGAGACGCTCAAGTGTTTTAGTACTATATGTCTCTTGACACAATGATGAAAATAATCATGGCCTCTAAACCTTCAAGCTGCATACTGGACCCTATTCCAACTAAACTACTGAAAGAGCTGCTTCCTGTGCTTGGCACTCCTATGTTGAACATAATAAACGGCTCTCTATCCACCGGATGTGTACCAAACTCTAAAAGTGGCAGTAATAAAGCCTCTCTTGAAAAAGCCAAACCTTGACCCAGAAAATAGAAAAAACTATCGGCCTATCTCGAATCTTCCATTCCTCTCAAAATTTTTTGAAAAGTCTGTTGCGCAGCAACTCAATGCCTTCCTGAAGACAAACAATGTATACGAAATGCTTCAATCTGGTTTTAGACCCCATCATAGCACTGAGACTGCACTTGTGAAGGTGGTAAATTACATTTTAATGGCATCAGACCGAGGCTCTGCATCTGTCCTCGTGCTCCTAGACCATAGTGCTGCTTTTGATACCATCGATCACCACATTCTTTCTGGCCTGGTTTAGATCTTATCTGTCGGAAAGATATCAGTTTGTCTCTGTGAATGGTTTGTCCTCTGACAAATCAACTGTACATTTCGGTGTTCCTCAAGGTTCCGTTTTTTGGACCACTATTGTTTTCACTATATATTTTACCTCTTGGGGATGTCATTCGAAAACATAATGTTAACTTTCACTGCTATGCGGATGACACACAGCTGTACATTTCAATGAAACATGGTGAAGCCACAAAATTGCCCTCGCTAGACGCATGTGTTTCAGACATAAGGAAGTGGATGGCTGCAAACTTTCTACTTTTAAACTCGGACAAAACAGAGATGCTTGTTCTAGGTCCCAAGAAACAAAGCGATCTTCTGTTGAATCTGACAATTAATCTTAATGGTTGTACAGTCGTCTCAAATAAAACTGTGAAGGACATCGGCGTTACTCTGGACCCTGATCTCTCTTTTGAAGAACATATCAAGACTGTTTCAAGGACAGCTTTTTTCCATCTACGTAACATTGCAAAAATCAGAAACTTTCTGTCCAAAAATGATGTAGAAAAATGTATCCATGCTTTTGTCACTTCTAGGTTAGACTACTGCAATGCTCTACTTTCCGGCTACCCGGATAAAGCACTAAATAAACTTCAGTTAGTGCTAAATACGGCTGCTAGAATCCTGACTCGAACCCCCAAATTTGATCATACTACCTCAGTGCTAGCCTCCCTACACTGGCTTCCTGTCAAGGCAAGGGCTGATTTCAAGGTTTTACTGCTAACCTACAAAGCATTACATGGGCTTGCTCCTACCTATCTCTCTGATTTGGTCCTGCCGTACATACCTACACGTACACTACGGTCACAAGACGCAGGCCTCCTAATTGTCCCTAGAATTTCTAAGCAAACAGCTGGTGGCAGGGCTTTCTCCGATAGAGCTCCATTTTTATGGAATGGTCTGCCTACCCATGTGAGAGACGCAAACTCGGTCTCAACCTTTAAGTCTTTACTGAAGACTCATCTCTTCAGTGGGTCATATCATTGAGTGTAGTCTGGCCCAGGAGTGTGAAGGTGAACGGGAAGGCTCTGGAGCAACGAACCGCCCTTGCTGTCTCTGCCTGGCCGGTTCCCCTCTTTCTACTGGGATTCTCTGCCTCTAACCCTATTACAGGGGCTGAGTCACTGGCTTACTAGGGCTCTTTCATACCGTTCCTAGGAGGGGTGCGTCACTTGAGTGGGTTGAGTCACTGATGTGATCTTCCTGTCTGGGTTGGCGCCCCCCCTTGGGTTGTGCCGTGGCAGAGATCTTTGTGGGCTATACTCGGCCTTGTCTCAGGATGGTAAGTTGGTGGTTGAAGATATCCCTCTAGTGGCGTGGGGGCTGTGCTTTGGCAAATTGGGTGGGGTTATATCCTTCCTGTTTGCCCTGTCCTGACCCCTCCTGTCTCAGCCTCCAGTATTTATGCTGCAGTAATTTATTTGTCGGGGGGCTAGGGGCAGTTTGTTATATATGGAGTATTTCTCCTGTCCTATCCGGTGTCCTGTGTGAATTTAAGTATGCTCTCTCTATTTCTCTCTTTCTCTCTTTCTTTCTCTCTCTCTCTCGGAGGACCTGAGCCCTAGGACCATGCCTCAGGACTGCCTGACATGATGACTCCTTGCTGTCCCCAGTCCACCTGCTCCAGTTTCAACTGTTCTGCCTGTGATTATTATTATTTGACCATGCTGGTCATTTATGAACATTTGAACATCTTGGCCATGTTCTGTCATAATCTCCACCCGGCACAGCCAGAAGAGGACTGGCCACCCCACATAGCCTGGTTCCTCTCTAGGTTTCGGCCTTTCTAGGGAGTTTTTCCTAGCCACCGTGCTTCTACACCTGCATTGCTTGCTGTTTGGGGTTTTAGGCTGGGTTTCTGTACAGCACTTTGAGATATCAGCTGATTTGATTTGATGTGGAGAGTCTGCAGTTACGTCCAAAACCATGTTGTTCCGTCTTGATTGTCCCTTGAGATAGTCTGATTTATATGTCATTGTTATCATGGATTTACACACAGAACTGATGTCCTCTCTCAATGACTTACAGATTGTTTTCATCTTGCCGTTATCCTGTTTCAACTCATCGAGCTGACCATGGGAGAACTGCACACTGTTCTTCAGGTCCTGGACCTCTCTAGTCAGGTCGTCCATTCTTTTATTAGTAGAATCCACAAGCATTTGGACAAAACACTTGAATATATTTCCTTGTTGTTGTAACAACTGCTTGTAGGTCTATTTTTGTTGATTTAAAAGACCCGTCACGTGTGATAGAGAGACACCACTGTCCTCAACGGTACTCCCGCCGGCTTTGGTCTTTGTCATGGTAGCTAGCAACGTAGGTTACTTTGTTTCTCCTTGCAGTTCCAGACAGGGAAAGTCACTGGGAAAATTGAAAACAAAAAACAGCAGGGATCTAGACAGCCACAAACCCTGGACAATCCGCAGTCCCAGCCACAATGGCTAACCATGTCGCGGGCTGCATTCAGAACACCTCACTAGCTTGATATGCAACTAACTAGCAGCTAGGCTAGCTGCAACGCCAAATAGCTCCTCAGACCAGTCCTTGGTCAGTAGGATCACTGGAAAGAGACAAGCAGTCCCAGCAACTGATGCCAAACTGCGCCACAGGATCCAAATTAAGAAGCTAGGTAGCTAGCAATAACTTTCCAATACACTTTCAAACACCAAACTTTCCAAAGAAGCAAAACCAAGCTCTTCCTCGTTCCGCGTTCAACTTGTCATAGGACACGTCTAACACTTCCTTATACTCAGGCAGACATACCCAGCAAATACCTTCCCATTTCACAAGCTCCCTAAACAGCAGCTCCATAAGTTCACTTCATAAATTCCCAACTGTTTCAGATGTTCAAACTCAGGCCTCCCCCATTCACAACATACATTCCCAACTGTTTCAAATGTTCAAACTCAGGCCTCCCCAATTCACTACATAAATTCTCAACTTTTTCAAATTGTCATACTCAGGCCTCCCCCATTCACTACATACATTTCCAACTGTTTCAAATGTTCAAACACATTCAACAGTTCACCAAGTTCACTACACATCAATCACCAGGACATTTTTATTGAAAACATATGCTTTAATTCAATGGAACAGCTGCACTATCATGTTACATAAGCAGTCACTTCATAGTGTGAGAATATCCGGACAGGATGTCCATAAAAGGGCATAAACATATGACACTAAAAATAGATCATCAATCACTTTTTGACACATGTCGTCTATTATATTCTCTCTTGTCTATATTGCCTAAATCTGCAAGAACTCACTTACTCATTAGGGAAATACGAAAAGCTAACTTAAATCACTGCCAAATACCAACAGCAAACACTTAAATAAATGTCAGGTTCCCAGTTAGCTCATAGCAACACATTAAGATCCACCTGCCTCACTGAGCCCAAGCAATGTAATGCGGTCCTTCTCATGCAGAACCCTGAGTGGCCATTTAAACCCCTGACTGAGGGAAGTGAATTACCCTGGACCCTGGCATCCCCCATAACACTGACAATCACACTCAGATTGCAAGGTTCCGGCGCCAATCTTCACCTGATTCCAAATATGAGCCACTAAGGATGGTGTCAAAATTGCTCTATTTTTCTGGGCCCAGCATTAGAGATTACAATATGAAGGAAACAATGTGGTGGATGAAGAAAAGTGTTATGTTTGGTATTATCTATACTGAGATTTGGCCTGTGATAATCTACGTGTTGTAAAAATAGTGGCCTATATGTTGTATGTTTGTCTACGATTACTGAGGATTTTTATCACTTAAGAATGATGAGGTATCTCTCTCTAGCACTCTGTACCTACATGAGTAGCCTATGCTCAACCATCACCCAAAAAGTTAAATCCATGGTGAACAGTCAGGTTTCCCACCTACCTATATGTTGTGGTAGGAAAACCTTATTTGTGCTCCCATCTACAGCTGTATTCCTTTCACTCACCAACAACAAGCCAACAGGCCCTACTCTACACATCATCAGAGAGAGAGAGAGGGTGAGGGTGCAAAGAGAAAAGGAAGAGAAGGAGAGAGAGAAGCGAGAGACATCTCCGGGGGATGACAAGAGTACATGTTTTCATAGTGCCATAGAGTCATCACAGTCACAGATAATAAGTCTAAGCATACACACACATTTTTGGCACCTGTCCAAGGAGGACCCCCACACACACATTTTTTTTTTTTTTTTTACCTTTATTTAACTAGGCAAGTCAGTTAAGAACAAATTCTTATTTTCAATGACGGCCTAGGAACAGTGGGTTAACTGCCTGTTCAGGGGCAGAACGACAGATTTGTACCTTGTCAGCTCGGGGGTTTGAACTTGCAACCTTCCGGTTACTAGTCCAACACTCTAACCACTAGGCTACCCTGCACGCACGCACGCATGCACGCACACACGCACACACACACACACACACACACACACACACACACACACACACACACACACACACACACACACACACACACACACACACACACACACACACACACACACACACACACACACACACACACACACACACACACACACACACACACACACACACACACACAGATCCAGAAGGCAGTCGTTTCTCATCGCCCCTCACACAGCTCTCACAGCACCACCACCACACGTCTCAGAGATCACATTCGTGATTACCTTGAAGCTGCACCCAATTATAATTAAGGAGAAGATGGGGCCTACCGCATCAGGAGAGAGAGAGGGAAAGTGTGTGAGAGAGAGGGATGACAGTACTCTGCAACACAGAGGGAGGGATGAAGACGAAAAATAGAAAAAAAATATACAAAAGAATCCTGGGGTACAGACAGAGAGAGACACTCAGAACTCACAGTCACATTTCAAAGGGAAATCACAAGGGAAACAATATGTTTGGTGAGATAGGGAGTATTATGTCCCCTGCCTCTCGCAGGCTATTATTCACCACATTCAGCTAAAAGGAAGTCAATTTGATGAGAAGCCAGAGAAATCGCAGCAGTGAGGAGAGCTGCTTCAGATGTGCCCGACACCTCCAGGGGGATTTTCTCTCTCTTTTTTTCTTACCCCTATTTCTATTCCCTATTCCTCTTCAACGGCAAATGGAATTCAAACTTATTAAATGTGATTTCGGACGAGGCCGGGGAGGGCAGGGTCGTCTGGTAAATGGGGGATGAGGGAAACGCTATTAACACAGGACTACATTTCATCTTAACTGACTTGCCAGTTAAATAAAGGTAAAATCAAATAAATTAGCATGGATTGGATTGCACAGTAGGCTATATCAGTCAGAGAGATTATCTTGACTGGAAAAGCATTCAAGCTGTTATTATTATTTAGTGATACAATCATAGTGTTCTTTATAAGATGACCTTTAGTACCTCTGCTTGAGTACTCGGTTACTTGTAAGCTGGTTATTAAATGTTTTTATTTGTGAAATTGAAACTTTAGTTGTGAAATTGAAATATTCTACTGAAAGAAACTTTTCGAAGAGAATAAAATGTACTGTTACCAATCGTTCTTCCTCTTATCTCAACCAAATATCTTGGCATATAGGATTGGAATTTAAATAATATCCTTTGGTAATTTTGTGCTGTCATTTTTTGTGCTGTTATTGTTCTGTCTCCCTATCTATCCACAAAAGCTACAAGCTACGCTTGGATCATCAGACACGATCTCTCACCAGGATCTGAGCACCATGATCATTTACTATTGGGACTTTACCACACTCTTCACAGTTTACTATCCCTCTTTTGGTCATTTAGTGCACTCATGTGGTTATAACTACCACTACCATTATCAATCATCAAAGTAACTGAACTGAAAGTCCGTTTTGAAACGCACATGATTTATGGAAATAAACAGCACAATTATAAAACAGTGCATCAACTCGTAATTTCATAACAAAATTACAATTTTATAACAGATCACAATATCCAGCAATTGTCAAAGAGTCCAGCCAACCTAGTCATAGACTGTTCTCTCTGCTACTGCAAGTCTAGGTCCAAAAGGCTCCTTAACAGCTTCTAACCCCAAGCCATAAGACTGCTGAACAGTTAATCAAATGGCTACCCGGACTATTTCAGGTCTATCTTGGAAAATAGATTTTATCTCAATGAGAAAAACATGTATAAATAAAGGTTACATAAAAATGATTATAATTTTTTTTGCATTGACCCCCTTTTTTTTTTAAAGCTGCTGCTACTCACTGTTAATTATCAATGCATAGTTACCCCTACCATATGCATATTACCTCAATTACCCCGACTAAACTGTACCCCCGCACATTGACTCGGTACCAGTACCCCCTGTAATATACAGTGCCTTGCGAAAGTATTCAGCCCCCTTGAACTTTGCGACCTTTTGCCACATTTCAGGCTTCAAACATAAAGATATAAAACTGTATTTTTTTGTGAAGAATCAACAACAAGTGGGACACAATCATGAAGTGGAACGCCATTTATTGGATATTTCAAACTTTTTTAACAAATCAAAAACTGAAAAATTGGGCGTGCTAAATTATTCAGCCCCCTTAAGTTAATACTTTGTAGCGCCACCTTTTGCTGCGATTACAGCTGTAAGTCGCTTGGGGTATGTCTCTATCAGTTTTGCACATCGAGAGACTGAAAAATATTCCCATTCCTCCTTCAAAACAGCTCGAGCTCAGTGAGGTTGGATGGAGAGCATTTGTGAACAGCAGTTTTCAGTTCTTTCCACAGATTCTCGATTGGATTCAGGTCTGGACTTTGACTTGGCCATTCTAACACCTGGATATGTTTATTTTTGAACCATTCCATTGTAGATTTTGCTTTATGTTTTGGATCATTGTCTTGTTGGAAGACAAATCTCCGTCCCAGTCTCAGGTCTTTTGCAGACTCCATCAGGTTTTCTTCCAGAATGGTCCTGTATTTGGCTTCATCCATCTTCCCATCAATTTTAACCATCTTCCCTGTCCCTGCTGAAGAAAAGCAGGCCCAAACCATGATGCTGCCACCACCATGTTTGACAGTGGGGATGGTGTGTTCAGCTGTGTTGCTTTTACGCCAAACATAATGTTTTGCATTGTTGCCAAAAAGTTCAATTTTGGTTTCATCTGACCAGAGCACCTTCTTCCACATGTTTGGAGTGTCTCCCAGGTGGCTTGTGGCAAACTTTAAACAACACTTTTTATGGATATCTTTAAGAAATGGCTTTCTTCTTGCCACTCTTCCATAAAGGCCAGATTTGTGCAATATACAACTGATTGTTGTCCTATGGACAGAGTCTCCCACCTCAGCTGTAGATCTCTGCAGTTCATCCAGAGTGATCATGGGCCTCTTGGCTGCATCTCTGATCAGTCTTCTCCTTGTATGAGCTGAAAGTTTAGAGGGACGGCCAGGTCTTGGTAGATTTGCAGTGGTCTGATACTCCTTCCATTTCAATATTATCGCTTGCACAGTGCTCCTTGGGATGTTTAAAGCTTGGGAAATCTTTTTGTATCCAAATGCGGCTTTAAACTTCTTCACAACAGTATCTTGGACCTGCCTGGTGTGTTCCTTGTTCTTCATGATGCTCTGTGCGCTTTTAACAGACCTCTGAGACTATCACAGTGCAGGTGCATTTATACGAAGACTTGATTACACACAGGTGGATTGTATTTATCATCATTAGTCATTTAGGTCAACATTGGATCATTCAGAGATCCTCACTGAACTTCTGGAGAGAGTTTGTTGCACTGAAAGTAAAGGGGCTGAATAATTTTGCACGCCCAATTTTTCAGTTTTTGATTTGTTAAAAAAGTTTGAAATATCCAATAAATGTCGTTCCACTTCATGATTGTGTCCCACTTGTTGTTGATTCTTCACAAAAAAATACAGTTTTATATCTTTATGTTTGAAGCCTGAAATGTGGCAAAAGGTCGCAAAGTTCAAGGGGGCCGAATACTTTCGCAAGGCACTGTAGCCTCATTATTATTGTTTTTACTTTTTTTTTACATTAGTTTATTTAGTATATATTTTCTTAACACTGCATTGTTGGTTAAGGGCTTGTAAGTAAGCATTTTCAGGGTAAGGTTGTATTTGGCGCATGTGACAAATGCAATTTGGTTTGATTTGATTATATATTTGAGCACAATTTAACACTTTAGTAGCTTCCTCCTTTGGAAAAGCATTTCAAAGTTGTTTTTTAATCACGTCTCTTTCACATGTGGTTGGATCAGAATCACCATTATAATCACTGGCCGGTACGGAGAATTAAGTAAAACCACATGTCCAAATCTCTGTCTCCATCCATGGCTAATTTAGGAAAAGGCCAACTTTATCTAGCTCACGATAGATAACCTACACATATAGAGGGGCGCTATTTTGCTCGCTCGGATGCTTTCTCCGGGGGAGATACGTTTGTAAATATGGTGCATGTGGACACCCTTTCAAATGAGTGGATTCGGCTATTTCAGCCACACTCGTTGCTGACAGGTTTATAAAATCGAGCACACCACCATGCAATCTCCGTAGACAAACATTGGCAGTAGAATGGCCCTACCGAAAAGCTCAGTGACTTTCAACGTGGCACCATCATAGGATGCCACCTTTCCAACAAGTCACTTCATCAAATATCTGCCCTGCTAGAACTGCCAAGTCCAAACGTAAGTGCTGTTATTGAGAAGTGGAAACGTCTAGGAGCAACAACGGCCCCGAAGTAATAGGCCACACAAGCTCACAGAACGGGATCGCAGAGTGCTGAAAAAAAAGAGTCTGTCCTCGGTTGCAACACAACTGAGTTCCATACTGCCTCTGGAAGCAACATCAGCACAAGAACTGTTTGTCGAGAGCTTCATGAAATGGGTTTCCTTGGCCTAAAAGCCTAAGATCACCATGTGCAATGCCAAGCGTCAGCTGGAGGGGTGTACAGCTCGCCGCCATTTGACTCTAAAGCAGTGGAAACGCATTAATCTGGCTGTCCGACGGATGAATCTGGATTTGACAGATGCCAGCAGAACACTACCTGCCCCCAAAGCATAGTGCCAACTGTAAAGTTTGGTGGATGAGGAATAATGGTCCGGGGTTGTTTATCATGGTTCAGGCTAGGCCCCTTAGTTCCAGTGAAGGGAAATCTTAATGATACAGCATAGAATGACATTCTAGATGATAATGTGCTTCCAACTTTGAGGCAACTGTTTGGGGAAGAAACATTTATTTTTCAGCATGACAATGCCCCCGTGTACAAAGTGAGGTCCATACAGAAATGGTTTGTCGAGATTGGTGTGGAAGAACTTGACTGGCCTGCACAGAGCCCTAACCTCGAACCCCATCGCACACCTTTGGGATGAATTGGAACACCGACTGTGAATTTCCCAACATCAGTGCCCGACTTCACTAATGTTCTTGCGGCTGAATGGAAGCAAGTCCCCGCAGCAATGTTCCAACATCTAGTGGAAAGCCTTCCCGGAAGAGTGAAGGCTGTTATAGCATCAAAGGGGGTATGGGATGTTCGCGAGCAGGTGTCCACATACTTTGGTCATGTAGTGTACATTCAGCCTCTTTTGAATTTAAGGACCATTACGAAAGATATATTATTTTAATGTTTTTTTTACCCTTTTTTTATTGGTGAATTTTTTAGGGAAGCACAGCTTCCCTTGGCATCCATGAATACAACGCCACTGCTCCAGAGAGGAAGTTCCAGAGAGAAAGTTGGCTTCGGTTACCTTCTCTTTGAGGGTTCCGATATAGCCCAGATAGAGCCTGGTGATTTCACAGATGGTAAGCAGAACCACCCCAGTCACAAGGAGAGCTTGGTAGTAACCAGGCAGGTAATACAACTATGACAAGAAAGACTAATAACGCATTATTGATTTGGGTATGCTATAAATACTAAACAAAGCATTGTGGAACCTTGGGGCGACCTTTGTAAAGTCATACGAAGAACCCGCCTTCTGATTCAACATGACAACAGCTGAGACCTACCAGCATTGGAACTGGAATATGTTGAAGTAGAGGAGCATCTGAAGGGGAAGGTGGGACACCAACTCATTGATTGGAATATAGAAACAAAGCGATAGATTGACCATAAATCAATGTATATTTGAAGTATATACAATTTAAGCATATAAATACTTTCCTAAATATCCAAACACTCTCCAAAAGGATGTGAAATATTTTCCTAAAATACCTCTTCAAATACATTTCAGAGTAACAAATATATTGAATACATAGGCTATTTGAAACGGGCATCATATAGTATTCTGCCTATTCTTGGAATCAGGCCTAGCTGTTTTGTCATCTTGCTCCCTGTTGTAGTCACTGCTAAAGTCCCCAGTCCTGTTGTTGGTGAACACAGACCCACTGACGGAAGCCAGGCCCATATGCAGGTTCTTGGGTGTGGGGGAGTAGAACACAGGCATGGTGGCTGCCCAATACAACCATGCCTGCTATCAGTTTGTTTGTGTGGGTGAAGGCAACAACAGTGTGTTTGTAATGGTGTGTGTGTGATTGAGGGCTGTAGGGATTCGTTAGTTAACCAGACAGCAGTGTCTGCTAATTAGATTATCAGAGTGGAGAGAGGAGGGATGACAGGGGGATTAGTGCCCTAGACAGACATAGCTGCGTGGTGGCTGTGACTATGCACTCAGTACCTTGTTAGGGTTTTAATACATGGGAATAGAAGGTTTCATGTCAACCAAGTTTTGAAACGTCAAATTGAACATTCCTTGTGAAAAAAACAACAATAGATAAAACCCATCAATAGGGACAATTTTCCCAGCCAGATCATTTGGTTTCGTGGAAGTTGTAGTAGGAACATATGTTTTTGGTTTCATATTGATTGTGAGAACGAAGCCATATGTTCCTGACTGGTAAAACTGAAAAAAAAAATAATGTTCTGAGAACAGAAGTGAAAAGTACATTTTTAGGTTGCACAGGGGTTCTGAGAATATTTTACTCTGGTTGCTTGAAAGTTTTCCTGGGGGGTTTTATTAATGCCCTGAGAACGGAAATGATTGCTACTTTCGATTTTAAAAAATAACTTCCTTAAAACATTCACTGAATGTTTCAATAAAACACCATCTTATTTTAGGTTAACTGTTTAACTTCAATCACAGATAGGAAACATGGAAAGTAATTTATTATTTATTGTGACACAGCATCAGTGAGATTTGAACCTATAATCTTCTGTTCTCTATTGATGGAATTATTCCACTGCGCCACCAGGATGGCGCTAACATGTTTTTTTTTACACATACAAGGCTGTTCATTTTAGTCTATTCAAACAGACCCAATTTCAAAGAAAACAAGCACTCATTAAGATCAGGTATGCCCAATAAGTGGCCGCAGCCAACACACCTGAACACACTTTACAAAATAGAGGATAGAGTTTTGTTGATTATGAGAACCGAATGGATATGTTTTTATTAAGATTCTTAGAATGTTCTTTGAACGTTATAAAAGTTTTATTGTGTTTTTTTATGGAAAGTGTTCTTAACGTTATCAGAACAATTTGAGAACATGACTTTAAATAGAACAATGAGAAAACCTGTAGGGCCTCCCGAGTGGCGCAGCGGTCTAAGGCACTGCAGTGCTTGAGGTGTCATGAGAAAGCGGTATAAGCACTGCGGTGCTTGGCTATCATGAGATAGCGGTATACATCATTTTTTATTTACCTGTAGGACAGATTATGCTGAAATTCCCACAGAAGATCATTGTTTCTTAGCATTCTTGGAACAATTTGAGAACATGACTTTATATAGAACCATGAGAAAACCTGTATGAAATGTTATGCTAAAGTACTGAAATTCCCACAGAAGAGCGTTGTTTCTTAGCATTCTAGATCCATGAGTAAACATTCCCAATGTCAAACCAGTTGGAGAATGTTCCTAGAACAACCCCCCCCCCCCAAAAAATGAACCATGTTTGAACTTTCAGGAAATGTTTTGTTAAAGTAATAAAATACCAAGTAATACAATTTTTTGTGAAGTTCCTTAAATGTGCTGAGAATGTTCCAAAGCCAAGCAGCTATCCTGCACCATTCCCAGAAAGTTGTGGGAAGGTTGTATGCAAAATAACCGTAGGACATCTTAAGGCAGGTTCTCTTTTAAATCAACATCACACATATTTGCTACACTAACTAATATCAGTCGTTACCTGTTGAAACTTTGCTCTGTGACTTTAATGAGATGCAGATAAATCATGTTTTGATGGAAGATAGACAGTGTGGTAAGCATGTCATTAGGAATTAGAATACTAGATGGACATGAACCTTCTTATGATGGTATAAAGGCCAGCTGTTTAGGTCAGGGAGTTGGTCGACCATGGTTTGCATGTGCTGTGATAAGATATTGTGTAAAATAATGAATTTGAAGAATTTAGCTGCACTGTATAGCTAGTTTGCCTGCCAGTTTAAGAGGAATGATTCCATTTATTTTTCAAATGAACTGCCATTATTCCAATATTCCATTAAAACAAGGCAGCAATAAACTGGCAGAAATCAGTTGGATTTGCAACAATTACTGATAATGTGTGATATAATAGCACTCATAGCTTTCCAAGAAAACAAAAATTGAGACATTTATGGTCTGCTAACATCTATTCTAGATGCTAGTTAGACAGAAAATTGGTCAACAACCCATATCAACTGTATATATAATTATATGACAATATTTTAGGTTGACAATAACTTTCCACTACACAATTTCTGATATTTCACCCACCTTACTTTTACTTACCTGTATAAATCAAATCTGGATTATGTCAATTCTGCCATTCACGCCAATTAGACTGGTTTGGATTTCTCCCTGGCCAATCTGGCTGCCATGTTCACCCCATTCTAACGTCGAGGGTTTATTACATAGTCATTTAATAGGATCTCTATAAAATGGTAGTAAGCCACAAAAAGTCAGTAAGAGAAACATTTGACGTAACTTGTGAAAACTTTTATTGACACATTCATGATTCAATTCATGTTTAAATTACAGTGAGACGGTGTGGTAGGGCTCTGCTTTGCTCAACTGCACAGAGTCTGTCGTCCTCAGACTGAGGCCTGGATTATGTTGTGGCCTTGGGGCCTCACTCGTCATGTGTGACAGGGTGCAACGACAGAGTATGGCCACAAGATGTCCCTGTGCTTACAGCTCATCTCTGGGGGCACGCAGGGAAAGTACTCAAACTGCTCCAGTACCTCCTCTCTCTTCTGAGATCTATTGTAGAAACCCAGCAACACCAGCAGACTGCTGATCTCATCCACCTTCATGTTCTTTACAGGGACAGTCTGATACAACACACACGCAACATGTTTACATTCAGTACAGGCGGGGAAACCATAATGCAAGATTGAACAGGTTCAGAAAATATACAGCATCACTGTCATGCCTCTTTCTCTTTAACTGTTTCAAATCACACCTATATGTTCCTATTTTTTATTGTGTAATGTCTTCTTGCAATAGTTATGTATTCCTTTCTAATCTTGTCATGCTTGAGTCAAGGTCAGAAAATATATGTTATTTACCCAACCATTTAGCTGATAATCTTTGCCTGACCTTTAGACGATATTGTAGCGATCTTAAAACAACACCCATCAAGAGGTTCTGACTTCTTAGCGTAAGAGTTAAGGTGTTGGCTATACAATAGCTGACCCTGGGTTTGAGGCCTTGTCAGGCCTACCCCCACAACCACTACATTGGTGTCAGAAGTGGGATGAGGCCTTTGGAGAGGCATTTACATGTAAGGTACTTGGTATAGAGAAGTGTGGGGACAAGTTCTCCCAAAGGAAGGAGCTAATGTAACGACCTTAACCCAACACTCAGCGACTTTGTTGAATGGTTTGTCGCTCTTGGCATAATGGTGAAAGTGTTGGCTTGTTAGTCACTGGACCTACTATAGGTTCAAATCCCAGTCAGAGTTACCCTCTGAATTTGCTACAATATGTAGCATCTTCAATGGGAATCATATCTTACCTGAACAACCTCATCCTTATCATTGTAGAAGATCAGAAGTGGATTCTTCTCATCCCTTGTATCATATTCCAGATTGTGACTTCAACGGAAAGGAGGCTCAAGGAACATATATGTACGGCTGGTTTCCTGAGCCCAGATTATTCCTAGTCCTGGACAAAAAAAAATCTATTTCAGTGAAGATTCTCCATTAAGCATGATTTTTTGTTATTGTCCAGGACTAGGTTCACTCTCTGCTTGTAGGATACGGGAACACCAACAAATTCAAGAACAATCTACTTGAAGTGAGATCAAACATAATTCAACATACAACACATGATGGATTTGAATTTAGTTGGACCCACATAAAACTGGGTTGTTGCTAACACACATATTCTTGTTTATCTGGAAGGTCATGAGAAACTACAAAAGACTTTGGGTGGGTCAAGTTTTGATGAGGTACGATGTAACCATATGAGGCAATGCTAACATACAATGCAAACGATCTCCTAAAATATCATTAGAAAGCGACATAGCAACCATAATACAATTATAATCTAGCCTCATAAATCTATTTAAGATCTACACAGAAACCAATAGAAGGATACTACAATGCCCATCACTCCATGAGAAACGTATAGAGCTCAGGCATCTTCTTGATGGCTCATCCAACCACACTTGGACCATATGGGAAAAATGAACAGACAATGAGTATTTTTCATTCACAACCACCATGTCTAATCTGTTATCTCAGTTAGGTCAAAGATACTGAAGCCTTCATGTATCAACAATAAATGTGTCTTCCTCCTAAGTAGAAAGTGTAACAAAGGTATGTTCAGAGTAGAGAAGTAAATTCATTTCACTAATTTAATCACCACATCATTCACATTTAACTTACCTTAAGTATGCCCTTGGCTATTACAAGTCTCTCTTCAACGGCTAAATCTGTGACATTTTCTTCTGCCGTCCTTCTTGGAGTAGAAAAGGTCAGCATGAGCAACAAAACGGCCCACATGTTTGAGCCTAAACCTTGCTTATTGAGTCTTCAATGGAGTTATTCAACAACTGACACAGTAAACTACCTTTCGGGTGACCATGGACACATGTGCTCAGGTTGGACTGAACCAGGTGGCAGGGCCAAGGGGGGAAGAGGGTCCATTAGGAAAATGAGTCATCTTTTTAGTTTGGGTTTTCTTTTGGTTTATTCTCAATGACAGACATTATGGGAAATGGTCACCAGATGGGCATAATACTTGTTCCACTTGAAACGGCTTGAACATAAATATAGATGTTAATAAACACTTTCTATCAGGATTGGTACCCCTGACGCCGTAAAATATCCCCTGTCTCTGTAGCAACCCTCGAGGACACCTGCATCCGTATCTCTTTTTCCCAGATCATGGTGCTAGTGAAAACCTTCCTCATGGCACACTGCAGTGCATTTTCTTGAACTTGTTAAGCCTGCATGTATGATGGTAAAATACCTGCTAAACTCTGTGCTGCAGAGAATAGTGAAACATAGTAAAAACACTTTAGAATGTGACACTTTAGAACGTTTCTCTATTTCCCCACAGATGGAGCTACAGTAGAACAACAGTATCTTAGGTTAAGATAAATGGTTACATTGAATAAGCATGCCTTTAATCCTAGAAGTTCCCTTGAAATGAATGCAGTCAAATCACATGACACAACAATACAGTAGATGACAAAAAAAGTATTCTGTTGTTCCATTCCATAGTAAAAAACCTTTGCTTTTCCTTTGTCAATGAAACAGAGGCATGACATGTACACTAGAGGGCGACAACAACTGACTATTATTTCCTGGCAGATTGGCGGGTAAAAATGTAGCCTACTTCCAAATTCTAGCCACAGACAATTATGTTTCCAAGAAAAATAAACCCTTCTAGATTGGAATGCTAAAGCAAAACCATCTCTCTCTATAATTCCCAGGCTAGAGCTTAGAACTTGATGTTCAACCCTTAACATTCAGCAGTTCGATGTGTGCAAGCCATGATGTGTCAAATGGTGGAGCAGTCCTCATTTTAACAGAGTTTCCTCCCCTTGGCTGTGGCTGTAAATCCACAGCCCAAATTAAAAAAGAACAAGCCCCCTCCGACACGGAAAATAGTTATAGTTTTACTTTAATTTATCTTTATTTGTGTTATAAACCCAGCCATGTTTCTCACAATGTAAGTTTGCTGGCCAAGATTGAGCAGCAGAACAATCCAAATACAATTAATTTTAAACAGCAGGAGAAGGAAAGAGAGAGAAAGGAGAAGATGGGGGTTGGGTATTCTTGGCATGCCTCTGTGAGAGTACTGTATATGTGTGGATGCATACCATATGTTTTCTCCCTGTATGTGTGTGTAGGCCTCCTTCTATGTTGGAGAGTATGTCAGAACGAGAGGTTACAACCATCCATCTGCTGACAATGAGAGGGACTAATGATGGTGTAGAGCTGTAGTGAGATAGGTCACATGGTGAACACTGATTCCTGTGAAAAGACAGGAAAATAAATGCAGTAAAAGGAACTCAGTCATACCCAACATAAATAGCCACATTGTCACGTTCTGACCTTAGTTCCTTTATTATGTCCTTGTTTTAGTTTGGTCAGGGCGTGAGTTGGGGTGGTTAGTCTCTGTTTCTTTTTCTATGATGTGTTTGTTTGGCCTGGTATGGTTCTCAATCAGAGGCAGGTGTCGTTCGTTGTCTCTGATTGAGAATCATACTTAGGTAGCCTTTTCCCACCTGTGTTTTGTGGGTGATTATTTCCTGTTTAGTGTTTTTTCATTCACCTTACGGGACTGTTCGTTTGTTGTTTATTGTTTTGTTCAGTATTCAGTTATTTGATAAAAAATATGAAGACTTACCACGCTGCGCTTTGGTCCTCCTCTCCTTCCACCGAAGACTACCGTTACACACATTCCTGAACATAAAGGCACACGAACCTCCATGCATCTCATATCTTGTTCCCCGTTCCACAAACTTAAACTCCAGTGTCAAACCTATACAAATTCACACCCCATGCTGCTATATATATTTTTTAAATCACTGTCGGTATTGTCAAATCATCTTAGTCTATTCTTACATCATCCATTGTACCTATCGTACATCAGACTAGGACAGCATTTCCCAAACTCGGTCCTCTGGGCCCCAAGGGGTGCACATTTAGTTTTTTGCCCTAACACTACACAGTTGATTCAAATTATCAAAGCTTGATGATTAGTTGATTATTTGAATCAGCTGTGTAGTGCTAGGGCAAAAAAACAAAATGTGGTTAGAAGTTTCTACAGACCATGTGACCAGGTGAGAAAGAACTCTGGGCCCTAGTGAAAACCAACTCCTTGTAAGATCTGTATGACATCTGGTATACATACATTATAGCAACAGGCCGATTTCCACACAGAATTCTTTTCATTCATTTATTTATTTCACCTTTATTTAACCAGGTAAGCCAGCAATATGGGGATGAGGTAGTTGGATGGGCTATTTACAGACAGGCTATGTACAGGTGCAATGATCTGTAAGCTGCTCTGTTAGCTGATGCTTAAAGTTAGTGAGGGAGATATGAGTCTCCAGCTTTAGTGATTTTTGCAATTTGTTCCAGTCATTGGCAGCAGAGAACTGGAAGGAAAGGCGGCCAATGAGGTGACCAGTGAAATAAACCTGCTGGAGCGTGTGCTATGGGTGGGTGCTACTATGGTGACCAGTGAGCTGAGATAAGGCAGGGCTTTACTTAGCAAAGACTTATAGATGGCCTGGAGCCAGTGGGTTTGGCGACGAATATGAAGCGAGGGCCAGCCAACGAGAGCATATAGGTCGCAGTGGTGGGTAGTATATGGGTCTTTGGTGACGAAATGGATGGCACTGTGGATAGACTGCATCCAATTTGCTGAGTAGAGTGTTGGAGGCTATTTTGTAAATGACATCGCCAAAGTCAAGGATCGGTAGGATAGTCAGTTTTACGAGGGTATTGTTGGCAGCATGAGTGAAGGATGAAGGATGCTTTCTAGGAAGCTGATTCTAGGAAGCTGATTCTAGATTTAATTTTGGATTTAGATGCTTAATATGAGTCTGGAAGGAGAGTTTACAGTCTAAATAGACACCTAGGTATTTGTAGTTGTTCACATATTTTAAGTCAGAACCGTCCAGAATAGTGATGCTAGGCGGGCAGGTGCGGGCAGCAATCGGTTGAAGAGCATGCATTTAGTTTTACTTGCATTTAAGAGCAGTTGGAGGCCACGGAAGGAGAGTTTTATGGCATTGAAGCTCGTCTGGAGGTTAGTTAACACAGTGTCAAAAGAGGGGCAAGAAGTATACAAAATGGCGTCTTCTGCATAGAGGTGGATCAGAGAATCACCAGCCGCAAGAGGAACACCATTGATGTCTACAGAGAAAATAGTTGGCCCAAGAATTGAACCCTGTGGCACCCCCATAGAGACAGCCAGAGGTCCGGACAACAAGCCCTCCGATTTGACACACTGAATTCTATCTGAGAAGTAGTTGGTGAACAAGGCGAGGCAGTCATTTGAGAAACCACGGTTGTTGAGTCTGCCGATAAGAATGCGGTGACTGACAGAGTCGAAAGCCTTGGCCAGGTCGATGAATAGGGCTGCACAGTATTGTCTTCTGTCGATGGCGGTTATAATATAATTTAGGACCTTGAGCGTGGCTGAGGTGCACCCATGACCAGCTCGGAAACCAGATTGCATAGCGGGGAAGGTACGGTGGGATTCGAAATGGTCGGTGATCTGTTTGTTAACTTGGCTTTCGAAGATCTTAGAAAGGCAGGATAGGATAGATATAGGTCTGTAACAGTTTGGGTCTACAGCTTTCCAATCTTTAGGGATCTCTTACGATACAAAAAAGAGGTTGAACAGGCTGGTAATAGGGGTTGTAACAATTTCGGCGGATAATTTTAGAAAGAGAGGGTTCAGATTGTCTAGTCCAGCTAATTTGTAGGGGTCCAGATTTTGCAACTCTTTCAGAACATCAGCTATCTGGATTTGGCTGAAGGAGAAATGGAGGAGGCTTAGGAGTTGCTGTGGGGGGTGCAGAGCTGTTGACCGGGTAGGGGTAGCCAGGTGGAAAGCATGGCCAGCCGTAGAAAAATGCTTATTGAAATTCTCGATTATCGTAGATTTATCGGTGGTGACAGTATTTCCTAGCATCAGTGCATTGGGCAGCTGGGAGGAGGTGCTCTTATTCTCCATGGACTTTACAGTGTCCGAGAACGTTTTGGAGTTTGTGCTACAAGATGCACATTTCTGTTAGCATTTGCTTTCCTAACTGCCTATGTATATTGGTTCCTAACTTCCCTGAAAAGTTGCATATTGCGGGGGCTGTTCGATGCTAATGCAGTATGCCACAGGATGTTTTTGTGCTGGTCAAGGGCAGTCAGGTCTGGAGTGAACCATATCTGTTCCTGGTTCTATTATTTTTTAATTGTGCATGCTTATTTAAGATGGTGAGGAAAGCACTTTTAAAGAAAGACCTGCTCGCTGAAGTGTTTTAGGGAGTATTTGACTGTGATGAGGGGTGGTCGTTTGACCGCGGACCCATTACGGACGCAGGCAATGAGGCAGTGATCGCTGAGATCCTGGATGAAGACAGCAGAGGTGTATTTAGAGGGCAGGTTTCCACACAGAATCTGGAGCAAGATCAAACATCCATCTAAAAAAGCTCTTCCCTCTTTCCTATCATGTCCATTGTGAGTGTACTAGACTCCCAGCACGCCATCCCGAACATGCATAATGAGGGGAACCAATCGGAAGCCCCTCTCTCTTCCCCAACTGATCTGCAGGCCCCTGTCTGTGTGTGTGTGTCTATCCGTCCTGTCTCCTGTCTCTTAGTTTCCTCACACTCAGCAGTCGTCAGGGCTTGTTATAGAGACATACACTTCCTCTATCCTCTCTCTCCACTAATGTGGTGCTGCGGCGGGAAGCTTCACTAACAGTAACAGGGGTCTGGCTGTGTGTTTGATCCTGTCTGGGCCCTCAGGGCTGCAGAGGGAATTAAGGCCTTCCTCCCAGACTTTCTCTGTCTGCTGGAAACACTGCTGCCTGTAAAATAGGGTTGGTAACTGTAGGCATGGTAACAGGGTTGCACACTAGAGTTGCATATAAAATCATTTGGGGGCCCAGAGTTATTCCAGGTCAAGTAACATGGTCAGGGCAAACTACGGGCCCTACTTATGCTCAGGTCTAAGAACCAAAACAGCCTATACCCTCTGCTGACACATAATACATGTACATCTAATATAGGGATGATAAATTGCTGCTGGAATATGTCCATTTTGAGCATTTGGCAATGTGGCACGAACCGGAGGATGGACATCCTGCAATAATGATAATATCCCAGCTTTAAATCTTTGTTTTCAATTCAGCCATGTGCTAGACTGCATACAACCCCATAGAATCTAGTCACTAATCTCCACACCTAAAGAAAAGCTTTATGACCCTCAATGGAGAAAACAGTTGTTTTTTCTATTGTGGTGGTGTGAGGTGAGGGGGCTCAGTGTTTACATATTTAGATTTGAGAATAACTAGCGAGTTAGGGAGGCGGTGTGAGTTGACATCATGCCGGATGTGGGAGTTTTGCAATGATCGATGTCCAGCCGCTGACCACATCAGAGAGGCTACGGGGCAAACAGACTACCACTGCTGCTCCCCTCTCTAATCTCAGCCTGCTAATGGAAAACACATGGCCACAGTGTGTGTGTGTGTGGCTAGGAGGGGGTAATGGCTTCAGTGTGAGCCTGGGACACACACACACACACACACAAAGCAGTGACGCGCACTCCCTGTGTTCCATTTAGCGTTAGAGAGTCAGACGGCCATTATCAACCCCTGGAGTCTCAGGCAGAAAGCTGGGTGGGCAGAACGGAAAGCCGTATCATCTCAGCAAATTAAGCCAGGATAAAGAGGGTGTGAATAACCATGACTTGGCTGGAAAAAGGAGAGAGCAAGACAGCGATAAGGCAAGCTATTTAGGCAAGGGGGAAAGTTAGGCAAGGGGGAAAGCCAGAGAGGGAAAAGTCCATGGTGGCAACATACGTTTTAGTAATTCTTGGCACAGAAAATAGTCAAAAGAACGCCTGCATCTCATACAATGTACTCAATGTGTGCAACCACTTGAGGCTTGAGTGTATTTATCAGTATGCTTTTGATTACATTGACTGTAGGACCATTGGTTCAGTGCATAAAAATATACGCTCCGTTGCTCTGAATCATTTCCCTCTCCAGCTCTTGGATAGAACAGAGCTGAATCTTGTGACCATTTTCCATCCCAATCTCTGGAGCATAGTGAGGTTCTCTACTCCAGGTTGGAGAGGAAGTTAAAAAGCTCTGGGTCTGACTCTGGAATATGTGAAAACTGAAACCTGGAGACACACTGCCTCCTCTCTATAGATTGTGGATGGGGGTGTGGAAAGAGAGAGGGAAAGATGGAAAGAAAGAGGGCGAGAGGGAATGAGGGAGACAGTGAGAGACAGAGAGAAAAGGAAGAGAGAAAGAGAGAGGGGAAGGGAAGGAGAGAGAGAACATTTGACTGACCTGTTTTCTATTAGAACCAGAGCTCCTTAATACACTCAGCAGAATTATGCTGACAAAGGGGGAAAAAATAGTTTAGGCTATTTAAAGTCCCAGACAACTGTTTGCATACCCCTCTCTTTCCACCAGAAAACAATCTGGATGGAGAGGGATTGTAGATGGATTCCCAATTTATTCCCATTCATCAGTAATGTTTACGACAAGACAAGATGATAACTAATGAATCATACAACTATAATTACTAGCTAAATGTCTGCATTACAGAAGTGTGGTTGAATGCTAATAAGGTCATTGTCCGCAAGGAAATATGATTATCATAATACAAAAATACCCATAGAAATCTGTCAGTTTAAGCTAGAGATGTCTGTTTTTCTTTGCACTGGATGCATCTCAATTTACCACATCCTCCTATGTAACTGCATCCGTGGTGAAAGGTGACAGAGCTAGAGCGATGTTTGCCAGACCATGAGACATCCCGAAAATCTGTAGCGTCCAAACGGTTTGGACTACAAACTATTATGACCCTTCTATGGAAAAAGACTCACGATGGTGTTCACCGTTTTGCTCTACGACCCCCACAAGTGTCTTAGGATTCGTCTGAAGTCGGTACAGCGGATCTGCCAACTTCTGTCTGTAGCGTCTGAAACAGTTTGTGCTAAACACTAATACACACAAATTACCCCTCTGTGTTTTGCTCTAGAAGGCCCACAGGCCTCACAAGACTCATCTGAAAGTCCACCGGTAACAGTTGAAGAAATGTATGGAAGCAGATATGGAGACAGTTTAGTAACAAAACTAAGGGGTTAAATACATGTAAAAAATAAATAACCAATGTTGAAGCAGATGTGGAGACAGTTTAGTAACAAAACTAAGGGGTTAAATACATGTAAAAAATAAATAACCAATGTTTCCTGATATTTCTTATATCGCTCAGATATAGAATAGACACTTCAGAACAAACTTCCTTTAGATTTAATGAAGGGACTATCTGTTGTCCCATGTAGTGAATCTGTTATTCTATGCATTTGTGTTACAGATCCCTCCGGAACTTTCATTACGCGCACCTGTCCCCTATTCCCACTGATTAGTACTTGATTAAGTGTGCCCTTCGGTTTCCTTTGGGCTGTCGATTATTGTTCCAATGTCCGTTGGTGCCTGTGAGTACCTGTACTGTGTGTTTTGGGCTTTCGTGCCCTTGTGGATTGTGCAGATGATTATGGGTCTCGTCCCGTGTGTTAATCATTGTGCGCGTATTTATTCAAGGTACTTTTTTTTATTTACTTTTCAACACTTTTTTTTGTGTATGTGTTTATTTGGTCTTCGTCCCCATGCCTTTACACGGCACGCAGTAATTTGGGCTGAATTAAAAACCCTATTACGCATTCCTGTGCCTGTCTCCCGAATCAATCATACCAACGTGACAATTTTTATGGTCTAATAGCAGTGAGACTAAATAAAATGTGTCAAATATATATATATTTATTTTTGATACTTCAAGGGGTCTTCAAAGTCCAAATCAAATAGCAAAGTGATCCTTGTTATGACCTTCTTAAAACAATTCCATATAGCTTAGTAGTACCCCATCCCCCCTCCCTCCCCCTCCCCCAGCTTAGACAGGGCTTCAACTCTTTTGGGTCAATACTGTGCTGAGATAAATGTTTCATTGCAAATCACAACTTTGTTAGCCTACCTATAAAGGCCTTGTTGTTTTGGTAGAGCAGATCTTTAGTTATAATTTGCAGAAAAATGTATTATACTGATGTTTCAATATCTGCTGACACTTCAAACCCACATGTTAAGCATAATTACAGACCCCTTATTCGTTTACTACTTACCCATAATCCCTTTTTGTCTTTCCATGACAATTATATCATAATACTGATCTGAACTTTACTAAAGAGAAGTGTTGCCGAATGTCTATTTGAGATGTCATGCAATGTGGTTGTCTTCAACCAACATAGTATGTCAGAATATCCAATTTGAGTGTGGTGCCATTGCCCTCACAATGGCACCACACTCAGTTTTGAGTTTTGGGCTATATTATACTATTATAATGACAGTGTTAAATCACAGAGTGAGTAGATGTCACTGGAAATATATAAACATACATGGGATCCCAGCGTTATTTCCTTATGGTGAAACACTGACCTCAGCATGCTGTGGTTAGTGTGTGTGTGTGTGTGTGTGTGTGTGTGTGTGTGTGTGTGTGTGTGTGTGTGTGTGTGTGTGTGTGTGTGTGTGTGTGTGTGGTTTAGGACGAGGGAAAATGCCAGCTCCATTTCCAGTAAAAGTCATTTCACAGTTACTGAAGCTCCACATGTTGAGCATTACATTACATTACATTCAATGTGACAAAGCACTAAGATTAAACAATGTCTCTTGCTGTAAGACAATATAATATAATGTATAATGTGTTGACATGAACATCAGACAGTAGATAAGATACTTTTGAATGAAATGTGTTTAGTTTTAAGTCAGGAATTACTATGAAAACTTATGTTGACTTGAGTGAACCTGTACTTCCCTCTCAATGCTGAAATACTCTGCTTAGTCCAATATATCATTTTACAAGTAGTGCACGTCATCCAGTGAGTCTCGCTCTAATATCCATAATGTATGGGAGAATATAAACACATTTTCTCCATGCATTCTAGCCACAGAAACATTTATATTTTATATATATTTTTTTTATATCCCATTTTCTTTTCTGCTTTGCATTGCAGAAAATATTTGTATTTTTTTCCCTCACTCACATTTCTTTCTTTCTATTTTATTTTTTTTGCAGCTAGGGCTGAAATGGATGCCAGATGTGGATGCAGTCTGTTCCTGTTACCGTGGTAACACAGGGTTCTGAAAAGACCTTCTAGGTTCTAGGGCTGTTAGCTTGGCTGACTCACTGTTGCTGTTTCTATAGACCTGGCACACTACACAGCCGTAATATGTGCCAAGATCCAAGTTCTGTTTAGACTGTCAGTCAACTTGTCATTGCACTTCCCACCCACTCTATTCCCCCCTAACAGTTTGACTGTCAAACCTGGAAGTTATCCTGTATGGTTTGTTTGTTTTTCTAATACTGTAGTTTACAAATTGCATGAGAAGCTTTGAGCATCTAACTAACGAGTAAACACATATTTTCATATTTCTCTAAGCAATGTTTCACTTTGGATGGAATCATAACCATCCAACCATCTGTATACAGTACAGGAATACTTCAGACCTCAGGCCAAAGGCATTGTTTAAATTCAACTAAAGTTGATATTTGAATTGGCCAAATCACAAGAAAAGAGGTATACACTATCTGCAAACTTTCTCTTTGAAAACACTAGTACAAAAACGTTGTGTTTGAAGATTAGATTGCGCCTGTCATTCTCAAAAGACTCTGATTAAACGCAGATATGCCTTCTCATTCATTCCGGTCTTATAGGGCATGTTGAGGGAGAGCAACAGTGTGACAGATATTGCAATGCTGGGCTGAGAACCTCCACCATCTGTTAGTTCCACTCTGACAATAAGTTTGATAGCATTCTTACATTCAATAAGTTATATTACATTCTAACATTCAGTAAGTTCTATACAATTCTACTCTACCAGTTCTACAGCCAAACACTGAATACAGTAGTCGAGTGTTCTTTGGGATGTGGTGAATTAGTATTAGGACCTGCCCTAGCCTTTTGGGGTGCGCTAGGCAAGATTTAATTGGGGGTACCCCCACCTCACGATGGTGGAGACTGGGCTCTAAAGTCCGACCAATTTGGTTGCATATGCAAATAAGTATTTTGCTGTGCGACCAGGAGTTTTTAGGCGATGTTGCCTATGTCACTTATGCCCAGGTTAGTATCACAAACTGAATTTGGCAGTTAGTGGAGGGAGGTCTATTTTAGAAAGGTCTTTACATTAAAAACACAACGTAGAAACGTCATGTGTCAATCAAGACACATTTAACTGCTTTCTCTGGGTCTGACTGGGATATGATTGGCTCAGACCTTCTCTTTGTGGTCACAGTGTGCTCTGAAGCTGCGGTCGACCTCTGTGTCACGTCTTGACTGTGCCCTAGTTTGCAGTCTAGCTGTGCATAGGGTGCGCTTTGTTTAGTCTATGACACACACACACACACACACACACACACACACACACACACACACACACACACACACACACACACAGTTAAAAAAACATGGAAGTGGAGTACCATGTCAGCAGTGCAGGCACAAGTCAATGACCCGGTCTTCTGGATTCAATTACCCGACCACATGATCCATCCATACACTCCTGCACAGCCTTCTGCCTTGCTCCTGGCTATATACCCTTCTATCCCCCAAAAGAGTACAAATATGCAGCGCATGATGCATTAACTTTGGGGTCCTTAGCACAGAGTTCCCACTGTTTTCCCCCATGAAAGGAGCTCTTGTCTCCCTCAGGAGGAGCCCAGCAGTTGTTCCTCTGGCTCTTCTGCCTCTTTGATGATCAAGTGTGACCGTGAAAAAGTCTCTGTATCCTCTTTGTCTCCAGGAGAGAGGCAGCCAGGAGTCACCGGAAACTGTAAAATATCAATTATTGCTAAGAGGATGGATGGTTTTAGGCTACAGATGGGGGAAGGGAGCTGGTTCTGAAATCAATACTCTAGGGCCACTGTGTGATGTTTGTGGGATAGTAATGTTAATATTTTAGCACGCAAAATGTTGACTGAGGGATAGGTTCACAGATTAATGTGAGAGGTGAGAATGTCCATATACATGTATCGCTTTTATTTCAAAGAAGTAAATAAAAAAAATAAAAAAAATTCAACGACAATAAAAAACTGAAAATCAGATCAGACAAACAAACAAAACAGAATGATGAGTTACAAATATACCATATCACTGATAATGTTTCTGCAGCGTTATGAGGCCCTGCATAAAAATATGTACTGTAGCCTGTGAAAGCAGGCAGAGGCCAGTCAGTCAGATATAAAAAGATGTGTTTTCTGCTTGCTTAAATTGGCACTTTATAATCACACAACTCATATGGTTTTAGTTACATGTACTTAATAACAGTGGTAACACAATAATGCACATCCTGTATAATCCTTTGAAGTTTTGATATTGTATATTTCCTACGGACAAAATGATAGCAATTGGGAAAGTCGATAAGAAAAAGAGAGTTAGGCTATAGATTCCTGTGTAGCTATTAATGCCAGATAAGTTTCACTCTGCTTCATGCAGTTAAGTGTTAAACAAACAACAACATCAACAGGAAAAAGGGAAATGACAAGCCAAGGGCAACTTTACAAAGTACATACTCATACTGTGGCTGCAGAGAGCCTGACACAAAACAATCAAATGTAACATGAAAGCCAGTTCATTGACACACACAAAAATAAGTAGCAAAATAATTCATATAAGCGCAGCTTACAAACATATACAATTATACTGATACAAAAACACCTTCACGTGTCAAAAAAGAACACTGGCAAAGAGTAGGCTGGCTGTACCATAAAAAAAAAATGAAAACATCAAAGGCACCAAAAAAATCCATCAAATAGCTCTGAAAACTGTGGAATGTACAGTAAGTCTGAATCCACGGTCTGAACACCACTGCCACTTTTGTACTACTTTATATTATGCAGATTGGTTAATTGTTTTTTGGTTAAGTGTTGTATTTAAATTCCATACTCTTTTCTACGAGCCTCCTCTTGTAATGTAGTAATCCTCATATGTATAAAACCAGTCAAACTTAATGCAATATGAAATGTTGATTAAACAATACATCCCTTTCGGGGTAAGTGTTACCCTTGATTCAATAAGGCCTCTTTAACCAATTAGCTTTAATTAGCTAGCATTATTCAGCTACTTAGCCACACTGGAATTCAAGTTAAGGAAAAGGCAACCTTCTAATGAAACATGACTAGATTGTCTGTCAGGTAGGTGGATGATTAATATACTGTTAAAGAATGATTGATGTATCAAAATGTAAGTATAATATTTAATCTGGAATTCAAACATGACTTCAACCTTTATAAACAACATTATGATGTGAAATACCAGATAAGCCAAGGCCTCTCACAGACTGTTTCTAGTGGCCAAAGACCTAGTGGCAATACACCTGTCTCTATGTGCTTCTTAGAAAACAATGGCTGCAGAAACAATGCACAGAAGCATTTGGTATAAGGAACATTGCCTACCCACATTTATTAGTGCGTAAGAATCAAGCTGAAAACGATTGAGTGGGAAAGAATCTAAGACTAAGACATTTACACTAGCTGTTCAATAGGCTTGACGAAAGAACATAAAAGCCTCTTAGCTTTTTTTAGGTGCTTTTACAGCATATCCAGGTAATATAGTGCGTGCCTTCAGAATACAGGGCTATTGCTCTGTTAGGAGGGGAATGACAACAAGTGCTTCCTTAAAAGTTTGCATTGATTACTCATTTCATTGTCAATAAACTGTGACTGACAAAATTGTGGAACAAATGTACTGTACTTCAGCTAAAACATTAGATTGTGGACAACATAGCAACAAAAAAATATACAAATAACTCAACAATCTCCTTTATGGAGTGTTCCTTATTGAAACTGGCTAATTTAAATCAAACAGACAAATACTGTATTTGTATTCTCAGTACCTTGTTTCAACTTGAGACCTCTCTTTGCATAGATTACATTTCTATTGTTGTATCACATACAATGTTGAGAAAAACATTTTAAATTACAATTATTGTCGGAAATTCCTATATAAATATAGTGGTGGGCATTGGAGGGATATAGTAGAGATGGAAGAAAATAGAAGATTATTGTTTGCCGCTGTCAGAACTCTTCCACTGCCACAGTTATGTCCGACTTTGAAGTGTAAAACTGATACATTGCAGGTATATGAGTTCAATATAATACAAACACACTCCCACACCAATGAGAAGAACCACAATTTAAACAAAGTTCTACTTACTTTCCACTGGTCCCGGACACACAACACACACACACACACATAATAAATTCCTTTGATGAAAAACCACCAAGTCCTTTTGCATGTCTCCTTTGGAAGAAAAGTAATTAATTCCCCATTGTCATGTGTGTGAGTAACAATAAAAAACCCTGGTCAATAGGTCGGAGTAAAAAATTGTCTATTTGATTATCTGCGGTGGCATAATTGCTGTCTTTGTTGGTGTCTTAGTTTCCAGAGCAGTATCCAATGTCCCTTCCTTGCCTCTCTTTCTGGGAGGCTTTTTGATGGGTGTCTTCTTTGGCGTGACGTTCACTGCTCCACCAACACCCTCTCCCACCCTGGAGCCGTTCAAGTCCTGCTTCTCCGGGCTCTTGGGGGCGACCTCGGTGGTGGCTGGGTCCCTTGTGGGGACCCCCACACCCACCATCTTCTGGAGGCTGGTGGTGGTGGGCAGCAGAGGCTTGTTGGAGCTCTGATGGCCTGGGGTGGCCGGAGTGGTCCGCTTGGCCTTCTGCGGAGGAGTGGGCTTCTCCCGGTCTCCTCGGTCCCGGAAGGCTGGGGTGGGCAGGCCGTTGGTCTTTACCAGGCCGGTGCCCTCATTCCGGTTGATGCTCTGCGTCTTCTCCTTGAGCTGGGCCGCCAGGAGTGTGGCGGCCTCGGAGTTCATGTGTGGGTGGATCACTTTGGGGCTCTTGGGCGGCTCCTTGGGGTTCTCCACAGCGGCTGCCTTCTCGGCCGCCTTCTTGTCAGAGTTGGAGTTGTGGAAGTTACCGATCTTCTTGAGAGCGTTCTGCACCACTCCATTTATGTGCTCCATGTGGTTAATATCCTCCCTGGACCTTCCCAGCCGTTGAGCCTTGTGTTTGCTGGGGGAACCATTGACCTCTGTCCCCTTCCCCTCCTTGTTCCTCTTCTCCTTGGACGTCTCCTTCAGCCTCTGCCTCTCTTCGCTCTTGGCTGAGCTGTCGCTGGAGCTCCTGGTCGTCCTCTCCTTGGGCACTGTCAGCCCCTTACCCCCCTGGTTCAGCTGCTCCACCTGGGGGGGTGTGGTACCCCCGGTGTTCCCATGGATCCATGACACCTTCGGTTTGGTGGAGGGGTCTGGCGGGCGTGGTTTGGTGGTGGTCTTCCATCCCGGGGACGGTGGCTTGCCATTGCCTTTGACCTCTATTGTAAATGTGCTGCCACCCCCATCATCTTCGTCCTTGGAGTTCTTGGAGAGGTGTGCAATGCGAGCATAGAGGGCCCCAATGGCCGACTCAGAGCCACTGGTGGAGCCCTCGCTGTCAGAGGACTTGAGCAGGGTTGCTTCGCTCCCGTCCCCAGCCTGAGGCTTGTTGGTGGTGGTGCTGGTAGCGCTGGTGTCTTTCAGAGAGGTGTACTCCCCTGCATCGTCCTCACTGGGCACAGCTGCTGCGGATGGCTTCTCAGCTGCTGGCTTCTCCTTACTCTCATTCAGTGACTCTATGGGACAGTAAGATATAAAATTGATGAGAGTCAGGTTTAGTTTGGACGGTAATGGTGATCATACGTAGGTGGTCAGAATATGAAGTTTATTTCCAAAACACTATATCCACACGTTTTACTTTTTATTTTATCAGAAATTATCGCTAATGAGTACCTTCATGTGTGTGTAAAATATGACTGTTCTCAGATTTTGTATTCAAGACCAGTGGTGTAGTGGAAGGTATACGCAGGTATACGCTGTAAACCCACTTGTTTTTCAGTGGGCATTGCCTATACTTACTTCTTAATTCCCACTGATAGGTATCAAAGTATGTAGCGGAGGTATAAGCCGTATCAATTAATAGGGCTGATGAAACAGATTGGAATGTTTTGCTTCAAATGTTGATACTATTATTTCACATTTTAGGCGCAGCAATGTACACATGGCAGTAGACCAATCCGTGAATGTTCTAAAATGCAATTTGCGGGAAAACAGCGTTCTGAAGTGCGCACTGGAAATGCAAGCGGTTTCATGGCCAGAGATTGAAATACAGAGTTGGAAATACCCGTTACAAAGAGGTGGAATTTAAAGATGCAACAATTATCATGGGTTGGTAATATGATTAGGATAATGTCTTTGGCTGCTAGATAATGAAAGAAAGTTGAAAGAAAACCAATAGAACAGGAGAATGCATACGAGTAAGTCTTTATAAAAATACTTGCCTCCACATTTCTATGGTGGGATTTTGGCTTTAAGCTACTTTGAATGAAGGTAAGACATGCCTCATAATATGAAGTAAAACGTCCAGGTTTCAAACAATTAAGGAACAGGAAAAATATAGTGATGCTAGGCATAACTGCCTTCTGGTAGATGGAAATGCTTTCCTAAAAACCTTCTCTATTAAATGTTAACTAGCTACAAAGTAGCCCATGCCTATCTGTCAGAATGATATCATGATGATTATTTGCATCAATCCAGTGGTCTTTTTTTTTTTTGCAAACTCCATATCATGTCCTACAGAAACACAGCTAATCAAACAATTTTTACAAGACCTCAAAAGTGGTTTCCTGATGTGCATTGTTATGGATTCTTTTTTTTTCTGAAGAAAATAAAAAGGTGTGACTTTGAGAACGAAAACCTGAAAAAATGGGGGAAAATCTGCAACCTGTTAATTTCTGACTCAGTGTATCTATTTCAATAGTATTAGCCTACTGAACAGTACAGCTAGGGTTGACCTGACTGTGAAAGACCAATATGGGATGTATAATTTTAGGTCATTCAGAGTGTATGTCACTGTTTCTAATATAACACTTCACACAGGGCGCCATTTGGAAAAATGTAGGTAAAATGAAAAGAAACACACTTCTCCAGGCACCACTACACCACAGTTCAAGACACTTTATATATCCATTGTTTAGCAGGAATGGAATGTTCATATCCGGTATATTTGACTAAGATATGTTGTCTCACCTAGCTATCTTTAGATGAATGCACTTACTGTAAGTCACTCTAGACAAGAGCATCTGCGAAATGACTAAAATGTCAAAAGTAAATGTTTTACATACAGATCTCATATGACTCTACTGAATACATTTGACTGTGTAAAACCTAGTAGTACTACTTATTTCTCTGAAAGTGAGGCGGAAATACAGCATTTTGCAAACATTATTTGTCTCTTTGAAATTAATCCATCAAGTAATAGATTTTAAACAAATACATATATGTTATTGCCATTATTAGATTTTTTTTAGCCTCTCTGTGCACCGAACCCGTTAGCGGGATGAAATTCGACAACATATGGCATGTAGTAAACTCCGGTGTAAAGACGGTCATTCGCCATTGAAGTTTCATACCGGAAGGAGCCATGCATGTTACACACAGCATTGTTTTGGTAAAGCGCATCTTCAGCTGTTTATATATCAATCAGTATGGCGACTAAGTCAGGGAAAGCTAAATCTAAGTCTAGATATACAGATGTACACACAATTTTAGAAGAAATTGATCGGGAAAGTGAGACAGATTGTTGGAGGACGATTCATTTAGCGATTCCCAAATAGAGGAATATTTTTTTTGAATATTTTTTGATCGTTTTGGACTGGTAAGTTCTTCTCATGCTAATGCCGTTGTTTGAAATTAATAATATAAAATAGTATTTGTGATTTTTTAAAATTTGAGTGGCAATATATAAAAATGTAATGTAATGAAATGTGAGATGCGTGTGTCTGCCGCCCCACCCCACCCCCACATGAAATAGCCTATTTGAGGCTGTTGAGGGGAGGGCAGGCCTACAACAATGGCCAAAGTGAAATGGAGACAGTAGACACAGCTGGTCTGTTGTACTATAATAAAGACAGTAGATCTAGCTGGTCTGTCATAATATAATAGAGACAGTAGATCTAGCTGAAATGTCATAATATGAAATAGACAGTAGATCTAGCTGGTCTGTCATAATATAAATGAGACAGTAGATCTAGCAGGTCTATAATAATATATTCAACCTTATGTTCCCTGTACTCTATATATATATATATATGTTTATTATACCTGTTGATACAGGGCTCATATGTGAAACTATTCTAACTGAACATTTTCTTTCACAGTGACACTGACTCCGAATGGGAGCCCCCAGTGCCAAGGTGTCCATCCCCCATTGAAGCTGGTTCATCCAGCTCCTGCCACAAGTGGTGTTCATCTGCCCAAATTTATTTCTGCAGGCATGGATGTGCCTCAGGGCCAAAAGGGCACAGCATGGAGGCGTCGCTGTGTTCTTTGCAAAATGAAGCCCCCCATCACCTGCACCACATGCTTGGTGACCCTCTGCTTTACAGCAGAAAGAGACTGCTATGGCACCTGGCATCAGCAGCACACTATTGTGCAGAGGACTGAGGGGCTTCCAAATATTGAAAGTGTTATTTTGTAAATGTTTCTATTTTTTTCATGTTTTTTCTAAATTTTTTATAGTTATTCCATTCAAAATGTATAACCTCACCAATTTGGCCACTTGGGTACATTTGGGCTACTTGTGTGGGACACCTGGGTGACTTCATGATAAATGTCATGTAGCACACTCATTTTGGAAGTTCTCATTCTAAAACTTTGCACAAGTACTGTTGCCCTCTTATGTTTTTCACTGAAATTGTCCCCATCATCCTATCTGAATGTTTGTTTTGTCTTGTTCATTTTAAAGATGATGATACAACAATAAAAATGAAAAAACGTATGTTTTTTTCATTGTATTATCTAAACCAGATCTATTGTGTTATATTCTCCTACATTCAATTCACATTTACACAAACTTCTGAGTGTTTTCTTTCAAATGAAACCAAGAATATGCACATCCTTGGTCCTGGGCCTGTGCTACAGGCAATTCGATTTGGGTATGTCTTCAGGCGGAAATTGAAAAAAGTAGGGGGGTAGCTGTAAGAGGTTTTAAACATTAAAAGCTAATTTACCAACATTTCTGAAAATATGCAGTGCCTTCGGAAAGTATTCAAACACCTTGACTTTTCCAAATTTTGTTAGGTTATAGTGATATTCTAAAATGTATAAAATACTTTATCCCTCATCAATCTACACACAATACCCCATAATGGCAAAGCAAAACAGATTGTTAGAAGGTAGGTAAACCTTCGCCCCAGTCTGAGGTCCTGAGTGCTCTGGAGCAGGATTTCATCAAGGATCTCTCTGTACTTTGCTCCGTTCATCTTTGCCTCAATCCTGACTAGTCTTCCAGTCCCTGCCGCTGAAAACATCCCCCCCAGCATGATTCTGACACCACCATGCTTCACCATAGGATTAGTGCCAGGTTTCCTCCAGACGTGATGCTTGGCATTCAGGCCAAAGAGTTCAATCTTGGTTTCATCAGACCAGAGAATCTTCTTTCTCATGGTCTGAGTCTTTTACTGAGGAGTGGCTTCAGTCTGGTCACTCTACCATAAAAGCCTGATTGGTGGAATACTGCAGAGATGGTTGTCCTTCTGGAAGGTTGTCCCATCTCCATAGAGGAACTCTAGATAAGAGAGACCATTGGGTTCTTGGTCACCTCCCTGACCAAGGCCCTCCTCCCCCGATTGCTCAGTTTGTCCGGGCGGCTAGCTGTAGGAAGAGTCTTGGTGGTTCCAACCTTCTTCCATTTAAGAATGATGGAGGCCACTGTGTTCTTGGGACCTTGAGACCTGATGACTCACCTTCATGGGGCACACATTGTTTAGACAGGTCCGTTGTCGTTTGTGTCCGACCGTGTGCCTCTCTCTCTCTCTCTCTGTGTGTGTGTGTGTGTGTGTGTGTGTGTGTGTGTGTGTGTGGCCTCCAAAAGGTGTGTGGTGTTCCTTTCCAAATCATGTTGCATGTACCACAGGTGGACTCCAATCAAGTAGAAATATCTCAAGGATGAGCTCAATTTCAAGTCTCATAGCAATCGAAAAACCGGTTTTCGCTTTGCCATTATGGGGTAATGTCTGTAGGTTTCTGATGATTTTTATTTATGTAATGCATTTTAGAACAAGACTGTAACGTAACAAAATGTGGAAAAAGTCAAGGGGTCTGAATACTTTCTGAAGGCACTGTATAGTGGTTTTTAATTCAACTCTTCATATACAGTATTAGTGCATCAATAGGGATAAAGGATGCTTATATGAGGCATGTTCACATCATTTAGAATGAGTGTACATCATATTTATCTTCTTGATATCAAGAAATTTTGAGGCCTCCAAAAGCAATGAACTCACGGGGGTGTCTAAACTAAATAATATATAAACTGATAGCCATGATGCTTTCCACCAAACTACAAGGAGAGATTCATGAATAGGATGACTTTACCATTATATTTCCTGTTCATTGTTTCACATCAACACAAGGGACAGGGCTCGATGGCACATGGTAAGGATAACTATCATATCGCTCTAATTAGCTTTGCAGAAGTGTGTGACTCAGTGCTCAGTCATCCTAGTACGTATTCTTCCTTTACACTTTGTGACAAACAAATTCCACTCCAAGTGTGTGTGTGTGTGTGTGTGTGTTCAAACATCTGTGTGTGTACATGTGTATGGGCATGCATCCATACGTGCCTAGATGTGTTTATTTGTGGAGTAGCTGTGGCTAATCACAGTGTTTATTGTTCTTTCCTGATGACTCACCTTCATGGGGCACACATTGTTTAGACAGGTCCGTTGTCGTTTGTGTCCGACCGTGTGCCTCTCTCTCTCTCTGTGTGTGTGTGTGTGTGTGTGTGTGTGTGTGTGTGTGTGTGTGTGTGTGTGTGTGTGTGTGTGTGTGTGTGTGTGTGTGTGTGTAATGACTCACCTTCATGGGGTACACAGTATACGGGGCCATCATCGCTGGGTTCCTCGTCGAAGGAATCGAAGGACTCCTGGGAGGACCAGGAGGAAGGGCAGGGCTGCTCAACTACAGAAGGGGGCTCGATGAAGCTGCAGTTGAATGTGTTTTCCGGGTCGTGGTGGGCTACTGGGGGACAGGGAGAGAAAACAAACACAGAGAAGCAGGGGTCAGAGAGAAGTAGATTGACAGGACTACCTTACAAGAACAACAGATCGAGAGAGATGTTGTGGAGTGTGTTGATGTTGTTAGGCACGGTACAGTCTGGCTTGAGTTATCTAGAATGTTTCAATAGTGTTTCATGTTGATTTTTTTTTTGTGACAATCTGCATGATTCTACATTCCTTGAACAAACTGCTATTTACTGATAAATAAGTTCAAGTTTTTCCTTTAGTTGTCATTCCAATAGACAGAATTCTCCATTTCCTAAATGTAGGTACTTTCCCTCCCTCCCTCCCTCCCTCCCTCCCTCCCTCCCTCCCTCCCTCCCTCCCTCCCTCCCTCCCTCCCTCCTCTTTAGATGTTGATGTATTCTGCTGACCCTTCAGTCTGGGGACAGCTGTGTTCGTGTGGGATGTCTGTGGTTCCTCTTCTCCTTTCCCCAACTGGCCGAGGACTGACTGTGTGTGTGTGTGTGTGTGTATGTGTGTGTGTGTGTGTGTGTGTGTGTGTGACTGGGCGTTAACTGGACACTAACCACATCAGATACATCAATTTACACCCTCCCCCCTCTACTGGATGACACATGAGCCCATCCGTTTGTTCTCCACTAACACTAAGCTAAAACTCAACCCTCTCTTGGCTGGAAGTTCCCCTCCAACTCTCTATGTATTTGACATGATTTATTTGACCATTTTAAACACAATTCAGCCACCCAAGTGGATTTACTGCATTTAAAATCATTGTGGATAAATCAAAAAAGTTTTACAAAGTATTTCCATTGTGGTCCTTATTGTGCTATGAGTTTATAGTATGGACGTTGTGGCATGGATGTCATCTCCCAAACTGTAAAACAACTGACCTCTGCTAACACCAACACAAGCAGGTGTGGTACAGCTCCAGCTAAATGAGTACCAGGAGATGTGTAAATGCAAGAGCAGCATTATTTTATTATTCTCACAGCACTTGTTAACTAAGCCTTGGGGTTTGGGGGGGGGGGGGGGGGGGTTGTACTAAGCTAACATATGGAATTGTTTTAAGATGGTCATATCATGGATCATTTAGCTTTTAGATTTGAGAATTTTAGGACCCCTGTAGGTATCAGATTTTCTTGGCAATACAGACAGTCCAAAAATGCATCATTAGGATTTGGATTTTGAAGTGTCTCTCCTATATTCCGGAGATATACGAAAGCTCAGGATTTTTATATATATTTTTTACACATTAAAACAAAACTAAATGTTTTAACCGGTATGGGGTTACCTTCAGTCCTGTGAGTCCTGTGACACTTGCGGGTCGTAGAACAAAAGGGAGAACATCATCGTGTTTGTGGGAGCCTCATCTTTCCATAGAGTGGTGATATTAGTCTGTACGGTTTGGATGATACAGACAGAATTTGGCACATCGGCGGTACCAACTTCAGACAAGTCCTATGTGGATGTCATAGAGCAAAATGGACCACACCATCTTGTTTGTGAGAGTCTCATCTTTTCCATATTAGCTTGTAAGCTAAACCGTTCAGACACTACATACTGTACGTTTTCGTGAGAAGACTGATTTTCGGGATGTCTCCAGGTCTGTTAAACAGTGACATAGGTGGATAGCAGTTAACCTCAGATGTTGAACAGATGGATTTTGATGGGAATCTTTTAATTTTGTTAATTAGATTGATGCAAGGGGACTTTCTATTTTGATGGGAATTCCCACTGAAAATGGTGGGTACTATGTGGATATCCTGCACACTGCAGAGTCAAGCAGAAAGTGATTATTTGTCTATTTCTCCATACTTCTGAAATTTTTCCAGGCAATATATCTGGTGACATCCCAGTCTTGTTCAGAACTCTACATAATGCCGCCATGGTGAAGGGATTAAATGGAGGAAATTGACTTGATGTAGATGAGTTGGATTGTAGCAATGTCAGCCGTTAGAAACAATATAATATAAACAGTGCCCATCCAAATATTTATCCACGGACACAGAAAAGAAAGGCCATGGAAATTCTTTCATAGCAGCTTTTCTTCCAGCTGAATTGTTTTTGTTCAAATTCAATAAAGTCGATACATAAATAAATGGCAGACTTTCTGTTTTGACGGTATGCACTTCATGACTATTGTAACAGCCCTGCTATGCTAGAGTATAATGAACAGACGACTCCAATGCCATGGAGGTACAATAGCAGAATGTCCCAGTTGACTTAACCAATGTCTGTGCAAGACTATATTAGTCAGTACTGATGCAGTGTCCAATAGGTATAGCATAGGGCCTACTGTAAGTAACCTCAATTGACCAACTAACCAACTGGCGCTTTATTCCATACATTATCTTTCATGATACAGTGAACAACTGCTGTGCTTGAATGTTCACACCAGACTAAAAGTCTGGAGCCGGATGGATTTTTCCGGGAGAGACAGGGAAGCAGCGAAAGCCCAAAGCTCAGCCTACAGAGTCCATTGGACAACTGTGCATTTCTGATGAACCCCAGCTGTACAGGCCTATCATAGCTGCCTGTGAGGCCAGCTACACTGGAGCAGGTGGTCCCGCTCCACATCACTTTTCACAGGAAAGCATTCGGACATGCAATTGCATCCCAAATGGCACTCTATCCCCTATATTATAGTGTACTACTTTTGACCAGAGCCCAAAAGTAGTGCACTATACAGTATAGTGAATAGGGTACCATTTGTGACACACTCACACACACACACACAGAGGACTACGGAATGGAAATGGGGGAAGGCAGCCAGCCGAGCGTGAGATAGCTAACTATAGTATAGGGCGTGGAATAAATATGCTTAGAATGGAATGACAAACTATAAGCAGTGTAGAGGTTTTAGAAGAGGAGGGGGGATGGGAGAACGTTTATGTATGAAGGAGCGGAGGAGCTATATGAGCTATGCAAAAGACAGAGCAATTGTCTTCTTCCTCCCTCCTCCTCCTCTTCCTCCTCCTCCTATTCCTCCTCCCTCAGTTTCTCTTTACATTTGTCTTGGATTGGATGAGAGTTTGGGTAAAGACACCATAAATATTTTCTTCCCCCCTCCTCCTCCTCCTCCTCTTCATCTTCCTCTTCCTCATATTCCTCCTCCCTCTGTTTCTCTTTACGTTTGTCTTGGAACGGTTGAGTGTTTGTGTAAAGACAGCATAAAGGTTTTTTTCCTGCCTCCTATTCCTCCCCTTTTTCATCTTTCTTTTTGTCTTGCCACATCTGTTGTTGTGTGTTGACCACAGTGTGGGTAAATCATAGGTCTGACACGGGCTGGGGTAAATTTGTCCACTTCCTGTTTCGAGTCCAGTGGGCCTCCTGTGGAATGTTGAAGGGACTGACGGCGCCCCAGGGAGGGTAGAGTTTCAAAACGCTGGCAGGCAGGCCACGCTTCTGTGGGCAGGCAATGAGGAAAGCAAAGCAGAGCAGAGCGTCCTGGCTCTCGAGATGGAGGGAGAGAGCGAGAGAGAGAAAGAGAGAGAGAGAGAAGCTGACCAGTTTATCTCTCCTTATGAACAAGAGAGTCTATAACACTGGGAGAAGGACTCCAAAGTATATACTTAAATTCAGTCAGTTGTCATTTTATAGCTGTGTGTTGTCATGTCATGAAAACTTAGAAAGAATTGGTTTTGGTTTGAACCAAAAACTCTATTCTACTCTCTAAATTCCCAAAGTGGTAGTTTGTTCTCCTTGATTTGCTTGATCGCAACCCAGACATGGCACGATATGCTTTGTGCAAAAAATAATGAAAGGGCTTGTTTGTTTAAAAGGTCATACGCATAGACTTTTAACAAAACAATCTGTTGCCTCTGGCGGATTGTTTATAAGTTACAGTAAACTTTGAGAGTGTTTGTGCAAAATGATCTTAAAATGTCCCATGATAACTGGATGACAAAGACAATACTGTTCCCGTGTGTGTTTCTACGCAGGCACAATGAAGACCGCTGCTAGCTGAAATAATCAGCTAAGGAAGTGGAGAAGAACATGCTACTCGTTGTGAAAGAGGAAAGAAACAAGGTCACCGCTTTTTAACTCCTTCCCCATCACTGATCTTAATTGGTAAAGGTAACTACAATATATCCCACAAATAGGGCCTTTCTTAATTCCAAAATTTAGTCAGAGCACTGTCAGAGCTCTTCCATCCATGCATTCAGAACCAGTCTAGATAGCCATTATTCAATTTAACTCCTACATAGCAGAGACAAAGCAGAACGGCACAGAATGTGGCCGTGTTTGAAATTTCTAGAGATTCCAGAAGGCATCTGGGTAGACAAAGGAGAGTTCCTCAGTATGTAGGCAACGTGTAATATCCTTTAAGCTGACTTGAGATGGGTCCTGACAGACAATCCTATCCCAGACCACGAGACCTTCCTCCACTTCCTTCTCTCCCTCCCTCCACACAGACAGACAGGAGCTACTCTCCCTCCTCTTCCATCCACGTTGACACAAACAGAGCAGCCTTTGATAAAGTATCACTCAACACCACTCAGACCTCCCGAGCACCACACCACTACACTGACCCATTCTCTCTTAATAACACTGCCTTCAGCCCAGCAGAGTAGGAACTCAACTCACTTTCTTAGGAAGGAGGGAAGGAGGGAAATGAGTAAAGAAAAGAGAGAAAAAAAAGAGAAGGGCCTGTTTAGGGTTGTAATAATATGAACACATGGTATTTAAGGGTGCCAAGAATAATAAGCCCTGCAACCAGTGCATTCCTCTCAGATGAAACCCCATACCCATTTGGCAGCCGCAGTACACTTTTCAACCCTATTCATTGTCTGAAAACCACTCCACAGAGAGTCGCAGAGAGAAGTATCACAGAGCAAAGGTCAAATGAAAACGCTCTCTCCCTCTTGCTGAAGAGTTAAAGAGGCGTGCAAAGATTATGACACAGAAACTATGGGATCATCCAGAGACACATGGAGCATATACACAAACAAACAAGAGAGTATCGTATTGAAGAAAGTGGCTGTAGATGGATCCCGAATTACACCTTCTATTCCCTATATAGTGAACTACTTTTAACTAGGGCCCATAGGGCTCTGGTCAAAAGTAGTGAATTATTTAGGGAATAGGATGCCATTTAGGATGCAGGCTCTGTCTTGGCATGGTTGAGGCGGTAGACTATGGGGAGGAGGGATTGGTGCTTACCGACTACTTTGGGCAGCTTCTGTCGTCTCAGTGGGATCTGGGGGAGTTTGGTGCTGATTCGGCTGAATCTTCCACACAGGATCCGCTTGGCTTTTTTGCTGTTGGTAGAGTTGTCTTGGTCAGGACTGAGGGAAAGAGGGAGTGGTGACGCCATGGAAAACATACTAAATTACGAAACACCACAAACTGATTCAAATGTGGGTAATGTTCATCTGTATTGACACGCTTGCAGTACAAGCAACATTTCATGGACCACGTGAAGAAAAAGACCACACACAATATCATACTGACCCATTTTTGATTTGGCTACAAAATGATATGCTATGCAGGGCCTGCCATTCTTCCTCACCATGTGAACTAACCAGGAAAGACTTTAGGCCCTTATTGTAACTTATAACAAGGACCCAGATATAAGATAAAAGGGCAAACAACTATTTCAAAGGATAGAGCCATCTGCATGAGCTACTAGCAAGGAAGGCAAATGGCCCACTCTTCCCTTCCAACAAATCCCATCCCTCACACCACACCAGGCCCGTGTCTGTCACTCACTTGTGGTCATCTTTATTTCGGCACAGGCAGCAGCAGCAAAGCAGCGAGAGGAGGACAATGAGCAGAAAAGAGACCAGGGTTCCTGCCGCGATCACTCCCATCCGCTGGTTGGGCTCTGAAACAGCAGATAGACACAAGCAGGGATTTTTGGGTGTGCCACACTGGTGCAGACTGCCAGTGCCAACCAGAGCCATTTGTATATCTGGTACCAACTAACGTTGCTCTCTGTCAGAACTCCCAGAATCAGAACTCTGGAGCTGAAATTCAATCTGTCCTGCACTGTGTTGACCCTCCACACTGTGGATATACTGTAGGCCTATCGTTAAAGCGGGAATTGAAGAGATAGAGATATCCAAATTAACGACAATGTGGAACAGACAAATTGACTTCCATCTATTAAATCGCCACCCGCATTATCTATCTCCTGTTGTGGATTCTACTTCTGAAATATCTGTCAAACCCCATCTTTTCACTTTTCTCTCACTCCTCTACTACACTCCCTATATCGCCATAATTCATTGATGATTTATTAGCACCCCTCCCTTTCTAAGCTGGATGCACTTAAACAGAACAGCAGTCCATCTGTTGCATAAGCATCTCTCAGGGTGTGACCGAAATGGCACACTATTCCCTACATAGAGCACTATACTGTTAACCAGAGCCTTATGGGTCCTAATCAAAAGCAGTGCACTGCATACGGAATAGGATGCCATTTCAGACGCACCCTTAATTTCCACAGTATACATGCACTGTGCAGCCAGATGACGCCATCAGTGAGATAACCTATACGTTAGCAGATAGATAAATACTGCTGACCCCTGGCCCTCTACGCCCCTCTTCTGTCATAGAGGCTGTGGATGAATGGAAGTGTGGCCTGGGTGTGGCGTGTATGGCCTCTGTGTTCACAGCTGGAAAAAGGAAGGGACTAGCCTGGCAGAGCCCAAAGGCCTGACCTGGTGACATCATCCCTGCTTCCCAACATGTCCATTTGGTAACCCTGTTTCCTCAAGCTGCTCTCCTCCCTCCATCCCTTCTCTTTTCTTCCTCCAGCTCTCTCTTCCTCTTCCTCTTTTCTCTCTCTCCAGCAGGACAGGAACAGGGCCAACAAACACAGAAGTAAAAAAAGGACACCAGGCAGTCTGGAAACACCGTTAGGCTCAACTACTACATTGACCTGAATTGACATGTGTGCTAGTGCTCATTGTCTCCCCCATAAGGCTCTGGTCAAAAGTAGTACATTATATAGGGAATAGGGTGCCATTTAGGACGAACTTGTCTCCGTCACCGCTATCAACTGGCTATTTAGACAAACAGTACAAGCAAGGGGTTTGGGACCTTCATGTGCAGTGCACACATTTGATATGTTCCCTATGGTTTCATGCAGGGGTGTGTTTTCTTTATGTTGTGCCTTTCTTTCCAAAATATAAAAATGTCTTTATCACTAGAAGCACCACGGTTTGATGCCGCAAGTACTCTGCTAAGAATGTATTTTTACATCTACATTTTAGGTCTTGCAGTGTGGCTGGCTTCAAAAACAGTGACCTAACATTCACCCAGATCTGTAGAAGTGAATGAGGTAATAAAGAGAGTGGTTCCCTTACGTAGTTTGCAGGTTGCAGGGTGTATATGTGTGTCTCTGTCTCACTCTGTGTGTGTGTGTGTGTGTGTGTGTGTATGTGCACATGTGTGTGTGACTAAGGAAAGAGAGTGGGTTGGTTTCCTTACGTAGGTTGCAGGCCCCAGACATTGGGTTGCAGTTCTTGTCGTGACAGGAGCAGGTCTGGGCACAGTTCACTCCATACTGACCCATCTGACACGTCATATTGCAGCTAAAAGAAAGAGAAGACACTAACAACTTAGTTACTGTGTCCATGCGATGTGTCCATGCGATAAAACTATAAGAAATATATTCACGTCACCAAATAATCTATTAAAGCACATTGTTTTGCACATTGCCGGAGGACAGCAAGTTTCCATCCTCGTCTGGGTACATTGACTTCAATACAAAATATAGGAGGCTTGTGGTTCTCACCCCATTCCATAGACTTACACAGTAATTATGACAACTTCCAGAGGATGTCTACCAACATATCAGAGCTCTGGCAGCATGAATTGACATGCTGTCCACCCAATCAAAGGATCAGAGAATTAATCTAATACTGAAAGCATAAGCTACAGCTAGCTAACACTGCAGTGCATAAAATGTGGTAAGTAGTTGACTCAAAGTGAGAGAAAGACAATAGTTGAACAGTTTTTTACGAATGAATTTCTTCATAAATGAAGGAGAAGCAAGAGAGAAAAAGAGAGGGAGTGAAGGAGCTAGCTATATTTATTTCACTTTCACTTACTTAGCTAGTAAAATACAGCTTGCTTGTTTAGCCTACTCAAACACCCGGCTCAAAAAGAGAGGGATGCTATGTTACCTATCTGGTTATGCAACACTGGAACTCTTCCAAGTCAAGGTAAGCTTTTGGTTTTATTAATATATTGCCACGGGGCCCGCCGGTGTAACTGGTACACTGCTTGCTAACTGTACACTGTACTGCATGACCAAACCCCTTGCTTGTACTGTTTGTCTAAATAATGCATTATTTGTCCACAAGCGAAGGGAAAAGGTGAGTGGAGGAGAGGGCGTAAATGCGAGAACGAATAATCCAAAGCTCAAATCGATCATGCTGTTTTATGTGGCTGCTATGAAAGTGAACTGTGTTTGCATGTGACCAGGGGTGTATTAATTTCACCGATTCTGTTGAAAAACTTTTCTTGAATGAAAACAAACAGAATTAAACGGGAATAAACATACTGGAATTTGTCCAATAGAAATTCTTGTTTGCAAGTGTTTGACTAATGATTACACCCTTGATCAGCTAGATGCAGGCAAGATTGTGCAAGGCGGTATTGAATGTGTCAATGTCTGTCACCTTGCTTACTCAAATTTCTCTCGACCTTTGCACCTAAATTGTAAACTTTCATTCATAGGCTAGGTTGTAGCAACCTCAAGATGGGTATAGGGAAAATGTTAGTATCATGTAGTAGCCTAAACCTGCCAATGCTACAATGAGCTGAGTGAATGGAGTATGAATGATAGTCATCCAATATGCTGCAATAGAAATAAGGCCATGTTCATTAAAAAAAAATTGTCCTCCCTCATCTTAAATGGCACCGACCGCCACTGCTCTCTGGGTATTGTAGCCATGAAGGAAAGCGTAAACATTAAGATGTTTTTGGAAAGGTCTGACTCACTAGGTCCCGTAAAATCCCGGCTCACACAGGCACTCTCCGGTAGCAATGTGACAAACGCCGTTAAAACAGTGGCTGCAGTCATTCTCACAGTTATCCCCATAAGTCCCGTTGGGACAGCGCACCTCACACCTGTCGACCAGGGAGACAAAACGGGAATGAATGTTGTTTATTATGATCATTGTCACATCAGCTGTGAGTCATGTCTCATAACCATTAGCACAACATGAAAGCCTGTGCCAGTACAAGTTCAGGTATTTAAATAGTAATTATAATGCAGTATCTATGTAAATTACATTTTGACATGCTGAAAAGTAGACAACAATTGACATTTTCTCTAGCTTTGTATTCAAGTGTATATTAGCATAACTGTAAGTCTTTGTTTGAAGTTCTGTTTTCAAGTGTTGTACTAGAGCAGGGCTGTTCAATGTCGCTCCTGGAGGGGCCAAAACACTCCTAGTTTTCATCCTCTCCTTCGAATCTGGGACTGATTCAGACCTGGGACACCAGGTGAGTGCAACAAACTACCAGGTAGAAGCAAAAAAGTGTTTATGTGTGTGTATGTGTGTTTCCATTCCATTCTCTCACCTGTCCCCGATCCAGCCGGGGTTGCAGTGGGAGCACTTTCCGTCGATGCGGTTGCAGAAGTGGCCATCTTTACACGGGGGACACACATCCAGGCAGTTCTCTCCAAAGAAGCCTGGCAGGCACATCTGATCACACTTGGTCCCGTTCCAGCCCCTCTCACAGGTCACACACCTCCCCTCTGTTATCTTACAGGGCTGCTGGCCTTTACAGTGGCCACACCTGGAGTCAGGACATGAAGGGAGAGAGGGCATCAGGATGGTGGGTTGAGACATTTGCCTACAAAACGGCACCAAATTAACATAATATTCCCTATGGTGCACTACTTTATGCCTGGCCTATTGACAGCAAAACTATTTGGTAACATTTTCATAGCGAATCTTTGTGTTGGTATCTACACAGTTTAGCGGGCCCTGTATATACATTTCCAGGACTGTCTTTTCTTATAACATCTATGACATAGAGGTCAGAGAAGTGTGGGAAAGTGTCTATGTAGCAGCTCATGTATAACATGAGTTCTGCAGACTTTGAACAAGGTAAATCACTTAACCTGAATGGCTTCAGCATATTGGATGATTATTATGAGATACTGTGAATACCAATTCCACAGTATCGCCCCAATACACTTTTACCGATCATGTTTAAAGTAACTAACTGTCCAGTGAAAATCTCACTTTTAAAAATGTATATTCTATTAATTCATAACCAAATAATGCTGTTGACTCTTCCTGGGCTCCCGAGTGGCAGAGCAGTCTAAGGCACTGCATCTCGGTATTAGAGGTGTCCCTACAGACACTCTGGTTAAAATCCAGGCTGTATCACAACTGTCTGTTATTGGGAGTCCCATAGGGTGGCGCACAATTGGCCCAGCATTGCCGGTGTAGGCTGTCATTGTAAAAAATAATTTGTTCTTAACCGACTTGCCTAGATAAATAAAGGTTAAATAAATAAAATAAAAAAATCCTATACTCGCATTAATAATTTTTAGGACCGGTATACGCCCAGACCATTCTGTTGTTGGGGTACGACCACACCATTCCAACACAGAAAAGCAGATTTTTAAAATACTTAATTAACATTTCACTCATATTGTAATTATTTATAGGTCATATTTTATAGAAATCTGTAAACACTAGACAATTATTTTAAGATATGTTATGGGTTATCAGCTGGAGCGTATGTCAAATCATATTTCTAATCAAAACTCCAAAACCACAATATAATGCGTATCAGGAAAAAAACATTAACGTTAAGATCCTTGGGGAAAAATTTAAGAGAAATCCCTGTTAATAAGAATCCACGGCTTTTCAGTTTCCCATCTGTTACACTATGATGAAAAATGTCTTATCTTCGGTCATAATGACACAGAGTAATGTTCTCCAGTGGTTCCTCACCTATTCCTGCAGTTCTGTCCGTAGAACCCTGCGGGACACGGTTCCCTGCAGAACTTCCCCCGGTACCCCGGTGTGCAGGTACATGAGCCATCCGCCTGGTTGCACTTCCCATGGATACACTGACAATACCTCTCGCATCGGGGGCCCCACAGTCTCTCCCTGCACTGGCAACGACCCGTGAACTGCTCGCATGGAGAGTTATTACAGTTACACTGGATGGCACAATTCCTCCCCGACCAGCCTGGACTACAGTTACACCTTCCTGTGTTCTGGTCACACACAGAGTTGAGACTGCAGTAGCAGTTGTTTGCACACTGAGGGCCCCAGAAGCCATATTGGCAAGTGCATGTGCCTGTGTCCTGGTCACACTTGCCCTTCTGGCAGAGGCAGGGCTTCTCGCAGTTGGGCCCCCAGCGGTTAGGGTTGCACGTGCACTTGCCCGTCACGTCATCACACTGGCCGTTGGGAAAGCATTGGCACTTGCCCTTGCAGTCTGGGCCCCAGAACTGGGTGGGGCACTCTGAAAAAGGAGGGATGAAGTAATATCAGGATATTATGGTGAGAACCCCATAAGCATTACACAAACATTTCTTTGATGCCTTATATCTAGGTGAATATGTCCTTTCTGATGTTTTAGGACAGGACGTGTGAGATGTGTCCGAAAAACAAGGTGCTTACTTGTATCACAACTGGCTCCGAAGTATCCATGGCGACAGCGGCATTCATTGGGCCTAACGCATACCTCATTTTCCTTACAGGTGAAGTTGCCTTCACAGAGAGCTAGGGGGAGGATGTACTGAATCACTACATGTCCACATATTAAACATTGAGGGCTGGTTTCACCAAACCGAGAACCTCCATTGAAATGTTTTTTTAGTCCAGGACTAAGCTTAATCTCTGTCCAGGAAATAGGCCCTAAGTGATATAAACATGTACAGTCGAAGTCAGAAATTGACATACACCTTAGCCAAATACATTTAAACTCAGTTTTTCACAATTCCTGACATTTAATCCAAGCAAAAATTCCCTGTTTTAGGTCAGTTAGGATTACCACTTTATTTTAAGAATGTGAAATGTCAAAATAATAGTAGAGAGTGATTTATTTCAGCTTTTATTTCTTTCATCACATTCCCAGTGTTTACCTACACTCAATTAGTATTTGGTAACATTGCCTTTAAAATGTTTAACTTGGGTCAAACGTTTCAGTTGTAGTCCTCCACAAGCTTCCACAATAAATTGGGTTAATTTTGGCCCATTCCTCCTGACAGAGGTTGTGTAACTGAGTCAGGTTTGAAGGCCTCCTTGCTTGCACACGCTTTTTCAGTTCTGCCCATAAATATTCAATAGGATTGAGGTCAGGGCTTTGTGATGGTCACTCCAATACATTGACTTTGTTGTCCTTAAAGTATTCTCCATAAAATAAGATCCTTGTACCCATGTGCAATTGCAAACCGTATTCAGGCTTTTTTATGACAGTTTTGGAGCAGTGGCTTTTTTCTTGCTGAGCGGCTTTTCAGGTTATGTCGATTCTTTCTTGCTGAGCGGCCTTTCAGATTATGTCGATATAGGACTTGTTTTACTGTGGATATAGATACTTTTGTAACTGTTTCCTCCAGCATCTTCACAAGATTGATTTGCACGTTTTGCACCAAAGTACGTTCATCTCTAGGAGACAGAATGCGTCTCCTTCCTGAGCGGTATGACGGCTGCGTGGTCCCATGGTGTTTATACTTGCGTACGATTGTTTGTACAGATGAACGTGGTACCTTCAGGCGTTTGGAAATTGCTCCCAAGGATGAACCAGACTTGTGGAGGTCTACAATTTTTTTTCTGAGGTCTTTGCTGATTTCTTTTGATTTTCCCATCGTGTCAAGCAAAGAGGCACTGAGTTTGAAGGTAGGCTTTGAAATACATCCACAGGTACACCTCCAATTGACTCAAAATATGTCAATTATCCTTTCAGAACCTTCTAAAGCCAAGAATTTTTCCAAGCTGTTTAAGGGCACAGTCAACTTAGTGTATGTAAACTTCTGACCCACTAGAATTGTGATACAGTGAATTATAAGTCAAATAATCTGTCTGTAAACAGTTGTTGGAATAATTACTTGTGTCATGCATAAAGTAGATGTGCAAACCGACTTGTCAAAACTATAGTTTGTTAACAAGAAATTTGTGGAGTGGTGGAAGAACGGGTTTTAATGACTCCAACGTAAGTGTATGTAAACTTCCGACTTCAACTGTACATATGAAAATACTGTGCTATGATGTTGATATGCTGTATACATACGTGTCAAACATTCCTCTCCTATCTGCCCCCACCCGCTGCAGCACACAAAGCCTGGTGACCTGACAGAGAGGAGAGGAAATACGAGTGTCAGAGAGGAAGAAAATAAGCAAGGAAACTTAAACAGACACTGGAATATAACAACATGCCACCACCCTGCACAACCACTACTATCCTGTCATCTCCTCAGTCCTCACACTTGTCCTTCGTGTGGCAAACGCTGAAAACTCTAAATGTCTGCGCAGCATTTGTTCTGACTTTCTCCATATGCTTTCCATGTGCAAAGAAATGGGTAAAAATGAATAACACACTTCTCACATAAACATCCTTCTCTCCAAAGCCCCTTCAACTCGACCTCTCCTGCCCGGCCTGTCAGCAGTCAACAGTCAGAACAATAGTAGCCTCTGAAGTGCTAACCCATGGAGACTATAGAAGAGCAACTCTAGCAATAGCTAGCTAGCTACAACCACAGTTTAAAAACAAGGTTTTCTTTCAAATACTTTAATGTGTGATTGAACCTACCAGGAGTACCTGAAGGGGGATGTTTTGCACTTTTGGGACTATGCCATTGATCCAGTGTGTCAGTCAGTCTCAATCAAGCACAACTTTGGTATCGGAAAGAACACAAATACAGTTTAAAGATGACCCCACGTCTAGCCAGGAAGGAGTGAGGAGTGGGGAGTGAGTTTAGAGAGGCAGTCTTTGGCGGTCTAGTTTGAAGCAAAGCTAGATCCCCTCCACTCTGCTCTCTTCTCCTCTCCGCACTGCTCTGTCAGGAAAGGACAGATGCTTCTCTTCTTCCTCCCACACCACTGACCTCCCAGAGGCCCCCGCCACACTTTTACTTCCTCTAAAGTGTTGGGGGCGGAATTCTGCCTTCAGAAGCAGACGTGCACACAGACACACACATCACATGCGCTGTTTTTCCCCTCTAAAACCTGCCATTTGTTAAAAACACTATCTCAGCCTCTCTGTTTTGTCTCAGACCTAGGTCTGTCACACAGAGGGAGAGTCTAATGAATACTGGTCTTATTTAGGCCTACTATTCTGGATTGGGTCTAAAGACACAAGAATGAGCTAATACATGGATAAAAAGCTGTGTTGGTTTATTTATACCTCACAAGAAGCTGTTTGTAAGGTATTAATCAAATCTCCTTTCAGTGAAGCATTTCCAATGTGGTCAGTGGTATCTGCGATTTTAGATGACCCCATCTGACCTTTGACATACAGCTCAATCCATCACAACTCTGGAAAAGAACACATTATGTTCATTTGCGTAACAAATGTGACGCTTTGAGATAAAGCAGGACTCACATTGGTCTTTTGTTATTCAAATTAGCCTAAACGTTATCGGGCCACAGTATTGTTACGTTTGGCACTTTGAAGAGTGTTCTAGTACTGAACACTACATTAAACAACATATTATTTGTTTCTCAACACTGAAAAAATCAGATAGCAACTTTTCTCAATTTCTGTGTTTTTTTTTTCTTCTCACTTTCCCATGGTACTTTGTGATGCATTGAATACTGACAAAAAATGATGTGTGAACCAACGTTGTAATGTTGTCAATGGCCCCCACTACAGTCAGCGAGCTGATTTAGTAACACGAGGACACAGATAGGAAGTGCTAAGCAGCAATGATAAATGAACAACTACTTCCCTCAATTCTTCCTGTGAGCAGTGAACCCAGTAAAGAGATTAAACAAAATGCACAAACAAAAGAAAATGATACGGGTGGTGCACTGCAAAAAATAAATCATCCAAGCCAGTTAAAACACTAAGAATAGGATTGTGGTAGAGACTTTAAATTGAGAGTGGGGCCAACAGTAAACGTGTGTGATTTCATTGAAGATAAAGGATTGAGAATAGTTTACAGTAAGCACTAAGACTCCTCATGGATGCTAAATGTTAAAGTAATGACCCTCAAACCAACTATAGACATTTGGGCAACAACTTTGACAACAAAGGACGTGTTTTGCCCATGAGACACTGTACATGCTCACCATTGTCTATTGAGGCACATTTAATCACGTTCTAACACGAAAGGTAAGGACAGGCGCAGGCAGGGCCCAGGGGTCTACTTGTAATGTCATTTAAATGTGTATAATGCCAGACCACAGAAGGGCTTTGACCTCTATTATGGAATGCCAAAATGTTAACAGATTTCACACACTCTGGTCCTACACGACCCTCCTTTGACATGTGGTTTTCAGCCTGCATAGTAAAGGTGCTAACTGGTGAATAAGAAATGTAGGCTTAAGCTAACTTGATGCACCCCCTGTCTATAAGTTCAGTCTACAACTTACCTTTATTTCTGGTAGCTGCAGCCATACAATTTTGTGGGGTTATTTTCAGCCATATAGCTGATGCCACGACTTCAGGCCAGTGACACTAAATATATAAGGCCTGGAAGCGCCCCCTATGTGAAATTATAGAACATTACCCACGGTTCCAGATGTAGGTAGCATCTGGATGGCTGCTCCTCAGATGGACTCCTCCTTGTGTAAGGAGAGTGCATATGAAAAGAAATATGACCAACTAGCCTACACAATATCGAAAATGAACTATTTTAGGTAGTGGAGGGCAAGAGAAACCGAGTCTAAAACAAAGTTTTGCAATGTGAGTAGTCAATACTCAAAGCACAATAGTTCAGAATTTGACCTGAATAATCAACAAGTAGCCTAGTAGTTGCATCGCACTGAGAGCGATAGAGGCAGGCAACTCCTTTTTTTTTTAATCGACAGAAGCCCGTTATTCCGCGTCCGCAGTGCAGCTATTACTTACCCTGGTAATTTGCATACATTTCTGCCTTTCGGATTGAGTTCTTGGCTAAAACTCAAAGAAAAAAATGAACACACCACCACAACAACTTCAATAATGATCTTCAATTCCATTTTACAAGAAACAGCATCCTTCTAGATGCCTCTTTCTCTCCGCATTCCTCCTCTCCAGAAAACGACAATTGCCCCTATTCTTCTGCTCTCCAGGGTTGCGTTTATAATCCACGGAGGTAAAAAAAATAATGTTTTGTTATTGTGGGAACTTCAGAAGCTTTATCCAAGTATTCGAGATATGATCCAGGTTCCAATTGGGGAGAAAAGGCTTACCACTGCGCCATCTACGCCATCGACGTACCCAAGAGTTGAAAGAATGTGTAGCGACACCAAACCACACAGAGCACAGTTCCAAAGAAGTTATAAAACCCAAACTTGAACACGCAATTCGATCTCCTCGAACGATTACTTTCCTTCATTGCTGATTTGTAATATTAAAACATTCATTATCCCATACATTTTCAGAAGAATAAGGAAGAAGAAAAGAGGCATCAGGAAAGTAGCGGAATCCAACGGGCATCCTCCTCCGACAATAAAAGCATCCGCTTATTGCCACCAACCATAACTTGACTACAAATATTATGTTTTATGTCCAGTGCTATGGAATAGGTAAAAACTAAATCTTTCGACTGGTCGAGGCAAAGATTCCCCTTTTTTTGTGTTGATTTTAAAGATTAATAACGTGTTATTGTCTTCTCTTTCTATTGCGCTGTCATGAGTGGCGGGGGGCAGGCACTTTCTGATTTGTTACTCTATCCTTGCCTGCAGTTAGTTAGTTACACAGAGTTAAGTGAGCATACTTTTGTGCGCCACAGTGGATTTATTTTCAGAGAAAAGAGGCGATAAGCAACACACAAAAGTGGGTGTGCCACATGGGGACAATATGATATAGGCCTAGGTCTCGTTCTTCAATGCCAACCTTTCCTAAAAATATTAAATATAGGCCTACTACTACTACTGCTACTACTACTACTTACTACTACTAATAATAGGGTGAGTATTGGTAAAGTGGGACATTTTCTGATCCCCCCCTCCCCAATTATGCAATTTTAAACAGGTTAAGAACTCTATTACACTATAAAAAATAATATATATATATAAAAAAATATTAAACACAGAATGGATGATTGTCCTAAGATCAATTTTTCGCTGTCGACACTGGCAAATTGGGACACCAAGACACGTAATTCTTTAATATAAAAATAGAAAAATTAGAGAGTAATACAAATACCAATTTTATAAGAATAAGAGTAATTATATCAAGTATCAAATGTATTTATTGACATTTGTGTAATATGAACGTTAGTCCCAATCAATAGCCCCAATTGTATATTTTATGCCAACTTCATTGTATAGGAATTTGACAGAAAGAATACCATTAGGCTATACTTTTGCACAGCAATGGCTCCCCCGTCTGTTTCATTAAATGAACTGGCAAAATAACCACAGAGAGGACTGTGGGTTATTAGTATATGGCCATCGTTTTTCAATACAATAGTAGTACTATTTTTTCATGATATTGAAGGTGCAACATTAGGCCTACACAAAATATCACTATTCCACAAGATTTCATGACAGGGGACAGATTGATGGCCTTGCGCGCCCAAGTCCACCTTAAAGTCTTGGCCAAATAAAGACGTGTCGAAATTAACCTATTACGTCAAAATCAATATGCATGCGTCAGGGTTTTTCCACCAACCGGTACTTCAGAATTAAACTACTATAAATATGCATGAACGGAGTAGATACGAATACGTGGGGCAGATAAATGCGAAACGAATTTTAAACAGCCCACAATCGATGCTGCGCTCACCTGCTTAGTTAGTTCCGCTGAGACCAACGCCGCACCTCAAAACTCATGTCTTATGTCAAAACTGTACCAGCCCTTACTCGGGCAGGCGTGGATATAAACGTCAGAAGAATGAATACCCTTTCTAACCGAAGAGCACAGTCCACTGTCGCCTCAACTCAGGCAGACCAGGATGTCACCAACAGAGGGTCCTACTCTTCAAGGAAAAGCAGAAATGCTTCCTCCTCTCCAAAGATCTCTATTGACTTTGAGCTGACACAGGAAGCATACAAGAGTAAAGACAATTTAGAACTGCTCAGAAGTTTGGTGGTTTTCAAACTGTGCTCCTATGACCTTTTGGTTGATAAGAACAAGGAGGTATGGTATAATATCTGTGTGCTGAATCTGCATTAAGCTTGTATTTGTTTTGTTGTTGTGAAGCTCAAGTTGGCGAGACACACAAACTGTATTAGAGAAACTTTACTGCATGTGATCATGTGACGCTCTACGTCCTGCTGTGGTGGTTTCACTTGCTGATCTGTCTGTGCTTTTAGAAGGATGCTGACTTATAATAGAAGACAACACAGAAGGCCCAATGACTTTCTAAAGGCAGGACAATCTGCATTTTATAAAATATATAAGAAACAGAATACAATTGGAATTATTTCTCCAGTGAGGGAACTCTTATTTGAAGCTGTATAAGAAAACATAAACAAAGTTTGTTTAACATTCAGTTCGCCTAAAGGGTGTGCATACAGGTGCAGGCAGCGAGGAATCTATATTACCTCTCTTCCAGTAAATCTGTCGTCTGCCTAGTATGCTGTGTGCCTATCCCTAGATAACGTTACCACCAAGCAGTCTATTTAGAGTGTGGAATTACTCCCTCTTATAGAACATAGCTGTGCCTGACTTGCCCGGCCCTCCTCCCACTGTTTACTGTCATCTTGAGGTTCTCACCTCAGTGAAATGTCCAAAAAACTGAAAAAAGACAGTGTTCATGGCAAATGCTATAACAATGTTATGTATCATTTATAAAGGCTTTATTGCTATTATTACCACACAATTATTGGCCACACAAGTAAATGGCGTGAACGAAATTTAAAGGAAATGTTTACTTGTTTGCGGGGACTGCATTCACTGTAAACGCTTTCATTTAAAATCGCGCTATACCGCAGATCCTCAGCGCTACAGCTTGAAACGAGCTCTAAATGCATTTCCCTTTTTTTTCTTAGCTGATGGATATCAGTAAGTTCCTACTGGGGAAGAAGGCATTTGAGCAGTTTATGAAGATGACATTCTATGGCCAGTTTGTGGCGGGAGAGGACCACAAGTCCATCAAGTCTCTGATTCAAAAGAACAGGGCCTTCGGAGTGGGCTCTGTCCTGGACTACAGTGTAGAGGAGGACCTCACACAAGAGGATGCAGTGACTAAAGAGATGGAGTAAGTAAATTGCTTATTACCCTAAACATTATGTTTCTAACCTATATAAAATGCTGTTCCACAACTTAATCAGAAGGAATATGAGTGGTGATGAATGTGATGAATGCATTTCCTGTCATCAGTTAGGTATTCGATAAGGATTAGGGAATATAGAAAGTACTGCAGTTCTGTGTTATTCACTTCTGAAAGCACACAAGCATTGCTTTAAGCAAACAAAGTTCTATTTTTCACACATACAGATATAGTTCCCCAAACTAATGTAATTTCCTTATTTTGTATAAAATCAAAGGCATCCAAATCTAACCAGAGTGAATGACCACAAGTATGATTTTCCCCTCGTTTGAAGCCAGGGACATGCTATAATTTGATATCCCTCTTAGGATGTAAACACTAGTCTGTCCAGACCCCATTGGTCGGTTTGGTCAAGGCCCTCCTCGGTGGATTGGCTGGCCTCTCGGAACTCACTCTTCAGGAATTCTGTCACATGAGTTGATCCCAGCTCTGATATAAGCCTGTATGACAGGCCAGGAAAAACTTACACAACCGTTCTCTCTGAGGAGAGCTGTAGTTTTGATGTGTGAGATAATGGCACTATGTACTCACACTGTGAGATAGTTATGCTAAGAACATTTGTTTTTCTTCTTAGCTTAGTTTACTGACCCCTCTTTGAAGGACAACTTTAACTTTGAGGTTATATACTTATAAATAAATAAATAAATAAGACATTTAGTCCAGTGAGAGAGATAAATAAAGCCGCTTAAATTGAAATTGAATTGAGAGAGAGAGAGGAACATGCTGCCAAAGGACTCTCTCTCTTTCTCTCTCTCTCTCTCTCAATACACATACAGTCACTTCATTGCTCTGCTTAATTTTCTCCTTTGTCTTTACTTTGTCTGCCATCAAAAGACATGGCCATCAAAGTCTCAGTCAAGCCTCTCTGTTGGTAAAAAAACAGACCTGCAAGGCATACGCTAGGGAAAGGTAGCTAGTCTACTTTGATGCAAGACGACTGCTATAGTAACGTTCGTGCTTGACATGTACTTCTATGACCCTCCAAAGAGAATCGCACTGATCAGCTAGAGTAGGACACAAACAACAGGAACGCTTGGCCTTCCAGGAGAATAAAATAGAAAAGTATAGAGGCTTCACAGGCTCATACATGTACACACAAATATGCAAACCAACAACCAAACGATCACTCAGACATTTACAGTTCCATCCCAAGCATGTAAAACGTCTGGCACTTACAGTCCAGACATGCCATCATACCATTCAACCTCCTTCTGTTTAAACGCACTGACAGTGACGTCCAAAAACCCACCAAACCTAGCACCAATAACCACCAAAATACCCAATATAGTGTCCTGTGACGTCAGCCCTTGTGTCCTGTGATCTGTGATGGTGTAGTGTGTCTGAGTGCCCTTTCAGGAAGGTCAAAACATTGGCAGGGAGACAGCTCAGCTTCAGTCAATCTGGGGCCACCTGTGGGTAGATGTGTGCTATATACACTGGCTTCTGCCTCAAGGGCAATATGGTTCATAGAATGGTGTTTATTTCTAGAAGTGGAACGGGGCTTGATGTGTGGTCACCAATGAATTGAATGTGTGTGTGTGTGTGTAGAGAGAGATCTCTTAATATACTTTGTGTCCATAACACTATAATACTAAACTTTGTGTCCATAACAAATTAATAAATTCTCCTCTCTTTTCTCATTGCCAGCTCATGTGTGTCTGCTACAGAAAAAGAAGGCATGAGTAAGTCCGTCCTTGTGTTTTTTTGCTCTCATTTGAGCCCAAACTATATGATGCAACTGGTTGCAATAGGGAGGAATGCTGATGTGTTTGCTTCCCCCTGCAGGCATGGACCACAGAGAAAAGCAGTATAAGGCTCACCAACAGTTTGGGGACCGTCGAGGGGGAGTGACCGGCGCCAGGACATACTTCTACTCTGATGAGGCCAAATGTGACCAACACATGGAGACCTTCCTAAAGTGTATCAAAGCATCTGGTACACCTGTGGATATAAACAATACGAAAAGGCTGGGCGGTTGGGATGGAGTTTTTTATTCAGTGACTAATAGTAATAGTAGTAATTGCCATGTACTAATTTGTAGTTCCTTGGCATCATAACACTCACTAAAGGACACTCATAATTGCAAGACCATAATTAGTACTCAGCAAAATATCCCTCTATGTAACCTTACTGTTTAGACAACATTATGCAAAATGCATCAGCTTCCTATTCCCTTGAATTTATATATTGCTGTTTTTGATTGATATTAGTGAGGCTTACACTGAGCATGTGTGACCTATCAACCTTCATCCAGGTGGGAGCTCAGTGGATGGCTTCTCTGCCATCAAGATGACTGCACTGGGACGACCTCAGTTCCTGGTAGTTAAGGGGGAACTCACCTCATTCAATATCAATGTGTAACACACACTTAGCTGATAGTTGACTCTCTGATAAAGTGCTATAATGCTTGTATTTTGTTCTCTACCTCTATAGCTCAAGTTCTCGGAGGTGCTGGTGAAATGGAAGCGTTTCTTCAGCTTCCTGGCGGCACAGCAGGGGAGAGATGGCATGGAGGCTCTGGAGCAGAGGCTAGAGCTGCAGCCACTACAGGTACACAGAACACACAGGGTTGGGGAGTAACAGTTCCGTTGCCAGCAAAAATATTGTAATCAGCTTACAGATACTTTTGAAGAACTAGATGAATACTTATAGGATTACTTTTCAATTCAGAAAGAACGTTTTCTCAATGACTGTAACGAGTGCGCTGAGAGTCGTGAAGCAAGTGTTTTAATAAATAAACCAAAAAATAAACACGAAACACAAACAACGCACCGACATGAAACCGTTAATAACACCTGAGGAAAGAACCAAGGGGAGTGACAGATATAGGGAAGATAATTAAGGAGGTGATAGAGTCCAGGTGAGTGTCATAAGGCGCTGGTGCTCTCGACGATGGCAACAGATGTGCAGGATAATCAGCAGCCTGATGACCTAGAGGACGGAGAGGGGTATACGTGACAGTACCCCCTCCCTGACGCGCGGATCCAGCCGCAGGACGCCGACAAAGGGGACGAACCCGGGGATCAGGAGCTGACCGGTTACCCCTGCTGAAGCGCGGGAACCTGTCACGTCGGCTGAGGCGCGGGAACCTGTCGAGACTGCTGGGGTGCGAGAACCTGTCAGACCGGCTGAGGCAGGGGAGCCTGGCCATCTGGCTGAGGCATGAGAGCCTGTAGCGGCTCCCGGACCCGATGTCATTTACACTAACACACAAAAAAAAACACTCCCTGATGCTTCCCTTAGGTGAGGTGTTATTCTGTAATGACTTGGCGTTGAGTCGAAAGCAGGTGCAGGTGAAACATCTTTATAAAACAACAAAACCAAGAACACAACACTAACATAAGGCAGTACGCCGAGACACAAGAACAGAGTCAATAACACCTGAGGAAAGAACCACGGGGAGTGACAGATATAGGGAAGATAATCAAGGAGGGGATGGAGTCCAGGTAAGTGTCATGAGGCGCTGGTGTGCTTGACGATGGTGACAGGTATGCAGGATTATCAGCAGCCTGATGACCTAGAGGCCGGAGAGGGAGTACTTGACAATGACATTCAAATCAGAATTGAAAAAAGGCGCAAGTTTAAATTTGTCCGGCGTGAGCGAGTCTGGCTACAAGTCAGAGACCACTCTTTATAACGACACAAGGCGAGACCCAGATGCAGACACAGGAGGCAGATGGTTTGAGCTCTGATATTTATTATAGTCCAAGGGATAGACAAAAGGCAGGTTGGGGACAGAAAAGAGTTTATAGCCAGGGCGGAGTCCAAAATGGTACAGGGCAGCAGGCAGGCTCGAGGTCAGGGGCAGGCAGAGTGGTTAGGCAGGCTCGAGGTCAGGGGCAGGCAGAGTGGTTAGGCAGGCTCGAGGTCAGGGGCAGGCAGAGTGGTTAGGCAGGCTCAGAGTCAAGACATGCAAGGGTCAAAACCAGGAGGACGAGAAAAAGAGAGACTGGGGAAAAACAGGAGCTGAGAGAAAAAAACACTGGTTGACTTGACAAACAAGATGAACTAGTGCAGACAGACAGAAAACACAGGTAAAAATACCCAAGGGATAATGGGGAACATGGTCGACAACTTGAAGGGGGTGGAGACAAGCACAAGGACAGGTGAAACAGATCAGGGTGTGACACTATGATGACACACCAAACGCGTTTTATGGATCGCAGGAAAATAGGAATAGGTTTTGTAGGCTACAGTCCAAGCTATGTCTTCCAATGCTTCCGACTGCTGTCGGCATCAAAAGCTCCAACTTGAATAAACGCTTGGAGTTAAGGACAACAGCAGTGGTGGATATCACTTATTATTTATATCTACATAGCACATTGATGTGAATCACACTACTGCTCTCTCATTTACCTATTTGTATTTGTATTTATTACATATCCCCGTTAGCTGCTGCCAAGGCAGCATCTACTCTTCCTGGGGTCTAGCAAACTTAAGGCAATTGTATATAATTTAAAACATTCCATTATATTTCACAACACATTAAGTGTGTGCCCTCAGGCCACTACTCTACTATCACATATCTAAAACACAAAATCCATGTGTATGTGTGTATAGTGTGTATGTTACCGTGTGTGTGTGTGTGTGTGTATGTGTGTGTCTGTGCGCCTTACAGATTGTGGTTGTTGGGGTTCGCAGTTCACCAATATATATATATGTGTATTTTAACCCAATAATGGTAGAATTTAAGAAGGTTAAGCTGCTTATCAATCATTGTTTTTGTGACCAGTGGACAGTCAGTGAAAAATGCGCTCTTGAAACAGCTTTAGTGCGGTTCCCAGCCTATTGAATAAAAGTTTGAGGGAGTTTCTCCTTTCTAAACTCCCTGTGGTATTGTGTTCAATACTGTCAAAAACTAGTTTAATTTAAGTGGGGCTTTTATTGCTCAATCTAATTCATGCTGATAAAGAAAACAGACACATGCTCAAACTTGCACACTTTTGATAGAATTATCCCAAACAGCTGCAAATTATCGGCATATATAAGTGTCACCAAATGCAGTATATGGTTTTCATTTGTCACATGCGAATTGCACTTTTCAGTAGTGCTCAAAGCATGCCTTTACATGAGCGCAACATTTCTTTTTCAACTTGAAGCAATGACCAGTCCTCCATGACAACAAAACATAAACAACAGAGTAGGTTATTAAGTCCTTAGTGTTTGGGTTAAAGTTCAGGTAAAACATTTTGACTAATCTATATTTCCAAGTCTTGAAGATCAAGGGTTATTAATTCATTGGAACGACAGGACATCTGACAGACTTTGTTTTTTAATGTAAATACATGGCCTACTTGTATCATTCATTATCTGTAGTAGAAAGCAGTGGCTTAGAAGAAGCCTACATAACCAACCCATAAAGTAAAATGCAACATCCATTTATGGCCAGCTATGTAAACTCTCAAATGTATTTAGTCTGCAATAAATGTCATTCAATTGGTCATATTCATTTTTGTCTTCTTCTAATGCCTCTTAAGCGGAAAGCAAGCTAAAAGTAACTGAACGTAAACAGATTGTGTTACTGAGTTTGTGTAATCCAAAAGTTATGATTCTGATTACAATTTTTGGAAGGTAACTAGTAACCGTCACAGATTATATTTAGAAAGTAACCTACCCAACGCTGAGAACACAGTTGCTGTTCTTTAGGGTTTATAATGACTTGTGTATAGGTTTGATCCATTGAGATAACAATGTCGTACTATATATACGGTCAAAAATGCCTATTTGTCCATACAGGAGTTTATGACCACGCTGGGGGCCACAGGTGACTTCCATGGCTGGTTCACTGGAGAGAAACAAGGATCAGGGTAAAACTAATACCTCTCGTTCGAGAAACTGTATTGTGCCATAAAGCAGTAGAATAATTGCCCTTGCATACTTTGTTGAAAAAGCCCCTTACAACAACTATATTTGCCTTACTAAAAGCGGTCTCTCTCTGTGCCCCTTCAGAACCATTGACAGGCTGGACTGGAACAGCCTGATCGACGACAGAATAAAGATATCAGATCTGCTGGTTGTCCCAAATTTAGAGGTAAGCGAGGCACGGCAATGGCAACGAAAGTGCTCTAGAAGATAGAAGATACCACTTGGTTTCAAACTCAAGTGGTTCTGTAAACACCTCCAAACCCTGTCAATTGTTTGAGTAAATACGTTGATAAGATTGACCATTCAGTTTAGAGTTGAAAAGAGTTACACCTCTTGTGACTCACTGGGCCTGACATGGTTTGAATTGGCACGCCAGTCCCTATGTAAGCATTAACACATGACAGCTGTGCAATTCCAAGGAATAACCACACACCTCAGGCTTGAGGCCGTGTGTTAATACTTACTTATCTTAGCTTAGACAAAGCCAGTCTGTCAAAGGTAAAGGCCCTCAGGTCTCTGTGTGTGTGGGCTGTCTCCAGTGTTAGCTCAGACAGTATGATTCATTGAGCCTCAGGTAAGGTATTTTAGGCTCTCCTTTCTTTGTTTGTCCAGACTGGTCAGCTGGAGCCCCTGCTCAATAAGTTCACAGAGGAGGAGGAGAAACAGATGAAGAGGATGCTCCAGAGGCTGGACGTACTTGCCAATGTAAACACAGGGAGGTCAAAATGCTATATGAAACCATGCTTATGTTATCTTCAGCAATGTTATGCTATGTCACGTTACATCACGCCAGGTCATCTTAGCATCTCATAATTAGCTACCAGTTCAGTTTCCTTGGTTTATTGAGAAAAGCTCTGAGCTCATGTGTGGATTGAAGTGGAACTCACCTGTTCTGGCTGTCTGTGTTGCAGCATGCAGAGGAGCACAGTGTTCGTCTGATGGTGGATGCAGAGCAGACCTACTTCCAGCCCGCCATCAGCACACTGACTGTGGAGATGCAGAGGGTCTACAATAGAGGGAAACCTGTCATCTTCAACACCTACCAGTGCTACCTCAAGGTTAGGGACCCATTACGTTGCCATCCTTCCAAGTCTTGTTTGTCACATCGACAAGGAAGTTGAAGCCTGGGAGCTGAGGCTACTAGAGACCCTGTCACTGAGTTTCTATGCTCATACATGTAGTCATGTCTTACCAGCAACTCTCAGAAACACATCATTTAAAGGTTTGCTTATAAACAGCTTATACGCCATTATTATACAGATGACCGGTGTCCCTAATATCCCTCCTTTACTTCCTTCCTCTCGCTTTCTCTACCATTGTAGGAGGCCTATGATATCGTGACCATGGATGTTGAGTTGTCGAGGCGTGAGGGATGGATTTTTGGGGCCAAGCTGGTGCGTGGGGCTTATATGTACCAGGAGAGGAGCAGAGCGGAGGAGATCGGATACGAGGACCCCATCAACCCTGACTATGAGACCACTAACATGATGTACCACAAGTAAGGGATGGATATGCTTATTTAGTTACTCACTGTGCTTAAATAAATACTGTTCTTAAAACATTCTTCAATTCATATTGAATAGCAATTGTTTTTAAGAACCTGTTAAAATGCTGAATGACCTATAAAGTCAACTCTCTGACTTGACCAAAAGTAGAGCACTATGAGAAATTTTTCAGTAACAGCTGTGTAATATCGTTTCACACAGAGAGCATTTTAGATTGTATTATTTTATTTTAGTCATTCAGCAGACACTCTTATCCAGAGCAACTTACAGGAGCATCTAGGGTTAAGTGCCTTGCTCAGGGGCACATCGACCAATTTTTCACCTAGTCGGCTCAGTGATTCAAACTACAACCTTCCAGTTACTGTCCCAACGCTCTTAACCGCTAGGATACCTGTAGTTTACTTAACATGTCTGTCCTCTGTAAGGTGTCTAGACTACATCCTCGATGAGATTGTACTGAACAGAAATGCCAATGTCATGGTTGCTTCTCACAATGAGGACACAGTGAAGCACACCCTCAGGAGGCAAGTCTCATTACTGCACTGCATGGCCTTAGCTTGACACAGACACACTGAGGATGGCTCTCTGCCAAGTTTTCCTGCTCAAACTCTAATACACGTAGTTATTGCATTTCTATAGAGTTTTTCTCATGTTTAAAGCATATACTATGTACATTCATGGCCAAAAGTTTTGAGAATGACACAAATATTAATTTTCACAAAGTCTGCTTGCCTCAGTTTGTATGATGGCAATTTGCATATACTCCAGAATGTTATGAAGAGTGATCAGATGAATTGCAATTAATTGCAAAGTCCCTCTTTGCCATGCAAATGAACTGAATCTCCAAATCTTCCACTGCATTTCAGCCCTGCCACAAAAGGACCAGCTGACATCATGTCAGTGATTCTCTCATTATCACAGGTGTGAGTGTTGACGAGAACAAGGCTGGAGATCACTTTGGGGGGGGGGGGGGGGGGGCTCTTGGGTGGCGCGATTGTTTGATTGTGTCTGCTGGGCTGCATAAGTTTTGTTTGTTTTCAGCATGTGTAGTTTATCAAGTATTTAACTCAATCATCGGTGTGATTGCTTTAGGTCGTGGTTGTTTTCGTTTGGGACCGCGCCCGTTATGGATCGCATGGATTAGTAGCAACATTGTTGCGAAGCTTTGACATACAAACCAACAAACCATCGGACAGTCAGACAGTAAACCGGCATGCCTGAAGACCACAGCTAAGATCTCTTTTTCTCTCTCTCTTTCTCTTCCCTCTATCGTTCCAGTGCGTTACTTCCCATTGAAGTTCATTAGAGCTGGACTATTATTGCACGGCCAGAAGTATTTGGGTGGACATTTTAGTTAAAAGGGAGGTTGCTTGCAAGTTGTGTATTGTTATGTGAACTGTATTGAGGTGAGGTGTACTAATGGCATATGGCCGAGAAGATTGCGGACATTTTTAAGGCCTTTGTTGTGTCTATGAACACCCCCCACATTCATACCCTCTGCACTCATCCACTGGAAGATAGTACAGATTATTGCAAATCCTCTGTTGGTGACTGAGTTCGTTCTTGTATGAAGTTGCTGTTAAATTGCTCTGCCATTATTAGTATTAGTATTATTGTATGAGGTATTCTTGTTGGGGTTACCCCTGTGCTGTGATGTGGGTTTTATATGGTGTGTATTCTCTTTTCTCTCCACTGGCTATCTGGTAAACAGGCTACACTCTAGGCAGTCTCTTCTGCTGATGTGTGTGGGTCTGGTAGTGGTACTCTCTCTATTCTACTATTTTCCTTTCGGCATGGTTAATACCTGCCTGGCGCCCGAACAAAATCTTTCTTTACCCCTCTCTAATAAATACCGCTACAATGCTGATTGAGTTTGAATAACAGACTGGAAACTTCAAAAGGAGGGTGGTGCTTGGAATCATTGTTCTTCCTCTGTCAATCATGGTTACCTGCAAGGAAACACGTGCCGTCATCTTTGCTTTGCACAAAAGGTCTTCACAGGCAAGGATATTGCTGCCAGTAAAATTGCACCTAAATCAACCATTTATCGGATCATCAAAAACTTAAAGGAGAGCGGTTCAATTGTTGTGAAGAAGGCTTCAGGCCGCCCAAGAAAGTCCAGCAAGCTCCAGGACCGTCTCCTAAAGTTGATTCAGTTGCGGGATCGGAGCACCACCAGTACAGAGCTTGCTCAGAAATGGCTGCAGGCAGGTGTGAGTGCATCTGCACGCACAGTGAGGCAAAGACTTTTGGAGGATGGCTTGGTGTCAAGAAGGGCAGCAAAGAAGACACTTATCTCCAGGAAAAACATCAGGGACGGACTGATATTCTACAAAAGGTACAGGGATTGGACTGCTGAGGACTGGGGTAAAGTCATTTTCTCTGATGAATCCCCTTTCTGATTGTTTGGGGCATCTGGAAAAAAGCTTGTCCGGAGAAGACAAGGTGAGCGCTACCATCAGTCCTGTGTCATGCCAACAGTGAAGCATCCAGAGACCATTCATGCTTGGGGTTGCTTCTCAGCCAAGGGAGTGGGCTCACTCACAATTTTGCCTAAGAACACAGCCATGAATAAAGAATGGTACCAACACATCCTCCGAGAGCAACTTCTCCCAACCATCCAGGAACAGTTTAGTGACAAACAATGCCTTTTCCAGCATGATGGAGCACCTTACCATAAGGCAAAAGTGATAACTAAGTGGGAACAAATCATCAATATTTTGGGTCCATGGCCAGGAAACTCCCCAGAACTTAATCCCATTGAGAACTTGTGGTCAATCCTCAAGAGGTGTGTGGACAAACAAAAACCCACAAATTCAGACAAACTCCAAGCATTAATTATGCAAGAATGGGCTGCCATCAGTCAGGATGTGGCCCAGAAGTTAATTGATAGCATGCCAGGGCGGATTGCAGAGGTCTTGGAACAGAAGGGTTCTTTGCATCAACTTCATGTAATTGTCAATAAAAGCCTTTGACACTTATGAAATGCTTGTAATTATACTTGAGTATTCCATAGTAACACCTGACAAAAATATCTAAAGACACCGAAGCAGCAAACTTTGTGGAAATTCATATTTGTGTCATTCTCAAAACGTTTGGCCACGACTGTACAGTTGAAGTCGGAAGTTTACATACACCTTAGCCAAATACATTTAAACTCAGTTTTTCAGAATTCCTGACATTTAATCGTAGAAAAGATTCCCTGTTTTAGGTCAGTTAGGATCACCACTTTATTTTAAGAATGTGAAATGTCAGAATAATAGTTGAGAGAGAGATTTATTTCAGCTTTTATTTCTTTCATCACATACCCAGTGGGTCAGAAGTTTATATACACTTAAGGCTCCTCCTTTTTCCTCCAAACATAGCGATGGTCATTATGGCCAAACAGTTCAATTTTTCTTTCATCAGACCAGAGGACATTTCTCCAAAACTTACAATCTTTGTACCCATGTGCAGTTGCACACCGTAGTCTGGCTTTTTTATGGCGGATTTGGAGCAGTGGCTTCTTTCTTGCTGAGCGGCCTTTCAGGTTATGTCGATATAGAACTTGTTTTACTGTGGATATAAATACTTTTGTACCTCTTTCCTCCAGCATCTTCACAAGGTCCTTTGCTGTTGTTCTGGTATTGCACTTTTCGCACCAAAGTATGTTCATCTCTAGGAGACTGAATGCTTCTTCTTCCTGAGCGATATGACAGCTGCGCAGTCCCATTGTGTTTATACTTGCGTACTATTGTTTGTACAGATGAACGTGGTACCTTCAGGCATTTGGAAATTGCTCCCAAGGATGAACCAGACTTGTGGAGGTCTACAAAAAAAACTCTGAGGTCTTGGCTGATTTATTTTTATTTCCCCATGATGGCAAGCAAAGAGGCACTGGGTTTGTAGGTAGGCCTTTCACAAATACATCCACAGGTACACCTCCAATTGACTCAAATTATATCAATTAGCCTATCAGAAGCTTCTAAAGCCATGACATAATTTTATGGAATTTTCCAAGCAGTTTAAAGGCACAGTCAATTTAGTGTATGTAAACTTCTGACCCACTGGAATTGTGATACAGTGAAATAATCTGTAAACAGGTTTTGGAAAAATTACTTGTGTTATGCACAAAGTAGATATCCTAACCAACTTGCCAAAACTATAGTTTGTTAACAAGAAATTTGTGGAGTGGTTGAAAAACTATTTTTAATGACTCCAACTGTGTGTGTAAAGCTAACGTGTCCCTTTCACCATTAGTGCAGCTAGATTTGTTTGCACATACAGTAACAAAATGTGTCCAAAGGAAGTCTCTATGCCCGGGTACCTCATCTCTTAGTTTCATAGACTGTGTCTTCGTCACTATCACATACCATACAAATATAACTTCTACTTATAATTTTCCTTTTCCTCTTGTTGACACAGGATGAATGAGTTGGGCCTGACTCCCACGGAGAACAAGGTGTACTTTGGACAGCTGCTGGGCATGTGCGACCAAATCAGCTTCCCATTGGGTGAGACTGACTGACTGATTGGTTAATTGATTGATTGGTTAGCTTCCCAATAGTCCAAGTTTGCACTTCCCATGCCTACAGGACAGATTATTGGGATGCAGGGACAGACAGAGCTCTCTGACCTCACAGAGCACTGCTGATTTGATGGCCTTTTGGCCCTGTTTAGATTCCATAGGATTTGTATTGGTATTTCCCAATAGCAGTCATTTATTTGTGTTGACACATGGAACCTCATGACCCTGCATTGTGCACATATGGAGTTCTGGGACTTGCACTGACACTTTATTGACAAATTGGCCATGACTGGTGTTGGCTCACAGCACTAGTTTGTCAATCAAAGACATTGTATTGAACTAAATCAGGGATGATCAACTGAGGTGCTGGGGAGCCACAGGATGTGAAGGCTTTTGCTCCATCCTAGCGAAGATACTTCTGGTTCAACTTTGTGTGGTCTAAAATTGAAGTGCACGATTAGTTGAATAAATTCCCAACTCACTAATTCCATTACACTAGCCAAGGATAATATTTTTTGGGTATGTACTGAAAAGCTGCCCAAATAAATGTCATTCTCTTCCCCTCTGTCTCTCTCTCCTCTAGGCCAGGCAGGTTTCCCGGTCTATAAATATGTTCCATACGGGCCGGTGAATGAGGTGATACCGTACTTATCCCGTCGTGCCCAGGAGAACAGGGGCTTCATGAAGGGTTCCCAGAGGGAGAGGGAGCTGCTGTGGAAGGAGCTAAAACGCAGGCTGGCCTCGGGACAAGTCTTCTACAGACCTCAGCCTGAACCGGGTCTATGAAATCACAGCTAGCTAGCTGTCTGTCTGTGCTGTGTCATGACGTTGGCCTCTTTGAGTATAGAAACCCCATCCCCTCTCCCTGCCACCCCCCTTGCCTCCTTCAACTAGGCTGCTGTGGTCAGAGGTCGTAAATTCCTGAGAAGACCTCATGGACACACAGTTATAGAGAGTAGTCTTTCATGGAGACAAAGGAAATCCTTCCACCTCACAGAACTTGAGGTACGAACAAATTTCATGTTCCGGAGAAAGTGTAAAAGATCCGTGAAGAATCCAACAACTTGGGAAGCTCATGGGAGACTGTGTGGCCACATTACCATAACGTTGTTTATATAATAGCCCCAGATAAAGGGTTTACATCTAATTGTTGTATAAGATGAATGAGTGAGTATGATACTGTTTACACAATTTTACAATGTGATTTTGGACTGTTTAATGAAGGAAAATTCAAAAAGGGAATTTGATTTGAACTAAATCAGAGGACCGCCCCTGAGCCCAGTTAGGGTCAGACATCCTGGAACAGCCCTTTTCTGCCATTCCGAATAAAACCCAACTTTGAGAAATTATCACCAGACCATGTTTTTCTCCATTAGGAGGGGGACAAAGGTTGCAGACCATTGCTGAATCTTTTAACCATACCACGTGGTTAAACTCTTAGACTATCGATACCGACAGAATGAGAACAAGTCTTTGATATTAATTACTAGTCTGCAGCTAGGAATTTGGTATCATCGAACGCGAAGAACGACAGCCGCCGAAACGTCCATTCTATAATGAATGTCACTTTGAACTATCCCCTTTAACCAAGACAGAGAGAGAAACGGACAATTCTACAAAAGAAAGACTTTTCACTAGCGATCAAGACGACACACTGAGCATAAATATATATATTGATTGCAATTGTACCCGAATGAGTGAGAGTTCATGTGTAAAGGATTAGCATTTTAATTGTGGCTTGTTTAATTAACAAGCCACCATGCCGGTTCAGCCCACTAGTGCATATTCTCCTATCATTTCATGTAACCACATTTACCATATTTGTTTGTTTATGCATTTCTGTGAATTACTTACTTAGTAAAAAATTAATTATTTAAGACAATTGATGTATGGATGACTCATAGTGAAGACTGGGTTCGTGCAGATAACCAACAATTTACGACGTTTGGAAGGAGACTAACGTGAGGTAAAATAAATCATTAATCAGAAGACTATTGATCAGATATGAAAATATCTGAAAGGTTATATTGGGAAATTATAACTTTGTAATCTGAATACTTTCCTTGGTGCCCCGACTTCCTAGTTAATTACAGTTACATGATTATTCAGTTTAATCACGTAATACTAATTACAGGAATCTTTGATTAAAAACTAAGTCTTCAATTTAATCATAGTAAAGACACGACAGCTGCTTACTCTCTTTCTAGTGCTCTCTCTTTCTGTCTCCTCTCTCTCTTTGTCATGTTCTCTGTCTTATTCTTATCAATTACCCCTCTCTCTTTTAATCTCCCTCCCTTCCCCCCCAGCCATCTTTCTCCCTCTCTTTCCCCCACTTCCCTTTCTTTCTCTCTCTTCATTCTCTCTATGAGCATTCCTCTTGGTGTCCTCAGCATCCTCAGAGCGCTGCATATATCATATGGGCATCTTTACTACTCTAACAGGACTCCCTAAAATGTCAGGCTGGCCCAGACTACCCGTCACTCGCTGCTTTTATAGCTCTATTTATCCTGGAGAGGGACAACAGTAATAAAAACATAACAGGCTTGATTTAAATGGCAGTAAAAGATCCATCAATATCTCTTTTACTTTATAATGCTTCTTGAGAATACAAAACCCTCTGAGGAGTATTTCTGTAGATTTCCTACATCATGTTTTAAAGATAGTATCATATACTGTTCTTTGGAAATGTATACTGTACATAAATCTATGGTGAGAATGTATACTTGTCTACACACACCGGTGCCTCTGTAGTACTGCATTAAATATTGCTCTCATAGACAGAGCTAGTTTAGTTTGAATCAATAAGAGTATTTTGGAACTAAATTGTGTAAAGGGTCTGGAGGGTTGGTTCTCCGGTAGCCTAGTTTCTTTTGTGTTCATATCCAGGGATGCAATTACAGTATTGTATACGATTCTGGACATCAAATAACTGATACTGACTGCTATTTATTTGTCCATTTGGCATGTAAATTAATTACATTTTAAATGTGTTGGATTTTACACTCCAAAATAAAAGAGAGCCGCACACTCTAGGAGCTCAGATGCAAAAATGTAATTACCAACGTTTCGACAGCCAAGCTGTCTTCATCAGGGTATAATCACAAACGCTGCGGGATGATTCATTTATATAGTGTCAAAAGACACAGGTGTCTGTAATCATGGCCAAGAGTGGCCTAATATCATTGGTTAATATCAAATATTAAAATGGCATACAAAGAACAGCATACAAGCAACAAATGGATAGCATACGATCGATCATAAATTAATTTTGAACTACACAAGCTTACAAACAATTACAATGGCAAAGTCACAATAATCACAAGAATGGCTTCAGATCTTACACTCCAACCTTGTCTCTTGTAAATATACTTAAGCTATCTGTGAAAAGTCATTAATTTTGTTTATTCAAAATGTGTTTCATGAAGTGAGTTTATAACCAAAATGACTGACAAGAAGAATGTATGGAAAAATGCACAAGGCCTCAACAAGTCTTGTACAAGTTGAAAGTAAATTGAGAAATCACAAAGTTATCATCCTCTTTTGATAGCCCAGCTTTTAAGTTAGACTCCCAATATGGGTCATTTTGTGTGATAATTGTAGGCTAATGCCTGTTTCATTACTGACAGTCAATTAATATCTCCGTCGGAAACTAATCATGCTTCCCAGTAATTATCACCATGTGACTCTGCAGATGTTCATTCAATTGCCTGTGATATTGTTCTCTCACACTGAATAGGGGAGGGAGAGGATGTGTTATTCACTGTAGGCAAATTGGTCAGAAGAACTCTTTGTGTTACAGAAACAAGAGAAATACATTGTCCAATGTAAGGGCTCAATTCAATCTGTATTGTTATAGCTCAAATTCATTTTAAAGGCAGTGTTCCCACGTTCGCGGAGACTGCATTCACAGTAAATTCTGCAAATGTCGGCTCATTCGGAAATCGCCTTTCAATGTCAAAGCGGATCTTTCGCGAATCCTTCAGCAATACGTTTCTGTTCTCCGTTTTTTTAAAACTGTTCTTTTTGACTTTTGGGACGTTTTTTTTTCTCTAGTAAGGAAACAATTGAACTCCAGATCCACTGACAGTACCTTCTAAACTGAGCTGTTCCTAATTTACTTTATGTAATGAATGTCGACGTTTCTTATGCAAGAGGTTGACTGGAATCACTTTACATGTGGGCTTTGCATAGTTTCCTCCAAGTTCTACTAAGCTACATGGATCTTTTTGCTATTTGATTTTTAATTTTACGACCCCTTGAAGTATCAAAAACATGTTTGTTTTTTAATTACTTGAAGAAAAAATGTATTTGGCCTCAGTGCTATTATCCCATACGAACACATTGAATAACAGATTCACAATACGGAACAACAGATATCTAAAGGAAGTTTGTTCTGAAGTGTGTTCTTTTTTACATGTTAGTAAACCCGTATTTTTGGCACTAAACCATCTCCATTCATTTTTTTCAACTGGTACCGGGGGACCTTCGACTAGTTTGTGATGCCTGTGGGCGTCTGTGTTCGTGAGAGTCTCGCCTTTCTACAGAGGAGTCATATTAGTGTGTAGGCCAAACTGTTTGGCTGCTACAGACAGAAGTTGACAGATTGGCTGTACCAATTTACAAAGCACGCCATCGTGTTCGTGAGAGTCTCATCTTTCCATAGAGGGGTTATAGTGGTTTTTAGGCCAAAGTGTTCCAATGCTACAGAACATTTTGTGAGAAGACCGATTTTTGGGATGTCTCATGGTCTGACAAACCCCGCTCTAGCTCTGTCAACTTTCACCGCAGATGCAGAAGTGTGATATGGGCGGATGCGGTGGATTGAGACGCATCAAATGCAAAAGCTGCAACTGACAAACTTTCATGGGGATGTTTTTATTATGCTAATTCGATTTCTGCGGGGATGCGGAAATCAACCTTAGGGGTTAAAGATGAAACTGATGGAAATTGATACCAAAAATGTAAATGATAATGTGTATTGTTGATATTACTTCAGAATATGCTGAATGGTTGAACAAAAAAACATGCCTTATAAATAACTGTTTTAAAATTGGTCCTTTGTGTTAGTCTCTGGCAGCCTGTTTCCCCCACAAAAATATCCACAAGCTGACATGGTACTCTCCTAATGAAAGACACAAGAACCAGATTGACCACCTGATTGACCACACCTCAACGGCAAGTGGAGAAGTTCGCTGAGGGACGTCAAAGATGCGAAGGGGGGCAGATGTCGCTAGTGACCACCATCTTGTGACTGCCAACATCAAACTAAAGCTGAAACGTTCAGGACCACCATGCAAAAGGAACAACAAGATTTGATGTTGGCATGCTGAAGGACCAAACCGTCAACAAAACCTTCATAATGCAAGTTCACAACAAGTATCAAGCCCTTTCAAACAACACAGAATAAGATGAGGAGGAGACTGAGGAATATATATATAGGAAGTGTAAGAAAGTGGTTAAAGCTAATAAACCTATGGAGATTTAGCTGTCATATGAACCATAAAAGCTTTGAATTGATAAAAATACTCTGTAAACTATCAAAGAAATATATCATAAACAGAATCCCCCTTGTCGATTTATACTTTTCCCAAATATATGTAATTTTTTTGTTACCTGTCTATACTCTGTGACAAACATATTTAAAATCTCATCTATCTATATAGATATACTGCAGTGGTGTGTGAGACAGCAGGGGTTCAAATTGTAGAACCCAGTTCCTACATTTGAATATAAAAGGGGATTTTATCAAACAAAACTACGTTACATTTATCTCTGGGACACCCAGGATGACAAATCACAGCAAAATTACTGAATGTAAGTACATGATTTACCTTCAGTGATTAATTTACGTATCAAACCAGTTGCAGTGATTACATTTTTTTGTTGTTGTGCTCTCTCCTCAAACAATATCAAGGTATTTTTTCATTGTACTAGCTACTGTAAATTGGACAGTGCAGTTAGATTAACAAGAAGCTTTCTGCCCATATAAGCCTTGTCTATATCATGGAAGGTTTGCTGTTACTTATGTCTTTCAAGTCACATTAGCGCACATTAGCAACAACCATTCTGGTATAGGGACACCGATCCTGTAGATCACATATGTCAGAGTCAAGGCCCGCGGGCCACATCCGGCCCGCAAGAAGGTTTTTTACGGCCCCTGGGATGATCTTGATTTATTATTAGAACCGGCCCGCAGCAAGCCGGCAGCCCGCAGATCTTTTACACGCACCAATACTACATTTCCCACAATGCAAAGGTGACGCACCGAGCAGTAGGCTGCTTCATTTCAATATTTATTGGCACAGCAGTCGTCAGCATCACAGTAAAATTAACTTTCAGATACCCATCAAAAATGGCAAAACGGAAGGTGGATACTGAGAACCGGGGGTTTCAAACAAGGTGGGAGTCGGAGTATATGTTCACGAAGGTAGCTGGAAAACCTGTGTGTCTTCTGTGTGGAGAAAGTGTGGCGGTACTGAAAGAGTATAATCTGAGACGACATTATGAAACGAAACACGCGGACAAAAACAAGAATATGGACATGGAACAAAGGCTACAAAAGGCAGAGGAATTAAAACGAGGCCTCAAATCTCGACAGGCTCTGTTCAAAAAAGCCAAATCACAAGGCCAGGCTGCTGTCAAGGCCAGTTTTATTTTGGCAGAAGAGATCGCTAAATCAGCCCGGCCATTTACGGAGGGGGATTTCATCAAAAACTGCATGATTAAAGTTTGTGACGAAGTTTGCCCAGAAAAAAGGCAACTCTTTTTAAATGTGAGTCTGAGCAGAAACACCATTGCCGAGAGAGTAGACCAGTTGTCCATCAATCTAAAAGAGCAGCTTGTGAAAAAGGGAAAAGATTTTATTGCATATTCCTTGGCTGTGGATGAGAGCACCGACATTTCTGACATTGTCCAGTTGTCAATTTTCATCCGCGGAGTGGACTCCAACCTAAGCGTGACAGAGGAGTTTTTGGCTTTACGTCCTATGCATGGCACAACTACGGGGCATGATTTGTATGAAGGTGTCAAGATGTGTAAATGAGATGGAGCTGCCTTGGGAAAAACTCGTGGGTTTGACAACCGACGGAGCACCTGCGATGTGTGGACACAGGAGCGGACTGGTGGCGAAGATACGGGAAAAGATGCAAGAGGAAAACGCGACAGGTGAGCTGACAGCTTATCATTGTATCATACACCAGGAAGCGTTGTGCGGTAAAGCCTTGAAAATGGAGCATGTAATGAGCATCATCACGCGCACAGTTAACTTTATCAGAGCCAAAGGTTTGAATCACCGCCAGTTCAAGGCATTTCTGACGGAGTTAGAAACGGAGCATGGTGATTTGCCTTATCACACAGAGGTGCGATGGCTAAGCCAGGGAAAGGTGCTTCAAAGATGTTTCGAGCTTCGTGAGGAGATTTGTCTGTTCTTGGACAGCAAAGGGAAAGACACAACACAACTCCGAGACGAAATGTTTCTGTGTGAAATGGCTTTTCTGTGTGACATTACGAGTCATCTGAATGCAATAAACTTGCAGCTGCAGGGTCGGGATCGTGTCATCTCTGATATGTACAGTACAGTGAAGGCATTTAAAACCAAACTGACTCTGTGGGAGACGCAGATGCGGAAAGAAAATTTGAGCCACTTTCCCAGCTGCCAGACCATGAAAGAGAAGCTCTCTACCAGTGCGTTCCCGAGCACACAGTTGGCTGATAAAATAGGTATGCTTGCCGCTGACTTTCGACGCCGATTTGCTGACTTTGAAGCACAAAAAAGCAGGTTGGAACTGCTCGGTAACCCATTTGCTGTTGACGTGGAAAGCTCACCACCAAACCTCCAAATGGAGTTGATTGACCTCCAATGCAATGATGCACTGAGGGCAAAATATGCTGCAGTGGGTGCTGCGGAGTTCGCCCGTTTCCTCCCCGGCACAATGCCCCAGCTGCGCATCCAGGCTGCTCAAATGTTGTCTATGTTTGGCAGCACATACCTGTGTGAACAACTGTTTTCTTTGATGAACCTGAACAAAACATCACACAGAAGTCGACTTACTGCTGAACACCTCCACTCAATTCTGAGGATTTCTTCAGCTCAGAGCCTTACCCCGAACATTGATGAACTTGTGGAAAAGATGGGACACCACCAAGTATCACCCTCAACCTCAAACAAGTGAACATTACTGTGCAATCACATATTTAGAGTTTTTACTCAGTTCAAGTTTAAAAGTTAAAATTTAATATTTGTTTTCACTGCATGTTACTTCTCCTTAAACAAAGTGTTGTTTTTGATTAATAGATTTTTGCACTTTATTTTTTTGTATTTCAATCCAATTATATTTTAAAAATATTTCAGTTGAGTGGATGATAGAAAATTGCTATTATTGTTTTTTCTTTGAAGTAAATTTAGCCCACTTTTGCTAAAATAGAAAATATAGTCTACTGATGGTGCCTTGAATACCGGTTTCTTTCATTTAATGTTCATGTTATGGGGATATTTATATAAAGGAAATTTGTCTTTTGTGTCTGTTGAAAATTAAAGATTACTGACAGAGCCATAAGAAAATATTGCTTTATTTATCTGATCATATTGTAATATATTTGTTAGGTTTTCAGTAGGTTCAATTAGGTTCACTAGACTATATGCGTCATTTAAAAATTTTTCAATGAACATTCGAACAGTCCGGCCCTCGTCTTGTAGCTGATTTTTTTATTTGGCCCTCCGTCCATTTGACTTTGACACCCCTGCTGTAGATCCTTAAGTGGTTTTAATTAATTAACCTCTATGTGATCAGTGTGCCCCCCCTTGGAAATGTATTAATAAACCAATTAAGCACATTTGGGTAGTCTTTATACAACATACAATAGAAATGCAATGGTTCATTGGATCCGTCTAAAACTTTGCACAAACAATGCTTCCATCTAGTGGCCAAAATCTCAATTTTGCCTGGGCTGGAATAATGCATTATGGCCTTTCTGTTGCATTTCAAAGATGGTAATTAAAAAAAAAATTGATGTTTCTCTTTGTATTATCTTTTACCAAATCTAACATAGGAATATGTCTTCTTATCACAATCACACCATGAGTAGTTAGTCATAAAACATACAACTCCGCCTTTCTTCTTCCCAAAGAGTTCTTTATGCTTGCGCGATGTTCTGAGAACCCAGCTGGCTGTATGGATGGGGACAGCATATATCCGGAGAGAGTCATGATTCCGTGAAACAGTACACTACAGTCCCTGATGTCTTTCTGGAAGGAGATCCTCGCCCTGAGCTCGTCTACTTTATTGTCCAGAGACTGAACATTAGTTAGTAATATACTCGGAAGTGGTGGATGGTGTGCATGCCTCCCGAGTCGGACTAGAAGTCCACTCCGAATATATTTTCCCCTCTGGCGTCTTGGAGCAGCCTCTGGGATAAGTTCATATGCCTTGGGGGAGATACGAGCAAAGGATCAAATTTGAAAGTTGTGTTTCTGGTCAGAATGCTGGTGAGATACCGCCACTGATATCCAAAAGCTATTTCTGGCTGTATGTAACACAAACAAAAGTTCTGGGCTAATAATGTAAGAAATAACACACAAAGAAATACTGCAAAGTTGCTTAGTAGCTAGATGTCTGTCAGCTTCGTCTTGCCTCAAGTAAAAAATAAATCTATACATGCAACAACTTGTTCAACTAGAAATCTTTGTCTATTTGTCGAGGCTACAGGACAGCTCTTTCATTATTTTTTTCTGCAGCATTTATATTAGCCTATGTAATTGTTAAATATGTATCTAGTAGCAGTCAAGGGCATGAAATCAGCAGAAGGCAAGGCAGGTTGATGTGCTCAGAGCGTAGATTTATTTACAGGTCTTGGTGAGCCAACGTTGAAAGCGGCATACATTATACTAGTAGATTTACCAAACATATGCCAGAAATAAATAGCCTCTGTATCTGAGAAACAAAAATGAATCTGTCTAAAAAGGAGCTATAACAGGTAGGCCTTAATAATACGCCCTTGGCCTACAGGACCATACAATTACCCAATAGGCAATTACAACCAATAAACTGGTTCCACAATGTAAAAGGTAATGTCTACATCCATTGTTATATTTGTACACTAGTCTTAAAAACCAGACAATGATATCCCAACACCATGCATACATGAAACAAAATTTTTCTCTCATTCAATGTTCTGACTGCAAAGCATGGAGCGCAGGCCATGTAGCCTAAAGCACCGGCTCCTATTATGCACAACAAAAATGACAGGAACTGGACACATGGCACTCTGACATAACCTGGGAAATATGAGCAAAGAAAATCATACATTTAATTAAATAAACAATTGCTACCTCACGAGTCTTGCAAATGTTCTGGTGCACTATAAACATTGTAGACATTGTTGCTGTAAAATGAAAAATGTATTGAAGGCCGATGTATCGTAAACATTACACAAGTTTTACACAACATTACACAAACTCAACAATGAGTGGGTTTGGAAGGAATCAGTTGCTAACTGCAAGTGTTGCAAAGCAATCAATCACTAGCCTGATATTCAGTGTAGTGGGTGGTCCAAGTCTGGGTTTAACGGTCCCTTTAACAAGATATAAATAATAAACATGCAGCACCACGGGCCAGAACAGTTTCAATACATTGGCCATGCTGTCAATCCAGCATGATTTCTGACACATTCAAAACAACTGCAAACTCGGAAATCTCCGACTTCAGTGAGTTCAAGACAACTGGGGGAAAAAAACTTGCTCCAACTGGGAAAATAATCTTTGAACGGTCATCCAACAGGTCTGACCTGTAGATCATTGACGTTATGATTTGACCTTGTTCACCCCCTCCGCTCCCCCGACATCTGTGTTGATTGAGACTGCTGGTCCAATTAGAGTTCCGAGTGCACGTTTCACTAGCCAATCTGTTGCATTTTTTTTGCAAGAGCGATGATGCGGCTACATGTAGATTAATCCATGTAGACTGTGCCACAAAATTAGTGACATAACCAGGTCAGATCATTTTAAGTCAGTCTCAAGTCAAAGTCCAGAGTTTTGAGGCTCCAAGTCAAAGCTATTTTATACCAAGTCAAGTCTCAAGTCAAATGTGTTTGTATGGGCTAACAGCAGTAAAGCAAAAAAAAGGGTCTTAAAAATGTAAAGCAAATAACAAAAGGATCCTTGGCACGACTCTCTTAAAACAACTCCTTATCAAATTTGGTTGCAAACACATATTTAGCACAAGTTATTGAAGCTGTAGCGAAATGCTTGTGTTCCTAGCTCTAACAGTGCAGTAATATCTAACAATACACACAAATCTAAAAGCACAAGAATGAAATGAAGAAATACAGAATCTAATATTAGGATGAGCAATGTCAGAGTCCAGTGTGTTTGTGTATATATATATAACATTGAGCATATCTGTAGAATACATAGAATAGCATAATATATGCAGTACCAATCAAGTTTGGACACACCTACTCATTCAAGGGTTTCTCTTCATTTGTACATCTTTCTACATTGTAGAATAATAGTGGAGACATCAAAACTAAGAAATCATGTCATAACCCCCCAAAATGTGTTAAATAAATCAAAATATATTTAACATTTTAGATTCTTCAAAGTGGCAACCCTTTGCCTTGACAGCTTTGCAAGCTCTTGGCATTCTATCAACCAGCTTCTTGAAGTAGTCACCTGGAATGCATTTCAATTAAAAGTTCATTTGTGGAATTTTTTTCCTTCTTAATGTGTTTGAGCCTATCAGTTGTGACAAGGTAGGGGTGCTATACAGAAGATAGCCCTGTTTGGTAAAAGACAAAGTCCGTATTATGGCAAGAATAGCTCCAACCTGCAAAGACAAACAGTTCATCATTACTTAAAGACAGAAGGTCAGTCAATACGGAACATTAAGAACTTTGAAAGTTTAAGTGCAGTTGCAAAAACCATCAAGCATTATGATGAAACTGGCTGTCATGAGGACTGCCACAGGAAGACCCAGAGTTACCGCTGCTGCAGAGGATAAATTCATTAGCGTTAACCCCACCTCAGATTGCAGTCCAAATAAGTGCTTCACAGAGTTCAAGTAACAGACACATCTCAACATCAACTGTTCAGAGGGGACTGCGTGGAGGCCTTCATGGTTGAATTACTACAAAGAAACCACTGCTAAAGGTCACCAATAATAAGAAGAAACTTGCTAGTCCAAGAAACACGACCGGTGGAAATCTGTCCCATGGTCTGATCAGTCCAAATTTGAGATTTTACTTGTGAGATGTATTGTCGGTGAACGAATGATTTTCGCATGTGTAGTTCCCACCGTAAAGCATGGAGGAGGAGGTGTGATGGTGCTTTGCTGGTGAAACTGTCAGTGATTCATTTAGAATTCAAGGCACACTTAACCAGCATGGTTACCACAGCATTCTACAGTGATACACCATCCATCTGGTTTACGCTTAGTGGGACTATCATTTGTTTTTCAACAGAACAATGAATCAACAGACCTCCAGGCTATGTAAGGGCTATTTGACCAAGAAGGAGAGTGATGGAGTGCTGTATGACCTGGCCTCCACAAGCATCCGACCTCAACCCAATTGAGATGGTTTGGGATGAGTTGGACCTCAGAGTGAAGGAAAAGCAGCCAATAAGTGCTCAGCATATTTGGGAACTCCTTCAAGACTGTTGGAAAAGCATTCCAGGTGAAGCTGGTTGAGAGAATTCAAAGATTGTGCAAAGCTGTCATCAAGGCAAAGGGTGGCTGTTTGTTTAACACTTTTTTGGTTACTACATGATTGCATGTGTTATTTCATAGATTTGATGTCTTCACTATTATTCTACAACATAGAAAATACTAAAAATAAAGAAAACCCCTTGAATGAGTAGGTATCCGAACTTTTGACTGGTACTGTGTACACACACACACACACACACACACACACACACACACACACACACACACACACACACACACACACACACACATAGTTGAATAGGATGGCCTTGACTAGAACACAGTATATCCATTTGAAGTGGGTTAAACAGTATGTAGTAGAACCCCCCCCCCCCCTCCATTTACTCCCATTATCAATTAAAGCTCAAAATTCATTTTCCATGTGCATTCACCAAACGTAGCCATATGCTCTCAGCATACCCGGCTTCACCAGGCCTCCAGACCTCATTCACTTCTTGTGGGCAGCCACATAGAACACAACACATGAGGACTGAAATACACAATATTCAAGTCACATGATTAGGTCAATTGTCCAATGAAAATGCTTGCTGAAATAACAGGGGGGATTAGTCACACTTGTGGAGTGTGATAATCCCGTAACACTTTGTAGTCCACAGTGATCCACAGTATCAGAGCGTGTGTGCTTTATCAGTGTCACTTTACTCACTGAATGGCTCTGGGTAATCTGTAATGCTCCATTGATCTGAACACTCTTCAGAGAGCGAGAGAGAAAAGACAAACAGAGTAAGAGAGAATGAGGAAGAAAAAGATAGGGGAATAGAGAGATGAGAGGGGGAGAGAGAGAGACTCAACCCGGACCAGCCTGATTACACACAGCTCCCCTTGGTTGGCGGCTCTGATGTCAACCAATGAGTAAACAAATGAGACAAAAATGCAACAGATGGGACTGGCGCTAACTAATCTCATTGGTCTGTTGAGAGAGAGGCATTCCAAGACAGAGAGAGAAAGAGAAAGAGAGAGAGAGAAAGAGAGCGACAGGGAGAGAGAGAGAGAGAGAGAGAGAGAGAGAGTATTTGGCATCTCATCGCTGCTGTTGTTCTCTCATCCATACCATTTCACTATGAACGATGAGTCATTCCGTTTGTCATAGGCTACATATCTCCTGGGTGTGTGTGCATGTGTATGTTTTAGATATCAGAGTGTCAGATATCAGTAGCTGGAGCAGACAGGAGGGTCTAAAAGCGTAGGGAACACTTCATTCACATCACACGTCTCAGGAAGAATTAATTGGCTTTTCTTCCACCACAGCTTGTTGTTGGCCTGGCTGTTTCTCTAATTTAGTTTCCGTTCAGTTTCCAAGGAGGTGAGAGACAAAGCTGTCCTGATAGAAATTATTAATCCAATGTCTGTGTCTCAAATGGCACCATATTCCCTATATAATGCTTTGGTCAAAAGTAATGCACTTTATAGGGAAAAGTGTGCCATTAGGACTCAAACAATGGCCATGAAAGCCAAGCCCTCTCTCTTCCTCTCCTGAAAGTCACTAAAACAGAAGAACAATTCATGTTGACTGGATTTCTTTCAATCTTCCCTTTTTTTCCTCCTCTGCTACCACCACTAACTTTTGTTCTAGCCAATGAATGGTGCCCATGTATTATGCAACTAGTTCTCACAGTTATGTCAGAATTAGACGTCCTTCCATGCTTCTTAAGTATCAAATTTCAAAGTAGTAAGTGTTTAAGGTTATGTTTAGGCATCAATTCAGAATTTTAAGAATAGGGTTAAGTTGGGCATTATCTCCGAATGGTTAAGGTAATGGTTAATGTTTTTTGATAGACTTAAAACAAAAATCTGAAAAAACAACACTCTAGCAAAACCGAAACCTGCTTGAAGGTAACAGAGCTCACAAGTCCTCAACTGGAAGATTCATTAAATAGTACTCGCAAAATACCAGTCTCAAAGTCAACAGGCAACCCCGGGGTGCTGGCCTTCTAGGCAGAGTTCCTCTGTCCAGTGTCTGTGTTTTTTTTGTCCCTCTTAATCTTTTTATTGGCCAGTCTGAGATTTGGCTTTTTCTTTGCAACTCGGCCTAGAAGGCCAGCATCCCAGAGTCGCCTCTTCACTGTTGACATTGAGACGGGTGTTTGCAGGTACTATTTAATGAAGCTGCCACTTGAGGACTTGTGAGGCATCTGTTTCTCAAACTAGACACTCTAATGTACTTGTCCTCTTGCTCAGTTGTGCACCGGGGCCTCACACTCCTCTTTCTATTCTGGTTAGAGCCAGTAGTACACAGCGTTGTATGAGATCTTCAGTTTCTCTGCAATTTCTCGCATGAAATAGTCTTTTCTTATTCTGAGAAATTAAGGCTAACGAGTTTCAGAAGATAGTTCTTTGTTTCTAGTCATTTTGAACCTGTAATCGAACCCACAAAATGCTGAAGTTCCAGACACTCAACTACTCTAAAGAATGTCGGTATTATTGCTTGTTGTGGGCGGTGCAGTTGCCGTACCAGGTAGTGATACATTCTGACAGGATGCTCTCAACTGTGCATCTGTAAAAGTTTGTGAGGGTTTAAGGTGACAAGCCAACTTTCTTCAGCCTCCTAAAACAAAAATCCGGAAAATAACATTGTATGATTTTTAAGTAATTAATTTGCATTATATTGCATGGCATAAGTATTTAGTACATCAGAAAAGCAGAACTTAATATTTGGTACAGAAACCTTTGTTTGCAATTACAGAGATCATAAGTTTCCTGTAGTTCTTGACCAGGTTTGCACACACTGCAGCAGGGATTTTGGCCCACTCCTCCAGAGCCTTCAAGTTTCGGGGCTGTCGCTGGGCAATACGGACTTTCAGCTCCCTCCAAAGATTTTCTATTGGGTTCAGGTCTGGAGACTGGCTAGGCCACTCCAGGACCTTGAGATGCTTCTTACGGAGCCACTCCCTAGTTGCCCTGGCTGTGTGTTTCGGGTCGTTGTCATGCTGGAAGATCCAACTACAACCCATCTTCAATGCTCTTACTGAGGGAAGGAGGGTGTTGGCCAAAATCTTGCGATACATGGCCCCATCCACCCTCCCCTCAATACGGTGCAGTCGTCCTGTCCCCTTTGCAGAAAAGCATCCACAAAGAATGATGTTTCCACCTTCATGCTTCACGGTTGGGATGGTGTTCTTGGGGTTGTACTCATCCTTCTTCTTCCTCCAAACACGGCGAGTGGAGTTTAGACCAAAAAGCTATATTTTTGTCTCATCAGACCACATGACCTTCTCCCATTCCTCTTCTGGATCATCCAGATGGTCATTGGCAAACTTCAGACGGGCATGGACATGTGCTGGCTTGAGCAATGATCTTACATGGAGCCCCAGACCGAGGGTGATTGACAGTCATCTTGAATTTCTTCCATTTTCTAATAATTGCGCCAACAGTTGTTGCCTTCTCACCAAGCTGCTTGCCCATTGTCCTGTAGCCCATCCCAGCCTTGTGCAAAGTCTACAATTTTAACCCTGATGTCCTTACACAGCTCTCCGGTCTTGGCCATTGTGGAGAGGTTGGCGTCTGTTTGATTGAGTGTGTGGACAGGTGTCTTTTATACAGGTAACGAGTTCAAACAGATGCAGTTAATACAGGTAATGAGTGGAGAACAGGAGGGCTTCTTAAAGAAAAACTAACAGGTCTATGACAGCTGGATTTCTTACTGGTTGGTAGGTGATCAAATACTTATGTCATGCAATAAAATGCAAATTAATTACTTAAAAATCATACAATGTGATTTTCTGGATTTTTGTTTTAGATTCCGTCTCTCACAGTTGAAGTGTACCTATGATATAACATTACAGACCTGTACATGCTTTGTAAGTAGGAAAACCTGCAAAATTGGCAGTGTATCAAATACTTGTTCTCCCCACTGTAGGTATTCCTCTTGTCCAGATGGGATAGGGCAGTGTGCAGTGTGATGACGATTGCATCGTCTGTGGACCTATTGGGGCGGTATGCAAATTGAAGTGGGTCTAGGGTGGCAGGTAAGGGGAGGTAGTCATTATCTTTGCCCTCTTGGGTACAATAACAATTGTGGCTATCTTGAAGCATGTGGGGACAGCAGACTGGGATAGGGAGAGATTTAATTGATCCGTAAACACACCAGCCAGCTGGTCTGCGCATGCTCTGAGGACGCGGCTAGGGATGTCTCCTGGGCCGACAGCCTTGTGAGGGTTAACACATTTAAATGTCTTGCTCACGTCGGCTACAGAGTCCTTGGTAGCGGGCCACGTCAGTGGCCCTGTATTATCCTCAAAGCAGGCAAAGAAGGTGTTTGTCTGGAAGCAAGACGTCGGGGTCCGTGACGTGGCTGGTTTTATTCTTGTAGTTCGTGATTGCCTGTAGACCCTGCCACATATGTCTCATGTCTGAGCCGTTGAATTGTGAAATTTAACTTGTTTGGTTGCCTTGCGGAGAGATTAACTACACTGTTTGTATTCGGCCATACTCACAGTCATCTTTCCATGGTTTTGCGCGAATGCCACCATCTAGCCACGGTTTCTGGTTAGGGTAGGTTTTTATTTATTTATTTTTATCCCCAATTTCGTGGTATCCAAATGTTACTATCTTGTCTCATCGCTGCAACTCCCGTACGGGCTCAGGAGAGACGAAGGTCAAAAGCCATGACCCAACCAAGCCACACTGCTTCTTAACACAGTGTGCATCCAACCCGGAAGCCAGCCACACCAATGTGTCGGAGGAAACACCGTGCACCTGGTGACCTGGTTAGTGTGCATTGCGCCCTGCCCGCCACAGGAGTCGCTAGTGCGCGATGAGACAAGGATATCCCTGCCGGCCAAATCCTCCCTAACCCGGACGACACTGGGCCAATTGTGCATCACCCCACGGACCTCCCGGTCGCGGCCGGCTGCGAAAGAGCCTGGGCGTGAAAACAGGGTCTCTGGTGACTATAGCTAGCACTACGATGCAGTGCCCTGCACCACCCAGGAGTCCCCGGTTAGGGTAGGTTTTAATAGTAGGTCACAGTAGGTACAACATCTCCAATTCACTTCCTTATAAACTCACACACCGAATCAGCGTATAAATCAATATTTTTCTCTGAGGCTGCCCAGTTTGTGTGATCAAAACAATCTTGAAGTGTGGATTCCGATTGGTCATACAGCGTTGAATTGTTCTCGTCACGGGTACATCCTGTTTGAGTTTCTGCCCATAGGACAGAAAACGGAGTTGTGGTCAGATTTGCCAAAGTTAGGGCAGGGGAGGGCCTTGTATGCATCGCAGAAGTTAGAGTAGCAGTGATCCAGTGTATTGCCCGCACGAGTGTTACAATCAATATGCTGATAGCCTTGTTCTCATATTTGCTTTGTTAAAATCCCCAGCTACGATATTGTTTCCAGTTTGCATAGAGTCCAGTGAAGTTCCTTGATGGCCGTTGTGGTATCGGCTTGATGGGGGATATACACAGATGTGACAATAACCGACAAGAATTCTCTTGGGAGATAATATTGTCAGCAGTTGATTGTGAGGAATTCTAGGTCAAGTGAACAAAAGGACTTGAGTTCCTGTATGTTGTTACAATTACACGATGAGACGTTAATCATGAAGCATACATCCCTGCCCTTCTTCTTCCCAGAGAGATGTTTATTCATGTAGGCATGACGCTTAAAGAATCCCGTTGGCTGTACCAACGCCGACAACATATCCCGAGAGAGCCATGTTCCCATGAAACAGAGTATGTTACAATCTCGGATGTCTCTCTTGGAAGCAACCCTTGCACTAATTCTATCTACCTTGTTATCCAGAGACTGGACATTGGCGAGTAATACACTCTGAAGCGGTGGGTGGTGTGCACGCCTCCGAAGTCTGACCAGGAAGCCGCTCCGTCTACCTATTCTGCGGTGATGTTGTTCTGGGTCTGCCTCTGGGATCAGATCAAATGCCATGGCTGGTGGTGAGAACAAAGGAACCCCTTCAGGAAAGTCATATTCCTGGTCGTAATGTTGGTAAATTGACGTCATTCTGATATCCAATAGTTCTTACTGGCTGTATGTAATAACACTTGAGATTTTCTGGGCTAACAATGTAAGAAATAATACATAAAAAAACAAAATACTGCATTGTCCCTCTCTGTCAGCGCTATCTTATCTTATGGCCAAGCCAACTGGTCTTAAATAAATCATTTAAAAAAAGAACAACTCCAAGGCTGACTAGATCTGTATGGATTCCATCATTCCATACCTGATGCAGAACTAGTCTTAGTCCCAAATGGCACCCTATTTCCTATATACTATATATTTGAATGAAGTGCACTAAATAGGGAATATTATGCCATTTGAGATGCGCCCTAGATCATTATGGAAGACAGCCTACCTAATGGAAGACAGCGTACTGCCAGCCATGCATCACATGGGTTTCAGGTTGGGTGAAAATCCAGATCAGTAGGATGAATATTGCCTAGCCATACAGAAAGTGGAGAGATATAGGAACAGAACAGAAACAGAAAGACAGCAAATTGGTTTTCTTCTTGCACTAGCAACTGCACCTTGGGAAGACAAAGGTTGATGGTACTGGGCCTACTGTATAGTCTAGTGTTTGTTCACCACCAGGCGGCAGGTAGCCTAGTGGTTAGTAATTTGGACTAGTAACAGAAAGGTTGCAAGATTGAATCCCCGAGCTGACAACGTAAAAATCTGTCATTCTGCCCCTGAACAAGGCAGTTAACCCACAGTTCCTAGGCTGTCAGTGAAAATAAGAATTTGTTCTTAACTGACTTGCCTAGTCAAATAAAGGTAAAATAAAAAAAAAATAAGGGCTTATAATGTTTTAGTTCGTTCATGCGTAATGACTTCAGAGGGACTTTGAACTTAGAACTCCATCAAATGGAAGGAAGAAAAGGACTGATGTGTTGTGGAAGGAAGCAGAGAAGAGAACCACATCATCATAATCACATCCTACTTATACAATTACCTCTTATACCTCTACAATGCTTCCTTCCTCAGAGGGACTGTTGACTTATAATGCCATTAGATGTGTTGTGGGAGAAGCGAGCAGAGAAAAATAAACAGAAGTTCCTTCATCATCTTAAATCCTTATTATACCTGTCCATCTCCAAACAAGATATAAATAATTGCAATTTTTATTTCAGGATGATGAGTCAGTGTGTAGATAGATATGGCACAGTGCCTCTACTCCTACCGCTCCTTATTCCTCACTCCATATTCCTAACCCTGGGCAGAAGGGTAGACTCCAGCATGTAAAAGTCGACTGTACAGCAGCCAAGTCTAAAACATCTTCATTGATTTCTCTTCTGTGTGTGGGCTTCGAGAGATTCGGCTGGCGGGCGGCATGTGATCCGCAAGAAAAGGATATCCTTTCTTTCTCCGTTGCGTTCTGCCGCCCACGGCCCGAGTTGAAATGATGATTCATACCGTTAAGCCCACACACTTTAGATCGAGCAAGTATAGAGGTGAGCAGTACTCTGGATAGAATACATTCTGGTAGAGGAATATAGTACCAGAACTCATAAGCAGGTGGCAGTAGGGATCTTCCCTTTCCTATGATAAGACTCCAGATGTGTTGGAACCTCACACATCCCATCCAGCTTCCAGCCCTTTACTAGTCCTCCAGCTAAAGCCGTTTTTAGTGTATGAAATTTCATGCTGACCTATTTTAGTTAGGGAAATATCATATGTTAAAAAAAAAAGTATTGAGGATGGACCTGCTTCTCAGGGCTATTGCACATCATTGTTCAAAACTTACGGCCATATAGTATAATAAGGGAAGAATCCACATTTAGCAGAAGAGCATAAACCACAGGAACAGATGTATTTTTTTCTCTTATCTTACAGTACATCATTTATGTTTCCTAAAGAATGTGTGGTGGAAATTACAACATTATGTTATTCACATTACTTTATATTAGAATGTATTCTTATATTGGTACTTTCACACTCTGTCTGTTCTTCTGAGAGGAGCCTCTGAGGCTTAACGCTGACAGTTGATTTAAGATGCCTTTGGTGATGAAAACTAAAGACTGCATTCCATTCCATGATTAGTGTCTGTGAAATGCTGGCCTGTTTCCCAGTGCCAGGCAAATCCTCCCTCCAGTTTATTTCTCCCACATCGCAGATGAACATTGGACTTCATCATTTGAGGGAAGGACCTAGTGTCCTATGTTGCATCAGTATTTCGGTATAAACAAGCAGTAAATGACCTAGAGACAGAAACCTGGTGCGATGTAAATATTGATGTGGCATGATATCACATTGTACCTTTGTATAATTCTACACATCTGTTGTTTGTCATGAACATTCAGGAGGATGTACGTTGCTTTAAAGATATGTAACCTAAATCTGCTCGTTGGGCTCTCAGCGATCACCCACGGGGGGTCATTGACCAGCTCCATTATTGCAATAATGAATAATAAAGTTTGATTGTTTTGAAGAAATCTGAAAGTCTCTCTCCTTTAAATCAGAAATATTCCACTACAAGTCACAACGCACACGTAAAGAAGCACACTCAACACTCAACTCCCTCTCTCTATGTCCAGCACACATTTCCTTCCATTAACCTCTTGCAGTCACAATGTAATAGTGTCGCTGGATAACAGCACTCTATTCCCTGTGATATCAGCCACCATAACCGCATAATCCCTACCTTGATATTATTATCTTTACACAGATATAGATTGCACACACACACACAGAAAGAGAGGAGAAAGAGAGAGGGATAATCAGCTAGAGAGGAGAGAGAGAGGGGGCGAATAGAGGAGTGCAGGATTATTGTCCTCGTGTCTCTCCCTAACCCTCTTTCTCTCTCTTTGAGCTGATGTACAACAGTCCCTCATACAGATACACATAGCACAGTGCACAAACACACAGCACAGTGCACACACACACACACACACACACACACACACACACACACACAGAGAGAAAACGGCTAATATTTAACCTCCCCTTCTATCTTTCACAGTTTTCTAAAAGAGGGCTTAACCCCAGGCTTCCATTAGTCAACAGAAAGCCCCTCATCCTACGTTCTTCTCTATAGAAACTATTTTGGTGCTTTACTATCAATCTGGTTGCCTTTCAGATAAAAAACATCATAACACCTTGGCAGGGAGAGGCTTGAGGTACGACTGTGTGGATGTGATTTCCTGCTGTGGAGATAATTCAGTTGGGACTGGGAGGTGTTTGTGTGTGTGTATGAGTGAGTGTGAGTTAGTTTGTGTTGCAGGCAGGTTGAGGCTCCTTCCAGGCTAGGATTACTGTACTGTATAGTTCCTCATTATCACCCAGAGGAGAGATTATCCCTGGTCTGCCCTTGCTGCTCCCGTCCCATCTACAGCACTCTGTTACCCAACGCTTATATACAAATGCTCAGAGCTACACTGTAGGGGATATGGGCTGTTGCAGATATTGATACAAATCTGACACAGATCAAAACACATTGTGTGGTTAGGGTAAACCATTACAAAAATACTGACATAAACAGCAACTCAATCACAGTACACACAATACACACAGACACAAACAGACATGCAAACACACAAATTGGACTGAAAGGAAGTAGAATTACTCTCCAATTCTGTGATTAAATTTCAGAATCCAACCCTGGCTGGCTGGCTGGCCCAGCCATCACTAATAGAAAGACAGAATAGATAATGCCACACTGTACTACAGTAGACAGGGACCCCCACTCCAGCTGTTGCTATCCCAGTCAACCTTGATGGTATTAGCGAGAAACTGTCTGTTGGTGTCCCAAATGGCACCCTATTCACTATGGGCCCAGGTCAAAGTAGTACACAACATAGGGAATATGGTGCCATTTAGGACACAACCAGACAGAATGCTGTCTGAGCACACTAGAGGCGGTCTCTCTCTCACTCCACTAATCTCATCAATACTAACACCAACAAAAAAATGAGTTCTGACCAGCCATTACAGAGTGACATATATTGGACCAATGACATGGCAGAGAAGGCACAAAATGGCTCCTTAAGCTGTACCAAATGACATGTTAAAAGAACACCCTGATTAATGATCTGGCTACGGTCTGGTCGGGGTGATGAACAGCGGGCGGGTAATGCTGTAATTTAAAGGATATATAAAACTCTGCAAATACAAAGTCTGCCAATAGTATAAGTACTTGATAGAACTACAATACAGAACTCAGATACAATGTACATCTACACAGAGAGGTGCATTGGTGTGTATTCCATGAAAAGTAGGTTTACTAGTGCAAATCTAAAAAAGTATTTATTTGAATCCTGGTTTCTCTGGAGACATAATATTAAGTTATACATTTTATCAGAAGATGGAGGGGGACCTGTATTAGTGATTTTGAGAGACAGATCGTGATTGTGGAGGCCAGGTCATCTGATGCAGCAGGTGTGTTGTGTTCAAACCAGATAAGATGGCGTATCGCTGCCGAATGCTGTGGTAGCCATGCTGGTTAACTGTGCCTTGAATTCGAAGTAAATCACAGGCAGTGTCACCAGTAAGCACCCCCACACCATAACACCTCCTCCTCCATGCTTTACGGGGGGAAATACACATGAGGTCATCCGTTCACCAACACCGCATCTCACAAAGACACTGTAGTTGTTTCTAGCCATTTTGAGCCTGTAATCGAACACACAAATGCTGATGCTCCAGATACTCAACTACTCTAAAGAAGGTCAGTTTTATTGCTTCGTTAATCAGCACCACAGTTTTCAGCTGTGCTAACATAATTGTAAAAGGGTTTTCTAATGATAAATTCGCCTTTTAAAATGATAAACTTGGATTGGCTAACACAACTGGAACACAGGAGTGATGGCTGCTGATAATGGGCCTCTATATGCCTATGAAGATATTCCCATAAAAAAATCTACTGATAAAATCTTCTGATACAATAGTAATTTACAACATTAACAATGTCTACACTGTATTTCTGATCAATTTGATGTTATTTTAATGGACAAAAAAAAGATTTATTTAAAAAACAAGGACATTTCTAAGTGACTCCATACTTTTGAACAGTGGTGGATATACAGTGTCTTCGGAGAGTATACAGACCCTTTGACTTTTTCCACATTTACAGCATTATTCTAAAATTGATTAAATAAATACAAATCCTCAACAATCTACACACAACACCCCATAATGAAATGTTTGCAAATGAAAACAGAAATACCTTATTTACATAAGTATTCAGACCCTTTGCTGTGAGACTCAAAATTGAGCATTGGTCATTCTTGAGATGTTTCTACATCTTCATTGGAGTCCACTTGTGGTCAATTAATTTGATTGGACATGATTTGGAAAGACACACTCCTGTCTATATAAGGATGGACTGTTGACAGTGCATGTCAGAGCAAAAAAAAAGCAATGAGGTTGAAGGAATCGTCCGTAGAGCTCAGAAACAGGATTGTGTTGAGGCACAGATCTGGGGAAGGGTAACATAACATTTCTGCTGTATTGAAGTTACCCAAGAACACAGTGTTCTCCATCATTCTTAAATGGGAGAAGTTTGGAACCACCAAGAGCTCAGAAACAGGATTGTGTCGAGGCACAGATCTGGGGAAGGGTAACATAACATTTCTGCTGTATTGAAGTTACCCAAGAACACAGTGTTCGCCATCATTCTTAAATGGAAGAAGTTTGGAACCCCCAAGACTCTTCCTAGAGCTGGCCACCCGGCCAAACTGAGCAATCAGGGGAGAAAGGCATTGATCAGGGAGGTGACCAAGAACCCGATGGTCCCTGACAGAGCTCTAGATTTCCTATGTGGAGATGGGAGAACCTTCCAGAAATGGGAGAACCCTCCACCAATCAGGCCTTTATGGGGGAGTGGCCAGACATGACAGCCAACTTGGAGTTTTCTAAAAGGCACCTAAAGGACTCTCAGACCACGAGAAACAAGCTTCTCTGGTCTGAAGAAACCAAGATTGAACTCTTTGGCCTGAATGACAAGCGTCACGTCTGGAAGAAACCTGGCACCATCCCTACGGTGAAGCATGGTGGTGGCAGCATCACGCTGTGGGGATGTTTTTCAGCGGCAGGGACTGGGAGTATAAAATATAAATATAAACGCAACATGGAACAATTTCCATGATTTGACTGAGTTACAGTTCATATAAGGAAATCAGTCAATCAAAATAAATGTAATAGGCCCTAATCTAGGGATTTCACATGACTGGGAATACAGATATGCATCTGTTGGTCAGAGATACCTTCTTAAAAAAGGCAGGGGCGTGGATTAGAAAACCTGTGAGTATTTTGTACAATGCCATCTCCTTCGCATAGAGTTGATCAGGCTCTGGATTGTGTCCTGTGGAATGTTTTCCCTCTCCTATTCATTGGCTGTGCGAAGTTAATAGATATTGGCGGGAACTGGATCACGATGTCATACATTTTGACCCAGACATGCTCAATTGGTAACATGTCTGGTGAATATGCATGGGAGAACGGGGACATTTTCAGCTTCCAGTAATTGTGTACATATCCTTGCGACATGGAGCAGTGCATTATCATGCTGCAACAAGAGGTGATGGTGGCAGATGAATAACATGACAATGGGCCTCAGGATTTCATCATGGTATCTCTGTGCATTCAAATTGACATCAATAAAATGCAATTGTGTTCATTGTCTGCCCAGTACCTTTGAAACTGGGATTCATTCATGAAGAGCACACTTCTCCAGGGTGCCAGTGGCAATCGAAGGTGAGCATTGAAGTCGGTTACGACGCCAAACTGCAGTCAGGTCAAGACCCTTGTGAGGATAACTAGCGTGCAAGTGAGCTTCCCTGAGACTATTTCTGACAGTTTGTACAGAAATTCTTTGGTTGTGCAGACCCACAGTTTCATCAGCTGTACCGGTGACTGGTCTCAGATGATCCCACAGGTGAAGAAGCCGGATGTGGAGGTCCTGGGCTGGTGTGTTTACAGTGTGTGTGCGGTTGTGAGGATCTTTTATTTCAGCTCGTGAAACATGGGACCAACACTTTACATGTTGCGTTTATATTTTTGTTCAGTATATTATGTTACTTAACGATGATAGCCCCTTGAATCTTTCAGTCAATCAGAGAAGATTACTGCTGGCAGGCAGCACTTCTGCAAAAAAAATGTTAGCTCTAAGACGACAACCACCTCCCTCTTTCCCATTTAACCATTGAATACAGTTACTATGCATTACTATCTGTCCCCCTCTTCCCCCCAAACAAATTAATTACATTGATAGATTTAGGTTGGTTGTTTTTCAGCTCATGTTTTGGTTAGTTTCTAGGTTGTTAGCTAGCTAGCTAACATTAACATTAGCCGGCTAGCCAATTCAAATAATGACCTCCTCATATAGTTGACAACGTCTTAAAACTCGCAACAAGATCGTTATTTACAAATTAATGGCAAGCTAATTACAGAAAATAGCTTGTGGCTGTGAGTGTGATGAAATAGGGCATTCTACCGGAGAATTTTAGAACTTGGACACTGTCTGGTTGGCCTAACGTTATATCCTAATTTGACTTTGGTGCAGATCATGTTGTTCTCCAGATTACTGTCTCTGGTGAACACACAGTTTATTTGTCACATGGAGATGATACAGAAGGTGTAAACGATATAGTGAAATGGTACCTTGCATAGTGGAGTAGTTTTTGTAGCTAGCTAGCCAACTAAACAATGAACCAGAATCCAAACTCATAACGTTACTACCCTATATGAATCTGCAGGTAGCTAACCAACTAGATTCAATGTTAGCTAGCTAGTTAGCTTGTATTTCCCACCGTAAATCATGGAGGTGCTTTGCTGGTAACATTGCCTGTGATTTATTTAGAAATCAACGCACACTTAACCAGCATGGTTATCACAGCCTTCTGCAGTGATACACCATCCTATCTGGTTTGGGCTTAGTGGGACTATCATTTGTTGGTCAATGAACCAACACACTTCTAGCCTGTGTAAGGGCTATTTGACCAAGACCTCCTTTGGGATGAATCGTACCGCAGAGTGAAGGAAAAGCAGCCAACAAGTGCTAAGCATACGTGGGAACTCCTTCAAGACTGTTGGAAAAGCATTCCAGGTGAAGCTGGATGAGAGAATTCCAAGTGTGTGCAAAGCTGTCATCAAGGCAAAGGGTGGCTATTTGAAGAATCAAAAATATACAATATATTTTGATTTGTTTAACACTTTGTTAATTACTACATGATTCCAAATGTGTTGTTTCATAGTTTTAATGTCTTCACTATTATTCTACAACTTAGAAAATAGAAAAAATAAAGAAAAACCCTTGAATGAGTAGGTGTTCTAAAACTTTTGACCGGTAGTGTATACTATCTGAAAATGTAGCTAGCTCGACTCTCTTACCAGTACACATGGATGAACGCTTCTCCCTCTCACGGATGCCATGGTTCCACCGTGCATTCCAATGATTTCAAAACTTTGTCCTCCAGAAAGTGGAGACCAACACTTTGAGTTATTTGTGATATCTTTCAAAATAGCCGCCTTAGAAAGGATTACATACACATACTCAGCAGCCCTTTGTTATAGACAGAAGCGCGCTACATGGCAGACCAATCATCTCTCAGCATGTCCAGCCCATCCATTATCTCTGCCAACCATAACTAGTGGGGCGGTTCCTGGCTTTTTCCATGGCTAAACCAACTAGGCTCGTAATCTAACCACTGTATTTGTATTAACAGATGGTATACATGTTTGTTATTTAGGCACATGAAAGTTCACATGTTCCAGAAGGCATTTCTGCCCCAAAACTTATTTTGATAAAAAACAAATGTTTACGTTCAAATGCCTCTCCTGTGATGTAGTGACGCGCGACATAGGCCTAGTTTCCTGAAACAAGTCTCATGTAAGGTACACTCCGATATGACAATGTACAACGTCATTCAAGGGCTGAGGGTTTAGGGCTGAGGGCTGTCTACTTTGAGTTTGAACTGCAGCCCTGGTAGATAACAAGTATGAAGCGTCAGATGTCCGGAAGATTGTGAAGGATTAAATACAAATATATGTTTCTGTTTTGTAGTTTGAAAATGTAGGCCACTGGCCCAAGCGGGACTTATGAAAGCTTGTTTAAATGGCCCTGTTAGCTTGGTAGATTTTGCAGGGCCGAATGTCGAGCCCTGCAGTCTCTTTAACCAATCCACTCCCTGTACTCAATGTCATATGCCGAAGAAAAAACACCACCTGCTGGAGAAAATGGATTTTGGGCTCAGTTATCCCTCTTACTTCTTGTCTTCCTCTCTGGTGTGATTCACAAATTTCAGTAATTACTATAGCTTCCGCCTTGAGACAATCAGTGTAATGTTGTTCATGCCGGATCTCTACACATCATTCACCCAAGTTGTCACAATCGGGCCAGTGCTGTCTGAGATATCGCGTGTTAGTATATTCTCGATCACATTACCCATAAGCACTCCGGTACGTTGCACCGGATGTCATGCATTTCAATGGACGTCGGCTCCATTGCGAGACGGACACCTCATACTTAGAATGCTTTCAAACGTGATGTGGTTTTCGGTGATGGCTTTATGGGATAGCGAGCAACTTGTAAACATTTACCCATTCTTATTATTGAGTACTATTTTAATAGTAATGTTAAATAATACACACTGGCAGCTAAGCCAATTATATGAATGTTGCCTTCTGTTTAAGTTTATTGTCATGGTAATTACGTTTTTTGATTTTATTATAATTATTAGGTTGAGGTCGCTAGCTACAAAAGTATCTTCAGCTATAGCCATGGGAAGTAGTAGTTCTGAGGGTGCTTCAGCACCTCCTTAAAATTTGAATTAACAGAAAATATTATATAAAAAGTAGTACACTGGGCCTTTACTAGTCCTGTATTAGTGGACCGATATAGCCGTCTTTTTCGGTTTTTCACATGTGAAACTGCACTTCATATGTGAGGTGAAAACATGTTATTCTCCTCACATGACAAAAGGTGGTGTTAACATGTGAACATACTGTGTGTGTCTGCACATGAGTGCGTTCGTGAGTGTGGCTGTGTGTAAGCACATGAGTGTGTGCTTGGGGACCGGCTAAAACTTATCAGTATTGAGTCAGAGCAGACGGTGCAGATTTGATAGGGAGTTCCCAACATGGTCAGGTTGATTTTAACAATGCGTGTGTAAGAAGTCCGTGAAACATCCCTGGTGAGAATTCCAATATGATGGTCCAAGACAAATTTCCATTCAGGGACAATTAAATTAATCTTATTTTATTGTATCTAATCTATGCAAATTTCTGCTCAAAGATATCAACTGTATCTGTCGGCTACTGTTCATTTCAATTGATCTGTTTGTCTGTCCACCCACCCACCCACCCATCCATCCATCCATCCATCCATCCGTCCGTCCGTCCGTCAACATTTAACATTACTACTGAGGCTCTTCTCATCCTAACCATGCTTATATGTCAATTGGGAGGTGCCGGAACAAACATTTGCATAGAGCAGTAGAGTAGAGGCACTTGCAGAAGATGCACACATGGGAAAACATTTTGTAGCCTAGGGTCCAGGAAAAATGTGTCCTTTAATAAACATATTTCATGCAATTATACATTATTTTGGATGACTGAGGACTTTCTAGCTGAATATTTTTTTTATACCTTACAAATGATCGAAATGACAGGCTACTTTGACACTGACAAACTGAGGTCATTGTCTACACTTGACAATTATATGCGACTTCTGTTATCAGAATACGAAGATCACATTGAAAAGACAGGTGTAGATGCACACAAGTCGTGTTGTGGTCTGACTGAATTCAGATTTGGCTGACCACTTCAGGAGGTCAGCCAAAACAGACTGCGGATTTCTCCTCAGTCTGGACGCAATCAGGCGACCAAAAGTGCATGCAGTGGGGGCGACATCATCAGCACTCCTCTCACAAGTCTCCAGAAAACGGTTTTGTTATAAGGTTTTTAATTATAATCTGTTCCTAGCGTGTGAAGAACGTGTTTGCTGGACTCATAAATGTTAGCCAGCTAACTAATATTTAGAGTTGATAACTTGGTAGCCTACAGACAGATTAGTCATATCATTTCAGCAGGATACATTCCAATCTGTGTTTTCCCATGATTGTATTTGAAATATTGCAAGGCCTGTTTTGGCTGTATGTTGTTAACTGACAGATTTGCAGCGACCGTAGGCATTCCTTGTGATTGGGCTACACACAACTAGCTATTGATCCTCTGTGGCTAAATTATAGGCTTACTCCTGGTGTACTCTTCAGAATTATTTCATTTCTTTCTGAACAGACAGCAGTAATTCTATAACTTGGCAAATGTATTTCAATTCATCAGAGGTGCTGCAGCACCTCAGGGACACTTCCCGTGGCTATGATTCTATAAGGAATTAAATGATGAAGTGCAACGCTGGAGAGATGAGAGTTGCAGGCTCATGTCTATCAGAGCAGAGAGATGGAGAGAGATCATAGAAAGTGAATCTCATTCTATTACCATGAGAGATACAGGCTTGCTTCTCTCTCTCTCCCTCACCACAGCAATGGCCACGTGTTGGTCTATATAGGCTACAATTTTGCGCAAGCCATAAACCCAGATTGGCCCAACAGAATCAATTCTTAGAATATATCAGCCACATTTTCACATTGCATTTTTTTAGGGGCAGGAGAATTACAGAGGAGTCAACTTGAATTACCTCTGATTGCTTTTATTATAATTTTTACATTACAAACAGTGACAATTACTGTATTTTTTATGACAACAGAGGTACTGGATCCTGGCACATAGATTCCGGAATGAAACAGTCCAAAACTGAGAGGGAACAGGATCAAGCACGGTTCCTAACTAAATAGAGCTGGGGCTAAATAAATATAATTACTAGAACAGCAATACCCATTCAAGTCAATGTTATTTGCTGGGTGAACCAGGGGCCATACCATTCTAGTTATTCTATTAATATGGGCCATACAGGACGCTCATCCAGCTGTCATCCAGGGCAACACCAAGTAGTGCTGAGTGAGTCATGTGTCTGATTGTCAAAACCGCCCACAGGCAGCCTCTGCCTTTCACAGGCCAGCGATTGATAATGGGAATATCTGACTGATAAATGGAAAGCCACACTGAAACTTAATGACTGTTACCCTGGTAGGTTTCCATCCCATCACAGCATCAGTCCATACTTTCTGACTGAGAGAGAGTCATCGGTTGGTTTTCTAAATGATGCAGTGCAAAGCTATATATCAGATCTCAATGCAATACCAATGCTCCATCACTTGAATAGCTATGGAAATATAAATCAAATACTTATTTCTAAATAGATATAGAGTAGGCTACAGTATTGTAAAAATCTATCACTGTATGGAACATGAAAGTAAAGACTTGTTACTTACCTCGTGTATGGATTTTATGACACAATTATAAGTTACATTACTTTTTAATAATTTATTAAATTTGAATGATCAATTGTAATTATTTACATTTAATGGGCTCTGTTGAAATATCCAAACGTCCATACCACTTAAATTAAAAGCTGTGTAAGCATTTATGCCGAGTGGCAAGCTAGCATGTGTATTGGAATGTATGGTTATTTCATTAACAAGGCACTGTGAGAAGGATGTGTAATTGTGCTTTTCATTTTACACACACTGTAAAACTTTCCCCTGTAAATTTACAGCATTATACAGGCACCACAATTGCCTGCTTAATACTGTAATTTTGCTTTACGGCAAAATTACTGTATTAAGCCGGCAACAGTGTGTGGGTAAAACCACTGGCGAAGCCAAGCCCCCCCAAAGCATATTGCATGGGCAGTAACAGAGAGTTACATGACCTACAGCATGGTCAAACAAATTAATGTTAGAAACATTTTCAGACCAATAAACAACTATTTGATTTAGAACCACAGAGAGTTATCGCAAGTCGCAAAGAAAACAGGAGCTGTCTCCACTATTCCAGCACCATTTTAACTTCACATCAGCAAATCACCTCTGTTTAGTCAAATACAGTGACAACTAAAAGATACCAAAAACAATTTAGTCCAATAAACTTAAGCTACAGTTGAAGTCTGAAGTTTACATACACCTTAGCCAAATACATTTAAACTCAGTTTTTCACAATTCCTGACATTTAATCCAAGTAAATAGTCCCTGTTTAAGGTCAGTTAGGATCACCACTTTATTTAAAGACTGCGAAATGTCAGAATAATAGTAGAGAGAAAGATTTATTTCAGCTTTTATTTCTTTCATCACATGGGCCAAATTCCAATTATTGTGGGAAGCTTGTGGAAGGCTACCCAAAATGTTTGACCCAAGTTAAACAATTTAAAGGCAATGCTATCAAATACTAATTGAGTGTATTGCCTTTAAATTGTTTAACTTGGGTCAAACATTTTGGGTAGCCTTCCACAAGCTTCCCACAATAATTGGAATTTGGCCCATTCCTCCTGACAGAGCTGGTGTAACTGAGTCAGGTGTGTAGGTCTCCTCGCTCGCACATGCTTTTCAGTTCTGCCCACAAATTGTCTAAAGGATTGAGGTCAGGGCTTTGTGATGGCCACTCCAAAACTTTGACTTTGTTGTCCTTAAGCCATTATGCCACAACTTTGGAAGTATGTTTGGGGTCATTGTCCATTTGGAAGACCCATTTGCGACCAAGCTTTAACTTCCTGATAGTTGTCTGAGATGTTTCATCAATATATCCACATAATTTTCCTCCCTCACGAAGCCATCTATTTTGTGAAGTGCACCAGTCCCTTATGCAGCAAAGCACCCCCACAACATGATGCTGCCACTCTCGTGCTTCACGGTAGGGATGGTGTTCTTCAGCTTGCAAGCCTTCCCCTTTTTCCTCCAAACATAATGTTGGTCATTATGGCCAAACAGTTCTATTTTTGTTCATCAATATAGGACTCGTTTTACTGTGGATATAGATCATTTTGTACCTGTTTTGTACCAGTTTCCTCCAGCATCTTCACAAGGTCCTTTGCTGATTGATTTTCACTTTTCTCACCAAAGTACGTTAATCTCTAGTAGACAGAACACGTCTCCTTCCTGAGAGGTATGACGGCTGCTTGGTCCCATGGTGTTTATACTTGCGTACTATTGTTTGTATAGATGAACATGGTACCTTCAGATGAACGATGAACCAGACTTGTGGAGGTCTACTATTCTTTTCTGAGGTCTTGGCTGATTTCTTTTGATTTTCCCATGATGTCAAGCAAAGAGGCACTGAGTTTGAAGGTAGGCCTTGAAATACATCCACAGGTACACCTACAATTGACTCAAATTATGTTAATTAGCCTATCAGAAGCTTCTAAAGCCATGACATAATTTTCTGGAATTTTTCTAGCTGTTTAAAGGCACAGTCAACTGAGTGTATGTAAACTTCTGACCCACTGGAATTGTGATACAGTGAATTAGAAGTGAAATAATCTGTCTGTAAACAATTGTTGGAAAAATTACTTGTGTCATGCACACAGTAGATGTCGTAACCGACTTACCAAAATTATAGTTTGTTAACAAGAAATTTGTGGAGTGATTGAAAAACAAGTTTTAATGACTCCAACCTAAGTGTATGTAAACTTCCGACTTCAACTGTAAACGTAATGTGGCTCTTCATGGTTCTGATTTCTGTGTGGATGTGTGTGTGCGTGCGCGTTCTTTCAAGTGGATAAAACATGTTTACTCACCCTACTTGTAAAGAAACTCCAATACCATCCTTCTCTTTTCATGTTGACGAAATAGTCTATCACTCTGTCATACAGCACACACTTTTATTTTTTGTTGTCCCAGGCTACCTGGCTAAAATGCTTGCTCGCTAGTCTAACTTCCATTCATATGCAACATTAGCTAATTAACATTAGCTTTTTATTACATCTAGCCAAACCAGAGGCACAACAATGTATGAATTAATGATTGGATCAGAACCGCCGTTAAAATCATTGGCCAAAAGTCCAAAGTCCCTATCTCCATCCATGGCTAATTTAGGAAAGGGACAATTTTAGCTATTTATCCACTGGAGGACAGCAACACAACAATATGCAACATTTCAGGTCAGTCTGTCAGTGACTTAGTGGGATTTGATAGGAGTGACGCCAAAATCCAAGCTGGTTTAGGTGCGCCAGTACCATTCACAGTTGAGCTCACTCAGTTTAGATCAACGCTAATCTGCATTTTTTTTTATACTTCTATTGTCAAGGGAGGCCAAATTCTTGCTGGCTTCCCTTGCCTTCAATTCTATGGGCGGCAACAAAGTCAAACTCGTTTGGACCAGACAGATGACCTACACGTAGAGAGACAGAGGGGTGCACTTTCACTCGCTTGGATGCTTTCTCCTGTGTGATATTCATACTCTTGTGAATTGAAGGAAAATTATGAAACACAGAGACAAAAGATCAGCCTGGCTTCCCTTGGAATCCATGAATACACGCCACTGCAACTCTGGTGCCAGTATAATGTTGTAAATATACAGGGAAATACTTACAGTAATATACACTTATTTTACAGTACTAAGCAGCATTGGTTGTCTTTAGAAGACAGCTCCCTGAAATGTGATATTGTAAGAAAAACAGTATGTGTACAAATCTATATATATATATTCAAATTCCTAACATGAATTTCTCATGCATTTCACTTTAACCACAAAGAACAATATTTGAAATGAACAACATTACAACTCCAGATGGTAGGAGAGAGAGAGCAAGAGAGAGATACAGTGATAAGAACACTGACAGGAATGGGCCAGTAATATACTTCACCATACACAAACCAATAGGCCATTCTTGAAAATACTGGACCATACAAAAAACAGATACAAAAAATTGGAAAACACCAGTCGAACAGGGACTGCTTGCCTGCAGGGTTGGATGGATGGAGAGGAGTGAGCAGGGCTAGACTGAATCCATCACAGGCTCAGCTGAGGATTTCTGAGAGAATGAGAGATACAAACAAGGATGCGAGAATAAATCTTGGTGGCGTGCAGATTGTCACACTGATCTTTGAAACGCTGGTCCTCCTTACCTCTTTTTTTAACCAGGCAAGTCAGTTAATAACAAATTCTTATTTTCAATGACGGCCTAGGAATAGTGGGTTAACTGCCTGTTCAGGGGCAGAACAAGAGATTTGTACCTTGTCAGCTCCAGGGTTTGAACTTGCAACCTTCCGGTTACTAGTCCAACGCTCTAACCACTAGGCTACCCTGATGGTAAGGAGACATGGAAATATGGAAGGATAGAAAGAGAGAGATATTGCAATTACTCGGTGGGGAAAATAGGAAGATGACAACTGACAAATCAAGCTTATGTGTTCATCAGGTGTGTGTGTGTGTGTGTGTGCGCGTGTGCGTGTGTGTGCGTTTGCGTGTGTTTGTATGCATACATATTGGAGTTTTTCCACTCAAACTCCTTCAGGTCTGCGAGGAAGTGTGTAACATGGGGGTTAATTGGCAATGGCTTCCTCTGGACAACCTTTACGGTCTTGCGGCTCACTCCTGCTTCCGCTGTGCATTTAGTTCTTTCAGGGTATATTCGCACCAGGATCCTGCACAACCCAACACAGAATATATAAAATCAGTTGAGGCAATGAAAAAATAACAATTTAGATATATAATTGCAATGTAACTGTTGGATTAATGACGTGCAATACTTACCTCTGTATCAGCTCCAAGGTGCCAGAGGCCAACTCCTGGTATTCTATGTAAAAAACATAGAAAGGAGGGGACAAAATGGCGCTGTAGAGAGAACACTGTGTTTCAGCGAGCTCCCGTGGCATTCGTAAATTTATATTTTTACATTAATCTCCTAGCTTGAAAAAGTGGTAGAATTGGCTAAATAAGTTATCCTACAATGAGTCTTGACGGCTATTTCTCAGAAATCTCTGACAACATGCCCAACAGAACTGCTAAGAACTCGACCAAAACCACCATCCCTGTAGATGTGGAGGAGGAGCCAGCTAACATTAGCGAAGCTAACACCATTGCGGATCAAGGCGCAATGGACCTGGTGATTCAAAAGATGACTGATAACATTACTAAAGTGATCGATGTAAAGATAAGATCGGTCTTGGAAGCAATAGCAGGCCATTCAGCTGAACTACAGAAGGTTGTAAAACGTGTTGATGAGGCGGAAGGAAGAATTGCTACAGTGGAAACTTCAACTACATCTATGGACACTAAGATAAAAGCACTTGAGAAACAGGTGCGCGAAATGGCGGAGCACATTGACGACTTGGATAATTGAGGACGCAGATGCAATATCCGTGTTGTGGGACTCCCGGAAAATTCTGAAGGGACACGTTCAGTAAACAATTTTGAGGACTGGATCCCTGGCTACCTACAAATGGACACTAAGGCTGGTCGTGTGAAGCTGGACAGAGCCCATCGCTCTCAAGCACCGATACCCGGTCCCAACCAGCGCCCACAGCCAGTGGTTCTAAAGTTCCACAACTTCACCGACAAGCAGCGCGTCATGAATGAGGCTAGAAACATCGGCTCTGACGGTAGTCAGCGTAAAGGTCCAAAGGTCTCATTCTTCAATGATTATTCCACAGCGGTTGTACGAAGAAGTGTTTGATGAGGCGAAGGCTCGACTCAAGAGAATAAAGATGGACTACGCACTGCTGTACCCAGCCACATTGAAGATTATGGTCAACAGATCGCCTAAAAGACTCTACACACCTGAAGAGGCTGCTGCGTTTATTGACTCTCTCGGGTAAATAACTTTAAGCTGCACCTCCACAGCATTTGATAACTTTTTTATTTTTATGTGAATTTGATCATGAAACAGTGGTGTGAGTCCTCACGTACTCCGGCTCAGTAATATTCGTATCTTTATTATTTTTCTTGCTAAAGTAACTGTCACTATAGCTCAGGCTGAGATATGTGTGAATCTATATTGGTGCCCAGGCTTGGTTTTAGGTGGAAGAGCCTCAATCTTCTTCTATTGATTTTCATGTCCATATATATAAAGGACGAGGCTATTGAGTGGCAATGCGGACTTAAGAGTCTACATTGGAAAGTTGAAATCCCCTGCATGTTAGCTAGTGGGAAAACCTCCTTTTGGATCTTTACATGTTTCATTTTTGGGTTTAGTACAGTTCGAGTTCAGGGTTCATATCGTTTGTTTATGCTTGGTGAGATTGAAGAGAGTTCTACCCCACTTTTACAGTAGGATTCAGTCTGGATATTGAATGGTCAAAGTGCAATGGCAGGTAACAGACTGTGTGTATGTACATGCAACATTAGAGGGAGCCATTAAAAGGAAGAAGGTACTGTTTTTCTGAAAAAAGAAAATATTGATATCGCCCTGTTGCAAGAAACTCATTTGGATGATAAGGAGCATCTGAAATTACAACAAGGGGGGTTTGGTCAAGTGTTTTTCTCATCATTTACATCCAGAAGTAGAGGTGTAGCAATTCTTGTGAAAAATAACTTACCACTTAAGGTCTTGAATTGTGTGAAAGATACATTTGGTCGCTTTGTTATAATTAATGGTACTTTACAAGGGCAGAACATTTCCATAATTAATATTTATTTCCCCCCTGCCCACCCCCCTGATTTCCTCAGTAAGGTATTTCTAGACTTTTCAGAATTAAACTCAAACACTGCAGTGGTTGGAGGAGATTTTAATTGTTTGTTGAACCCCCTTATTGATAAGTTTCCCAGCAGTATAGCTTCACTCGCTCCTCAAGCTAAGTTACTTAAAGCTATTTGTGATGATCAGGGGTATGCTGATGTTTGGAGAACTTTTCATCCCTCCAACAGAGAGTTCACTTTTTTCTCTGCACCTCATGGATGTCAGACTAGAATCGATTACTTTTTTATGCCCAGGACGTCTTTGCAGTCTGTTTAATCCGCTAGGATAGGAAGCATAGTCATATCTGATCGTGCGGAGGTGATCCTGGACATAAAACTCAACGGGGCATTCAATCGGTCAAGACATTGGAGGTTGAATACAACCATTCTTAAAGACCATACATTCACATCATATTTTATTACAGAGTTTAAAGCATTTTTCTCTATTAACTCTCAATCAACAGATAACCCCTCGCTCCTTTGGGAAACCTGTAAAGCGTACGCCAGGGGTCTGATTATGTCATACACAGCCACTAAGAGACGGAAAAAGCGTGAAAAGCAAAAAACGTTAGAGGGTGAATTAGGAACTAAAGGGAAGGACTACATTAAAACTCCCACTCCTGCCCTATTAAAGGAAATATCAGATCTTAGATCAATGTTGGACTCTCTCCTAACACAGGACGCTGAAAAGAAAATGAGATTTGTCAGGCAAAAGCTATATGAACATGGCAATAAGCCAGGAAAGTACTTGGCATACCTAGATAAAAAGAGAGCTGACTCTCAGTCAATTTGCCACTATTACTGATTCTGATGGCAATCAATTATATGAAAATAAATGGATAAATTACTAATTTAAGACATTTTATCCGAACCTTTATGCCTCAGAACTGCCAAATGATGCATCCAAATTAATGGAGAACTTATTTTCTAAGATTGAGCTCCCTATTATCTCCGAAGAACAGAGGTCTCTCCTTAATGCCCCTATTACCGAGGAAGAGATAATGTTCGCAATTAAGAATTTGCAAAATGGGAAGGCCCCAGGACCAGACGGGTTTTGTAGTGAGTTCTATAAAGAGTTCCATGTGTGTGAGTTCCAACAAAGTGCTATGGATGGTCTTGTGCTCTCCCTAGATGCTGAGAAAGCATTTGATCGTATTCTTTGCTCTACATAAATTTGGTCTAGGGGACAACTTTATAAAATGGGTGAAGGTTTTATATGATGATCCTCAGGCTGCTGTCCTTACTAATGGGCTAAGATCAAATAGCTTCTCTATATACAGAGGTACCTGACAGGGCTGTCCTTTGTCCCCTCTCCTCTTTGCACTTGTTATGGAACCACTGGCCGAGGTCATCAGGGTAACGCCTGCTATACAGGGGCTGCTCATTGGTGATGTTCACCATGAAATAAACTTGCATGCTGATGATGTCCTGATATTCATCTCTAGTCCCGAGACTTCAATTACATCTCTTACTAATATTATTGAATTATTCAGAAAATTCTCAGGCTACAAGATTAACTTAACTAAATCAGAGGATCACAAACGATGACTCCTCTATTTGGTTAGACATTGAGACTTCTCTTTCAAAATACCTCTTACAGGATCTTTTATTTTTCAGAAGTTTCAAGTCTGTAGAAGATCACTGCAATAATCCCATTACACTTAACACACAAAGTATGGAGGTCAGTTCAACACCTCCTGGGAAGATCCAAACTAACCTCTGCTCTTTCCCCAATTCTTAACATCCCCGATTTTGGTCCAGGATTGCTGGATGCTGGCTTCCACTTCCTACAAGTAAGACATTATATTCTGAAGAGCACCACCTTATTTGGTAACCCTGATATGTCTGTAAGTCTGTTTTATGATGCTTTAAGGTCCTTTTCTGCTGTCAACAAACAGAGGGTGAAACAAGTTTGGAAGAAATAATTGTCTGTTACTATTGACGAAGAGATGTGGGAGGACATTTTAAGATATGCAAAAACAATATCCATATGTAATTGTACTAGAGCAGTCCAATTAATAATAATACACAGATTGCATATATCCCCAAATCGCAGACATGCTTTTAGCCCCTCTTCCTCTTCTCCTCAGTGTCTTAACCTGTTGCGTCTACCAAACCCGGATCCGGGATTCTATTTACAGACCTAAGCTCATTACCATAACGCAACGTTAACTATTCATGAAAATCGCAAATGAAATGAAATAAATATGCCATCTCTCAAGCTTAGCCTTTTGTAAACAACACTGTCATCTCAGATTTTCAAAATATGCTTCTCAACCATAGGAAAACAATCATTTGTGTAAAAGTGGCTAGCTAGCGTAGCATTTAGCGTTAGCATTAGCGTTAGCATCCAGCACGCAAGATTTCAACAAAAACATAAAAGCCTTCAAATAAAATAATTTACCTTTGAAGAACTTCGGATGTTTTCAATGAGGAGACTCTCAGTTAGATAGCAGATGCTCAGTTTTTCCAAAAAAGATTCTTTGTGAATTCGAAATAGCTCCGTTTTCTACATCACATTTGGCTACCAAAAAAGAAACGAAAATTCAGTCCTCAAAACGCGAACTTTTTTCCAAATTAACTCCATAATATCGACTGAAAACATGGCAAACGTTGTTTAGAATCAATCCTCAAGGTGTTTTTCACATATCTCTTCAATGATATATCGTTCGTGGAAGCATGGTTTCTCCCCTCAATCAAATGGAAAAGTACAAGCAGCTGGCGTTTGCGCACCGAATTCCACGCAGGACACCAGGCGGACACTTGGAAAATGTAGTCTCTTATGGTCAATCTTCCAATGATATGCCTACAAATACGTCACAATGCTGCTAACACCTTGGGGGAACGACAGAAAGTGTAGGCTCATTCCTTGCGCAATCACAGCCATATAAGGAGACAATGGAAAACAGAGCTTCAGAGATTCTGCTCATTTCCTGGTTGACGCATCATCTTGGTTTCGCCTGTAGAATGAGTTCTGGGGCACTTACAGACAATATCTATGCAGATTCTGAAACTTCAGAGTGTTTTCTTTCAAAAACTGTCAAGAATATGCATAGTCGAGCATCTTTTCGTGACAAAATATCGCGCTTAAAACGGGAACGTTTTTATCCAAAAATGAAATAGCGCCCCTAGAGATCAAAGAGGTTAAATGTAAAACTGATACAAGCACCCTAACACATTGTTTATGGTCATGTACCAAAATACAAAGATACTGGTCTGGTGTTTTGCAAGAAATTGAAAAGATCCTATGGGTTGATCTAGAATTGGACCCAGTTTCTTTACTGCTGGGTCTCCCTAGTAGGCATGTTACTTCTGTGGGTAAGAGGAGGCTTTACAACATCCTTACCTTCGCAGCGAGGAAAAACATCATTTTACAGTGGATTAGTGATAAGGTTCCTTCTATTAAAGATTGGCATAAGATACAATTTGAATGGGTGCCTCTGGAATATCTGACATGTACAAGTATGGAAACCTTATCTAAATTACCTAGAACCTGAGGAATCAGCTATTATGCTGCAGGGATTCTCTTAGAATGGTGGTGATCTAGGTATTTCAGAATTACACGGTACCTTCCATATGTGGAACCTAACTTCTTGGTTTAAAATGAGCTTTTTTGTTTAATTTCTGTTTTTAAGTTTGTTTAAAATGTATGTATTGAGAGACGCAAGGATGGGGATGGGGTGAGAGAAGCGCCGAGCGGGAAGAGGAAAATGGTGTACGTGTCACGATCGTCGTAAGAAGCTGACCAAAGCGCAGCGTGGTGTGAATGCATCATTTAATAGATGACAACAAACACGAAGTAAACTGTACAAAAACCAAATAAACCAAATAACGACCGGAGTGTGGTGTCAGGAAAATAACCTCACACTCAACGTCAACAAAACTAAGGAGATGATTGTGGACTTCAGGAAACAGCAGAGGGAACACCCCCCTATCCACATCGATGGAACAGTAGTGGAGAGGGTAGCAAGTTTTAAGTTCCTCGGCATACACATCACAGACAAACTGAATTGGTCCACTCACACAGACAGCATCGTGAAGAAGGCGCAGCAGCGCCTCTTCGAACCTCAGGAGGCTGAAGAAATTCGGCTTGTCACCAAAAGCACTCACAAACTTCTACAGATGCACAATCGAGAGCATCCTGGCGGGCTGTATAACCGCCTGGTATGGCAACTGCACCGCCCTCAACCGTAAGGCTCTCCAGAGGGTAGTGAGGTCTGCACAACGCATCACCGGGGGCAAACTACCTGCCCTCCAGGACACCTACACCACCCGATGTCACAGGAAGGCCATAAAGATCATCAAGGAAATCAACCACCCGAGCCACTGCCTGTTCACCCCGCTATCATCCAGAAGGCGAGGTCAGTACAGGTGCATCAAAGCTGGGACCGAGAGACTGAAAAACAGCTTCTATCTCAAGGCCATCAGACTGTTAAACAGCCACCACTAACACTGAGTGGCTGCTGCCAACACACTGACACTGACTCAACTCCAGCCACTTTAATAATGGGAATTGATGGGAAATTATGTAAATATATCACTAGCCACTTTAAACAATGCTACCTTATATAATGTTACTTACCCTACATTATTCATCTCATATGCATACGTATATACTGTACTCTATATCATCGACTGTATCCTTATGTAATACATGTATCACTAGCCACTTTAAACTATGCCACTTTGTTTACATACTCATCTCATTTGTACATACTGTACTCGATACCATCTACTGTATCTTGCCTATGCTGCTCTGTACCATCACTTATTCATATATCCTTATGTACATATTCTTTATCCACTTACACTGTGTACAAGACAGTAGTTTTGGAATTGTTAGTTAGATTACTTGTTATTACTGCATTGTCGGAACTAGAAGCACAAGCATTTCGCTACACTCGCATTAACATCTGCTAACCATGTGTATGTGACAAATAAAATTTGATTTGATTTGATTTGATTTGAAGCTATAAGAACAACTGTGCATACACAAGTAACTAACATAGACAATCACCCACAAACAAACAGTGAAACCCAGGCTACCTAAGTATGATTCTCAATCAGAGACAACTAATGACACCTGATTCTGATTGAGAACCATACTAGGCCGAAACATAGAAATCCCAAAATCATAGAAAAACAAACATGGACTGCCCAACTCACGCCCTGACCATACTAAATAATGACAAAACAAAGGAAATAAAGGTCAGAACGTGACAGTATGTATGTATGGGTGTGTATGTATGTATGTATGTGTATATATATATATACACACTGCTCAAAAGAAATAAAGGGAACACTAAAATAACACATCCTAGATCGGAATGAATGAATAAATACTGAATGAATAAATACTTTTTTCTTTACATAGTTGAATGTGCTGACAACAAAATCACACAAAAATTATCAATGGAAATCAAACTTATCAACCCATGGAGGTCTGGATTTGGAGTCACACTCAAAATTAAAGTGGAAAAACACACTACAGGCTAATCCAACTTTGATGTAATGTCCTTAAAACAAGTCAAAATGAGGCTCAGTAGTGTGTGTGGCCTCCACGTGCCTGTATGACCTCCCAACAACGCCTGGGCATGCTCCTGATGAGGTGGCGGATGGTCTACTGAGGGATCTCCTCCCAGACCTGGACTAAAGCATCCGCCAACTCCTGGACAGTCTGTGGTGCAACGTGGCGTTGGTGGATGGAGCGAGACATGATGTCCCAGATGTGCTCAATTGGATTCAGGTCTGGGGAATGGGCGGGCCAGTCCATAGCATCAATGCCTTCCTCTTGCAGGAACTCTTGACACACTCCAGCCACATGAGGTCTAGCATTGTCTTGCATTAGGAGGAACCCAGGGCCAAACGCACCAGCATATGGTCTCACAAGGGGTCTGAGGATCTCATCTCGGTACCTAATGGCAGTCAGGCTACCTCTGGCGAGCACATGGAGGGCTCTGCGGCCCCCAAAGAAATGCCACCCCACACCATGACTGACCCACCGCCAAACCGGTCATGCTGGAGGATGTTGCAGGCAGCAGAACGTTCTCCACGGCATCTCCAGACTCTGTCACGTCTGTCACGTGCTCAGTGTGAACCTGCTTTCATCTGTGAAGAGCACAGGGCACCAGTGGCGAATTTGCCAATCTTGGTGTTCTCTGGCAAATGCCAAACGTCCTGCACGGTGTTGGGCTGTAAGCACAACCCCCACCTGTGGACGTCGGGCCCTCATACCACCCTCATGGAGTCTGTTTCTGACCGTTTGAGCAGACACATGCACATTTGTGGCCTGCTGGAGGTCATTTTGCAGGGCTCTGGCAGTGCTCCTCCTTGCACAAAGGCGGAGGTAGCGGCCCTGCTGCTGGGTTGTTGCCCTCCTACGGCCTCCTCCACGTCTCCTGATGTACTGGCAGGTCTCCTGGTAGCGTCTCCATGCTCTGGACACTACGCTGACAGACACAGCAAACCTTCTTGCCACATCTCGCATTGATGTGCCATCCTGGATGAGCTGCACTACCTGAGCCACTTGTGTGGGTTGTAGACTCCGTCTCATGCTACCACTAGAGCGAAAGCACCGCCAGCATAGGAACTGAGAAGTGGTCTGTGGTCACCACCTGCAGAACCACTCCTTTTTTGGGGGTGTCTTGCTAATTGTCTATCATTTCCACCTGTTGTCTATTCCATTTGCACAACAGCAAGTGAAATTTATTGTCAATCAGTGTTGCTTCCTAAGTGGACAGTTTGATTTCACAGAAGTGTGATTGACTTGGAGTTACATTGTGTTGTTTAAGTGTTCCCTTTATTTTTTTGAGCAGTGTATATACAGTGCCTTGCGAAAGTATTCGGCCCCCTTGAACTTTGCGACCTTTTGCCACATTTCAGGCTTCAAACATAAAGATATAAAACTGTATTTTTTTGTGAAGAATCAACAACAAGTGGGACACAATCAGGAAGTGGAACAACATTTATTGGATATTTCAAACTTTTTTAACAAATCAAAAACTGAAAAATTGGGCATGCAAAATTATTCAGCCCCCTTAAGTTAATACTTTGTAGCGCCACCTTTTGCTGCGATTACAGCTGTAAGTCGCTTGGGGTATGTCTCTATCAGTTTTGCACATCGAGAGACATTTTTTCCCATTCCTCCTTGCAAAACAGCTCGAGCTCAGTGAGGTTGGATGGAGAGCATTTGTGAACAGCAGTTTTCAGTTCTTTCCACAGATTCTCGATTGGATTCAGGTCTGGACTTTGACTTGGCCATTCTAACACCTGGATATGTTTATTTTTGAACCATTCCATTGTAGATTTTGCTTTATGTTTTGGATCATTGTCTTGTTGGTACAAATCTCCGTCCCAGTCTCATGTCTTTTGCAGACTCCATCAGGTTTCCTCCAGAATGGTCCTGTATTTGGCTCCATTCATCTTCCCATCAATTTTAACCATCTTCCCTGTCCCTGCTGAAGAAAAGCAGGCCCAAACCATGATGCTGCCACCACCATGTTTGACAGTGGGGATGGTGTGTTCAGGGTGATTAGCTGTGTTGCTTTTACGCCAAACATAACATTTTGCATTGTTGCCAAAAAGTTTAATTTTGGTTTCATCTGACCAGAGCACCTTCTTCCACATGTTTGGTGTGTCTCCCAGATGGCTTGTGGCAAACTTTAAACAACACTTTTTATGGATATCTTTAAGAAATGGCTTTCTTCTTGCCACTCTTCCATAAAGGCCAGATTTGTGCAATATACAACTGATTGTTGTCCTATAGACAGAGTCTCCCACCTCAGCTGTAGATCTCTGCAGTTCATCCAGAGTGATCATGGGCCTCTTGGCTGCATCTCTGATCAGTCTTCTCCTTGTATGAGCTGAAAGTTTAGAGGGACGGCCAGGTCTTGGTAGATTTGCAGTGGTCTGATACTCCTTCCATTTCAATATTATCGCTTGCACAGTGCTCCTTGGGATGTTTAAAGCTTGGGAAATCTTTTTGTATCCAAATCCGGCTTTAAACTTCTTCACAACAGTATCTCGGACCTGCCTGGTGTGTTCCTTGTTCTTCATGATGCTCTCTGCGCTTTTAACGGACCTCTGAGGCTATCACAGTGCAGGTGCATTTATACGGAGACTTGATTACACACAGGTGGATTGTATTTATCATCATTAGTCATTTAGGTCAACATTGGATCATTCAGAGATCCTCACTGAACTTCTGGAGAGAGTTTGCTGCACTGAAAGTAAAGGGGCTGAATAATTTTGCACGCCCAATTTTTCAGTTTTTGATTTGTTAAAAAGGTTTGAAATATCCAATAAATGTCGTTCCACTTCATGATTGTGTCCCACTTGTTGTTGATTCTTCACAAAAAAATACAGTTTTATATCTTTATGTTTGAAGCCTGAAATGTGGCCAAAGGTCGCAAAGTTCAAGGGGGCCGAATACTTTCGCAAGGCACTGTACACGTATGTGTAAGTGAGTGCTGTTTTTTTTGCTTTGTCTCTGTTGTTGTATCTCTTAATATGGGTGAAAATTGTGAAATTCCCCCCAAAATACTGTTACAAACAACATAGAAAGTGCTGAAGGCACAAAGAGGGCAGCAGCAAAGTCGACATAGACCACTCTCTCCTCGATCGACACCATTCACTTTGAGGAACCCAATAGAGTATTTCCTGAAATACACAAAAGTAAGGGTGTTGGTACATAAGTACTAGATACCACTAGATAGGCAAAGTCATTTGCGCCTCAACATCAACCTGAAATGCAGTGACCTAAAATCCCCCAAACTACACACAAAAATTATTAAAATCATCTGTAATAGTACAGTATAAAGATAATTATTCATATATACACTTTATAAGTATAAAAACACTATTCCTTAAATCTGCCAAGAGGAAGAGCGAATCCTACTTCCCTTTGAAATGGGTCATCAACAAAAGAATGGCAGCAGTGGCTGTTAGATCGTCATTGCCTCGATTTCATTAAGCAGGCGTTGGATCTCTCTCCTCGACTTGGTCTTTTGGATTTAAATAAAGTTGACAATTCTCTCACCGTTATTCAAGAGAGCTTGAGTTAGGTGACTGTCAATCTCAATGCCAGTGAGGGTATTGAAGTGGTCGCAGAGCCATAACTTGGTGAAAAGGAAAGTTCACTGATGATTGGAGGAGGACAAGTGTATCAAATCAAATCACATTTTATTGGTCACATACACGTGTTTAGCAGATGTTATTGCGGGTGGAGCGAAATGCTTGTGTTTCTTGCTCCGACAGTGCAGTAATATCTAACAAGTAACATCTAACAATTTCACAACATATACCCAATACACACAAATCTAAGTGAAGGAATGTAATTAAGAACATATAAATATATGGACGAGCGATGTCAGAGCGGCACAGACTAAGATACAGTAGATTAGTATAGAATACAGTATATACAGATGAGATCAGTAAAGCAATAGATGTGTAAACATTATTAAAGTGGCTAGTGTTCCGTTTATTGAATTGGCCAGTGTATATTTTCCTGAATTTCCACGTTAATTTCTGTAAACTGCCTGTTACTCAGGCCCAGAAGCCAGGATTTGCATATACTTGGTAGCATTGGATAGAAAACAGTATGCAGTTTGTAGAAATGTTAAAATAATGTTTGACACTATAACACAATTGATATGATTGGGCGAAAATCCAAAGAACAACCAACCGCTCCCAGGCTCTTATAATGGGAAGCTTGGGGTTCTATGTAATTCCAGCTCGCAGATTGCAATTCCTATGGCTTCCACTAGATGTAAACAGTCTTTGTTCATTGTTTCAGGCTTGTGTCTTCAAAAATGAGCAAGAATTTCGAGTTTTTGTACAAAGACTCTCAATTCAAAATTGGTCTGTTGGTGCGTGATGAAGAGGACACGCGCCTACTAATTTGACTTTTCTATTAAACATACTTTTTTCCGTATAGAATATTATAGTTTATTTACATTTTAGGATACCTGAGGATTTAATAGAAACGTAGTTTGACTTTTTTTAACAAAGTTTAGCGGTAGATTTTTGGACTCCTTTGTCTGCAAGTTGAATGAGTGGATTACTGAAATTACATAGCTTACTAAACTGACTTCTTGGGATATAAAGAAGAATTTATCTAACAACCATTCATGTTGTAGCTGGGACCCTTGGGATTGCAAACAGAGGAAGATTTTCAAAAGTAAGTGATTTATTTAATCGCTATGTGTGATTTTGTGAAGCCTGTGCTGGTTGAAAAATATGTTGATGTTGGGCGCCGTCCTCGAACAATCTCATGGTATTGCTTTCGCTGTAAAGCCTATTGTAAATCTGACAACGCAGTTAGATTAATAAGAATTTAAGATGTTAAATGATGTAAGATTCTTGTATGTTCATGAATGTTTAATATTACAGTTATTTATTTGAATTGGGCGCCCTCCAATTCCACCGGATGTTGTCGACAGGTGTCCCGCTAGCGGGACCTCATGGCTTGGTTTTGGCTCTGACATGCACTGTCAACTGTGGGACCTTATATAGACAGGTGTGTGGCTTTCCAAATCATGTCCAGTCAATTGAGTTTACCATAGGTGGACTCCAATCAAGTTGTAGCAACATCTCAAGAATGATCAATGGAGACAGGACGCACCTGAGCTCGATTTGAGTCTCATTTCAAAGGGTCTAAATACCTATGTAAATAAGGTATTACAGTTTTTTACTTTAAAGAAATTTGCAAACATTTCTAAAAACCTGTTATTGCTTTGTGATAATGGGGTATTGTCTGTAGATTGATGTGAAATGATTGAAATGTTTTATTTAATCCATTTAGAATAACAAAATGTGGAAAAAAGTGAAGGGGTCTGAATACTTTCCGAATCCACTGTACATGTACAGCACCAGTCAAAAGTTTGGACACACCTACACATTCAAGGGTTTTTCGTTATTATTGTGGAATAATAGTGAAGACATCAGCAATATGAAATAACACATATGCAAACACATATGGAATCATGTAGTGACCAAAAAAGTTTTAAACAAATCAAAATATATTTTATATTTGAGATTCTTCAAAGCAGTCACCCTTTGCCTTGACAGCTTTGTGCACTCTTGGCATTCTCTCATCCAGCTTCATGAGGTAGTCACCTGGAATGTAATTCAGTTAACAGGTGTATCTTGTTAAAAGTTCATTTGTGGAATTTCTTTATTTCTTAATGCGTTTTAGCCAATCAGTTGTGTTGTGATAAGGTAGAGGTGGTATACAGAAGATAGCCCTATTTGGTAAAAGACCAAGTCCATATTATGGCAAGAAATGCTCAAATAAGCAAAATTTGATGCTGTGCTAAGTGGGACTATAATTTGTTTTTTAACAGGACAATGACCCAAAACACACCTCCAGGCTGTATAAGGGCTATTTGACCAAGAAGGAGAGTGATGGAGTGCTGCATCAGATGACCTGGCCTCAACAATGACCCGACCTCAACTCAATTGAGATGGTTTGGGATGAGTTGGATCGCAGAGTGATAAAAAGCAGCCAGCAAGTCCTGTGCATATGTGGGTACTCCATCAAGACTGTTGCAAAAGCATTCCTCATGAAGCTGGTTGAGAGAATGCCAAGAGTGTGCAAAGCTGTCATCAAGGCAAAGGCTGGCTACTTTGAAAAATCTCAAATATAAACTATATTTTGATTTGTTTAATACCTTTTTGGTTACTACATGATTCCATATGTGTTATTTCATAGTTTTGATGTCTTCACTACTTTTTTACAATGTAACCCCCTTTGGGTTGTGCCGTGGCAGAGAACTTTGTGGGCTTTACTCGGCCTTGTCTCAGGATGGTAAGTTGGTGGTTGAAGATATCCCTCTAGTGGTGTGGGGGCTGTGCTTTGGCAAAGTGGGTGGGGTTATATCCTTCCTGTTTGGCCCTGTCCGGGGGTGTCCTCGGATGGAGCCACAGTGTCTCCTGACCCCTCCTGTCTCAGCCTCCAGTATTTTTGCTGCAGTAGTTTATGTGTCGGGGGGCTAGGGTCAGTTTGTTATATCTGGAGTACTTCTCCTGTTCTATCCGGTGTCCTGTGTGAATTTAAGTATGCTCTCTCTAATTCTCTCTTTCTCTCTTTCTTTCTCTCTCTCGGAGGATCTGAGCCCTAGGACCATGCCTCAGGACTGACTACCTGACATGATGACTCCTTGCTGTCCCCAGTCCACCTGGCCATGCTGCTGCTCCATTTTCAACTATTTTGCCTGTGATTATTATTATTTGACTATGCTGGTCATTTATGAACATTTGAACATCTTGGCCATGTTCTGTTACAATCTCCACCCGGCACAGCCAGAAGAGGACTGACCACCCCACATAGCCTGGTTCCTCTCTAGGTTTCTTCCTAGGTTTTGGCCTTTCTAGGGAGTTTTTCCCAGCCACCGTGCTTCTACACCTGCATTGCTTGCTCTTTGGGGTTTTAGGCTGGGTTTCTGTACAGCACTTTGAGATATCAGATGATGTACGAAGGGCTATATAAATAAATTTGATTTGATTTGATTTGATTAATAAATTGTGAAAATAAAGAAAACCCCTCGAATGAGTTGGTGTGTCCAAACTTTTGACTGGTACTGTACATGACACTGGGTGTGCTTCTGCCTCATAATCAATCATCAATCGATCCCATACAATTGGTATTGCTCTGTAGGGAGAATGATTTTAAATCTTTTGGGCATGATAAATTGTTTTCCAATCTGATTGTAGATCTTAAGGATAATGAGGATTCGGGCTTTGAGACAGGGCATGGGGAAACTCTTAAAGGGTCATTGATCGACCTTTGTTGGGGACAACCCCGCTGTATTGGTGGGTTTACAGAACTTTAGCTGTACTAAGTTTTTCTGCTGATACTGCTTAGTTGAAAGAGAGACGTTTCAAAGTGCTCCTCGCAAGCTTAGTCTAAAGAGAACAATCAGAAACTATTGAGGAGCTGTCCACCACAGACCAAGACATAATTTAAGGGATCAAGTTTGAGTTACTCCCATCATACTTATGCAGCGGCCAATTGTTTCCACATAGCATGGAAGTTGTTGGTGTCATGAATGAATTTGAAGAGAAATGATATAACGACAGTCAAAAGGGTTCACAAAGCAAATTACTGCAGAGGTGTCTACAGTTGTATTCAAAGGAACAAAATACACTAAAGGCCTTTAGAAAATTATGATGGATACACATTTGTAAAGATCTCACTGATTCTGGTCACAGGTCCATGTAATCGTTGGGGTGTATCAGTCTGTCACTGCTCGATCCCGTGGTTAATTTTATACCAGATTCTGTGATTAATTATGTGTGTTAATGCAGATAGTTCGAGTGATTATTACCCAGTACCAGTTTGCAAAGTGTTAGGTTTCTCTGTTGTTTCCCTGCATCACTCAGTGTGTTCTCCTTAAACCAGTGTAGGCATATAGGGTCTTCAAGATGCAATTAAACACCAGTTGCCCAAGTTGGAGACCGAGACGCTGATATCTTTGCTGGAGCATCTGAGTGGAAATGTTTGAGTGGAGAATATTAGAGACCTTGAATATGTTCAGCCGGATGACATAAAATACTATTTGACGCGGATACAGTGCCGGAAATTGCTTTAGTCCTTCAAGCAAAGAGGTGAGACTTGATTGATACATGTGACATGTTTATGTAATTGTTATGGACACTACACTTACTCTCTCTCCCACATACACAAGGTTAATAGTTCATTTTTTTGCCCTCAAAATAAATGGTTTATGCTATGAGTGAGTGAGGCACATGAAATAAAAGGGACATAAATGATTTTAAAAAATACATAAAAGAAAGAAACGAATACACACAAATGGTTTTGTAAATAATTTGTTTGTCCTCTTCTGCTGGGATGGATGCAGTGCATAGCCTAACAGATAGATGTATGCCTTTGTATTTGTTTTAAGACAAATGAAGAATTATTATTTATTTTATTTCACCTTTATTTAACCAGGTACGCTAGCTGAGAACAAGTTTTCATTTGCAACTGCGACCTGGCCAAGATAAAGCAAAGCAGTTTGACACATACAACAACAGAGTTACACATGGAATAAACAAACATACTAGAAATAATACAGTAGGAAAATATATATACAGCATGTGCAAATGAGGTAGGATGAGAGAGGTAAGACAATAAATAGGCCATGATGGCAAAGTAATTACAATATAGCAATTAAACACTGGAATGGTAGGATGTGCAGAGGATGAATGTGCAAGTTGAGATACTGGGGTGCAAAAGAGCAAGATAAATAAACAAATAAATACAGTATGGGGATGAGGTAGATTGGATAGGCTATTTACAGATGAGCTATGTACAGGTGCAGTGATCTGTGAGTTGCTCTGACAGCTGGTGCTTAAAGCTATTGAGGGAGATAAGAGTCTCCAGCTTCAGAGATTTTGGCAGTTAGTTCCAGTCATTGGCAGCAGAGAACTGGAAGGAGAGGCGTCCAAAGGAATAATTGGCTTTGGGGGTGACCAGTGAGATATACCTGCTGGAGCACGTGCTACTATGGTGACCAGTGAGCTGAGATATGGCGGGGCTTTACCTAGCAGAGACTTGTAGATAACCTGGAGCCAGTGGGTTTGGCGACGAGTATGAAGCAAGGGCCAGCAAATGAGAGCATACAGGTCGCAGTGGTGGGTAGTATATGGGGCTTTGGTAACAAAACGGATGGCACTGTGATAGACTGCATCCGATTTGGTGAGTAGAGTGTTGGAGGCTATTTTGTAAATGACATTGCTGAAGTCGATGTAAATGTGGATCTGTAAATAGTTTGTCATTTTCTAATGATCTGTCCCTCGACAAACATGCATAGCCGGAAAAAAGATGAACGAATATTAGCTCATTTTGATTGTACAGTGTTGTGGCATCAGTGTCAGGAGAAGAAAAGTTTTACTCCTCTCGGAAGTGAAACAATATATGGGGTAAATAATGCAGCCATGCAGGGCTCTACGCTGACCTTTTTTACAAGGAGCGCATGTCCGCCTAAGTTAAAGAAATGTCTTACGCATTGTATTTTTTGCCTTAATTGTTTTATATTTTCTTCTTTAAATATTCTGCTGCTCGCTCATCATCCCCTCTGCCTTGTGAGCCAGTCAGTGGTATGAGTGAATAGCTGTCCCCTCCGAGCCCGGCCTCTTCTTTGCCTACAACAACGATTAGCATGAGCACAATGTGGGTCAGCAACTTCCAGGTACCTTGGCAGAAGGTGTTCTCCAGCCTCAAGCAAGCCAAAAAGGGTAGAGGTGGTAGATCAAAATCAAATCAAATTGTATATGTCACATGCGCCGAATACAACAGGTGTAGACCTTACAGTGAAATGCTTACTTACAAGCCCTTAATAACCAACAATATAGTTTTAAGAAAATCCCTAAAAAAGTAAGAGATAAGAATAACAAAAAATGAAAGAGCAGCAGTAAATAACAATAGCGGGGCTATGTACAGGGAGTACCGGTACAGAGTCAATGTGCCAATGTGCGGGGGCGCCGATGTCGAGTTAATTGAGGTAATTATGTACATGTAGGTATAGTTATAGTGGCTATGCATAGATAATAACAGAGAGTAGAAGCAGTGTGTGTGTGGGGGGAGTGGAGATGCAAATAGTCTGGGTATCCATTTGGTTAGCTGTTCAGGAGTCTTACGGCTTGGGGGTAGAAGCTGTAGAAGCCTCTTGGACCTAGACTTGGCGCTCCGGTACCATTTGCCGTGGGGTAGCAAAGAGAACAGTCTATGACTAGGGTGGCTGGAATCTTGACAAGCTTTAGGGCCTTCCTCTGACACCGCCTGGTATAGAGGTCCTGGGTGGCAGGAAGCTTGGCCCCGGTGACGTACTGGGCCGTACGCACTACCCTCTATAGTGCTTTACGGTCTGTGGCTGAACAGTTGCCAGACCAGGCAGTGATGCAACCCGTCAGGATGCTCTCGATGGTGCAGCTGTAAAACCTTTTGAGGATCTGAGGACCCAGGCCAAATCTAGCAGCAACATTATGTACAAAATAAGTTACGCCAAAATAGCATGGTTGGTTAATATAAATCTTCAATTTTAAAGGACAAGATTCTCTAGTCTGATAAAAACAAGATTGAACTCTTTGGCCTGAATGCTTAGAGTCACGTTTGGAAGAAACCAGGCACCGCACATCACCTGACCAATACCATCCCTACGGGGAAGCATGGTGGTGTAACGATTCTCGTCCTCGTCTGTTGAGAAATAGGAAGGATCGGACCAAAATGCAGCGCGGTACGTGTCCATGTTAACTTTATTAATCTGAAAACAAAACAACAAAGGTGAGCTGTAGCGCCGAGCTGGCACAGGACGTACAGGGCTACGGAGGCGCACAGGAGGCGCACAGGAGGCCTGGTGCGTGGGGCTGGCAAGGTCTTCACCAGACGGCTAGCACGCACCTCAGGACGAGTATGGAGAGCTGACTCAGGTGACATCAAATCGCGGACACGCTCCGTCGGGCGGATGTCGTGCCTCATGCACCAACACAGCAGCTATCTCATTGCTCTCTCCTCCAATTTCCCCATCAACTCCTTCACAGTCTCGGCTTCGCTTCCTTTGCACACCTCCAATTTCACCCCATAACCCGGGGACTGACCAGTCCCGTGATCTCCACGGTAAGCACGGGGAGTGGGCTCAGGTCTCCAACCTAACTCTGCCACACTCCCCATGTGCCCCCCCAAAAAATTTGGGGGCTGCCTCTCGGGCTTCCTTGCCAGCCGTGTTCCCTCGTATCTCTGGTTCCCTTTTCCTGCTGCCTCCGCCTGTTCCCAGTCCTCTTCTCCATGCTGCTTGGTCCTTTGGTGGTGGGTAGTTCTGTAACAATTCTCGTCCTTGTCTGATGAGGAATATGAAGATTCGGACCAAAATACAGCGTGGTACGTGTCCATGTTAACTTTATTGATCTGAACACAAAATAACAAAGGTGAAACAACGAAAAAACAAAACAGTCCTATCAGGTGACAAAACACAAAACAGGAAATAACTACCCACAAAAACCCAGTGGGAAAAAGCTACCTAAGTATGGTTCTCAATCAGAGACAACGATAGACAGCTGCCTCTGATTGAGAACCACAAACAACAAAGAAATACAAAACATAGAAAATGAACCAATAATGCCCACCCTAGTCACACCCTGGCCTAACCAAAATAGAGAATAAAAGTCTCTCTATGGCCAGGCAATGGTACATGTGCGTATGGTACATTTCTGGGATCTTTTATTTAATCTCATGAAACACGGGACCAACACTTTACATGTTGCACTTGCTCAGTATATTTAGATATTCAGTATATTTAGATTTATTTCAACTATATGGTAGAAGGTTCCAGGTGCACCGGTTTGTGTCAAGAACTGCAACGCTGCTGGGTTTTTCATACTCAACAGTTTCCCGTGTATATCAAGAACAGTCCACCACCCAAAGGACATCCAACCAACTTGACATCAATGTAGTGAGCATTGGAATCCACATGGGCCAGCATTCCTGTGGAACGCTTTCGACAGCTTGTAGAGTCCATGCCCTCGCGAATTGAGCCTGTTCTGATAGCAAAAGATTGGGGTTCAACAACTGAATATTAGGAAAGTGTACTTAATGTTTTGTGCACTTAATGTATATTACATATATGTGTTTGAAATATAAGTCATGCTTCGGTATGTGGACCCAACAGGGAAATAGATGTTTCCCTTATCGAAGTTGCTAAAAGAGTCTGTGATTGAAACCAGACTCTTGTCACTGTTGCCTCGGGTCAGGTTTTCAAGACTAAGGCCCCTGGCTCTTGGTTCCAGCTGAGCCTGCTTGGGCAGGGAGAGGGAGAAAGATAAGGGGTAGGAACGTTCCCAGTTTTCCAGATCCAGCAGGCTCAGGGTGGGGTGGTGGAGAGAGGGAGAGGGAGTGGAGCTACTGTAGCAGTACATGGTGGGGTACTGGAGAGAGATTGGCACTCTAGCGATGATTAATGATGTTTAGATTTTTCAGGGCTGCCAAAACACTCCTGGCACTTCCTAAAGAGACAGGGGTTAGCACAATTGAAACCCTCCTTACTTGATACCCCAAGACAGTTCCAGGGTAAGGCAAGACAGGATACGGACTGAGAGTTTCATAAATCATACTTTAGCAATTTCTTGGAACGATTAATTATTATTTTGCAAGCCCAAGCTAGGATACATGCCCTAGCAATTATTTAGATTCTTGAGGTAACAATGAAGCACAATATATAGATGAAGTCGGAAGTTTACGTGCACTTAGATTGTAGTCGTTAAAACTCGTTTTTCAAAGTCAGTTAGGACATCTACTTTGTGCATGACACAAGCCATTTTCCCAACAATTGTTTACAGACAGATTATTTCACTTATAATTCACTGTATCACAATTCCAGTGGGTCAGAAGTTTACATACACTAAGTTAACTGTGCCTTTAAACAGCTAGATAAATTCCAGACAATGATGTCATGGCTTTAGAAGCTTCTGATAAATTATGTCAATTAGCCAAAGTCAGAGCAATTTCCAAATGCCTGAAGGTACCACTGTACAAACAATACCACTGTTCATCTGTATAAACAATAGTACGCAAGTATAAACACCATGGGACCAAGCAGCCGTCATACCGCTCAGGAAGGAGACACGATATGTATCCTAGAGATGAACGAATTTTGGTGCGAAAAGTGCAAATCAATCCCAGAACAACAGCAAAGGACCTTGTGAAGATGCTGGAGGAAACAGTTATGAAAGTATCTATATCCACAGTAAAACGAGTCCTATATCGACATAATCTGAAAGGCCACTCAGCAAGGAAGAAGCCACTGCTCCAAAACCGCCATTATAAAAAGCCAGACTATGGTTTGCAACTGCACATGGGGACAAAGATCAGACTTTTTGGAGAAATGTCCTCTGGTCTGATGAAACAAAAATAGAACTGTTTGGCCATAATGACCATTGTTATGTTTGGAGGAAAAAGGGGGAGGCTTGCAAGCCGAAGAACACCATCCCAACCGTGAAGCACAGGGGTGGTAGCATCATGTTGTGGGGGTGCTTTGCTGCCGGAGGGACTGGTGCACTTCAAACTATATGGTATCATGAGGGAGGAAAATTACGTGGATATATTGAATCAACATCTCAAGACATCAGTCAGGAAGCTAACGCTTGGTCGAAAATGGGTCTTCCAAATGGACAATGACCCCAAGCATAGTTCCAAAGTTGTGGCAAAATGGCTTAAGGACAACAAAGTCAATGTATTGGAGTGGCCATCACAAAGCCCTGACTTCAATCCTATGGAAAATGTGTGGGCAGAACTAAAAAAGCGTGTGCAAGCAAGGAGGCCTAAAAACCTGATTCAGTTACACCAGCTATCAGGAGGAATGGGCCAAAATTCATCCAACTTATTGTGGGAAGCTTGTGGAAGGCTACCCGAAACATTTGACCCCAGTTAAGCAATTTAAAGGCAATGCTACCAAATACTAATTGAGTGTTTGTAAACGTCTGACCCACTGGGAATGTGATGAAAAAAATAAAAGATGAAATAAATCATTCTCTCTACTTTTATTCTGTCATTTCACATTCTTAAAATAAAGTGGTGATCCTAACTGACCTAAGACAGAGAATCTTTACTTGGATTAATTGTCAGGAATTGTGAAAAACTGAGTTTAAATGTACTTGGCTAAGGTGTATGTAAATTTCCGACTTCAACTGTATTTACCCCAGGTAAATGTTACCCTCATGGCTGTGTAAATGTGTGTGTCTGTGTGTGTGCATAAAGTTTGGGTGTGTGTGTGCATAAACTGATGTTAAAGGTGCCATTAAGACATACCATGAACATATAATAGGCCTACCTGTGTGAGTGTTTACTGTATGTGTATGAAGGAAAGAAGGAGGGTGGGAGGGTGTTGCGGGATGGGGGGCTTCATACCCTATTCATCCAATTATGGCTGCGATCCTCAGCGTCTGCTGTGTTTATGATCTCATTATAGGCTTTATTTTCCCCTCCTCTCCTCCCTACTAACACATTCACTGCAATTTTCATGTCCTTAATTTAGAAGACACTGAATATTGCAGCCTTGGAGAACTGTAAAGGTAAAATATGATTTGTGGTGTAAAGAATAGATCCTCATGTCAGCACAATGCACAAACACACTCACGCACCAGTGGCCGTTTCAGATGAGGAGGACACATTTTTTTTAATGAGCATGGCCTTATTTCTCTTACATTTCAAACATTTCAAGTCACCATATTAGCTAAAGTAACGTCATAGTCAGCATAGCTAATAGAAGTAATGCATTTGTAAACCCGCTACAGTCATGCAGTAACGTTACAGTGTACAGTCAGTAAGCAGTTACAACGGGTGGGCCCCTGTGGCAATAAATTAGTTAAACCAAAAGCTTACCTTGACTTGGAAAGGTTACAATGTTGTGTTGGATAGTCATAGATAGCTAGGTAACATATCATCCCTTTATTTAAGCAGGGTGTTTCTGTAGGCTAAACTAGCTAGCTGCATTTGCAGTAAGTGAAACTGTAACTGAAAAAAATGACTCTCTATTGCTTCACCTTTATTTAGCAACACATTCTTTTGTTAAAAACTGTTAAACTAATTTCTTTCTCTCTCTTTGAGTCAACTACTCACCACATTTTATGCACTGCAGTGCTAGCTAGCTGTAGTTTATGCTTTCAGTACTAGATTAATTCTCTGATCCTTTGCGTGGGCCGACAATATATCAATTCATGCTGCAAGAGCTCTGATAGGTTGGATGATGTCCTCCGGAAGTTGTCATAATTACTGTGTAAGTCTATGGAAGGGGGTGAGAACCAGGATTCTGCTAGGTTTTGTATTGAAGTCAATGAACTCAGAAGAGGACAGACGCTAGCTGTCCTCCGGCCACACCATGGTGCTTCCCTAGAGAGTGCTGTTGAGGCTACTGTAGACCTTCTTTGCAAAATAGTGTTTCAATCAATTATTTGGTGACATGTCCAATGGTGGGAAGCTTTTACACCTCTCCAGCCGACGATTGGCATTGTGCATGGTGATCTTAGGCTTGTGTATGGCTGCTCTGCCATGGAAACTCATTTCAAGAAGCTCCTGACAACAGTTCTTGAGCTGACGTTGCTTCCAGAGGCAGTTTGGAACTCGGTAGTGAGTGCTGCAAACAAGGACAGACAATTTTTACACACCATACTGTTTCATCACTTTGCGGTCTCGTTCTGTGAGCTTGTGTGTCCTACCACTTCGCGGCTGAGCCGTTGTTGCTCCGAGAAGTTTACACTTCTCAATAACAGTACTTACAGTTATCCTGGGCAGCTCTAGCAGGGCAGAAATCTGACAAACTGACTTGTTGGAAAGGTGGCATCCTATGATGGTGCAATGTTGAAAGTGACTGAGCTCTTCAGTAAGGCCATTCTACTGCCAATGGTTGTCTATGGATATTGCATGGCTGTGTGCTCGATTTTATACACCTGTCACATACTTTTGTATGTATAGTGAATAGGATGGCCTTGACTAGAATACAGTATATACTTATGAAATAGGTAAAATAGTATGTAAACATCATTAAAGTAACCAGTGTTCCATTTATATGTACATAGGGGAGCAGCCTCCAAGGTGCATGGTTGAGTAACCGGGTGGTGGCCAGTCATGGCTATTTAACAGTCTTATAACCTTGAGATATAAGCTGTTTTTTAATCTCTGACCTCGCCTTCTGGATGATATCAGTGTGAACAGGCCCCGGCTCGGGTGGCTGAGGTCCTTGATGATCTTCAAGGCCCTCCTGTGACACCGGGTGCTGTAGATGTCCTGGAGGGCAGGCAGTGTGCCCCCAGTGATGAGTTGGGTAGACCGCACAACACTTTGGAGAGCCCTGGGGTTGTGAACGGTACAGTTGCCATACCAGACTATAGGGGTGAGGGTCTTAGGGGCCAAGCCTCCTGAGTTTGAAAATGTGCTTTCGTGCCTTCACCACACTGTCTGTGTGGGTGGGCCATTTCAGATTGTCAGTGATGTGTACGCCAAGGAACTTTAAGCTTTTTACCTTCTCCACTGCAGCCCTGTCATTGTGGATGGAGGCATGCTCCCTCTGCTGTCTTCTTACGTCCATGATCAGCTCTTTTGTTTTGTTGACGTTGAGGACCCTCACCTCCTCCCTGTATGCTGTCTCATCATTGTTGGTTATCAGGCCTACCAGTGTTGTCATCTGCAAACTTGATGATTGAGATGGAGGCGTGCGTGGCACGCAGTCATGGGTGAACAGGGAGTACAGGAGGGGGTGAACACGCACCCTTGTGGGGCCCCTGTGTTGAGGATCAGCGTAGTGGAAGTGTTGTTGCCTACACAAGTGTTGTTGCCCTAGACCCAGCTCCCCGAGTTTAATGATGAGCTTGGAGGGTACTATGGTGTTGAAGGCTGAGTTGTAGACAATGAACAGCATTCTTACATAGGTATTCCTCTTGTTCAGATGGCATTGGGCAGTGTGCAGTGTGATAGCGAATGCATCATCTGTGGATGATTTGGGCGGTATGCAAATTGCAGTGGGTCTAGGGTGTCGGTTAAGGTGGATGTGATATGATCCTTAGCTAGTCTTTTAAAGCACTTAATGATGACAGAAGTGAGTGCTACGGGTCGATAGTAATTTAGTTCTCTTTCTTGGGTACAGACACAATGGTGGACAACTTGAAGAAAATGGGTACAGCAGACTGGGATAGGGAAACGTTGAATATGTCCGTAAACACTCAGGCCAGCTGGTCTGCAAATGCTCTGAGGATGTGGCTAGGGATGATGCCTCGGATGGCAGCTTTGTTAGGGTTAACACGCTTAAATATCTTACTCACATCAGCCACGGAGAACGAGAGCTCACAGTCCTTGGGAGCGGCCCGCATCGGTGGCATTGTGTTATCGTCAAAGCAGGTGAAGAAGGTGTTTAGCTTGTCCGGGAGCAAAACATCGGTGTGCGCGATGGGACTGGTTTGCACTTTGTTATCTGTGATTGTCTAGAGTATCTGCCACATAGACATCTGAGCCGTTGAATTGTGACTACACTTTGTCTCTGTACGGATATTTTGCCTGTTTGATTGCCTTACGGAGGGCATAACTGGACTGTTTGTATTCAACCATATCCCAGTCACCTTGCCGTGGTTAAATGTGGTGGTTCGCACTTTCAGTTTGCGATAATGCTGCCATCTATCCATGTTTTTTTGTTTGGCTAGGTTTTAATCGTCACAGTGGGAGTTCCTGAGGAACTCAGATACCGTGTCAGTGTATACGTCAATGCCTCAGAAGCAACCCGAAACTTCTCAGTCCATGTGATTAAAACAATCTGGAAGCATGGATTCCAGACCATCTTTGAATAGTCCTTAGCACGGGTACTTCCTGTGTCACGCACAGATGAACAAAGACCATCCTGCAGACATGAAAGCTTCCATACATACATCATAGCACTTGCAAACAGACACACACACTTCATAATGCATATACACACTGACATATGGATGCCCATATGGTATACTGCTGACATGCCAAAACAAATACACACGTATATGAAAAACACTCAGAACCTGGTCCTATTGTTTCATGTAAATATCGAAAAAGAATGTATGGGAAAGCAGAAGAGTGGATTTTGTGCTCTATGAACCTCACAGTGTTAATACAGATCAAATATTGACTAGAATCATGAAAATGTATGAATGTGCACAGTATACCACAGAGATAAAACATAATATTACTCCTAAAAAAATGCATCTAGCTATATGATTTATTATATATACAGAGTTTATCAGTGAGAATCTGGGATTGTCTCTCAGCACGCACAGACAAAGAGGAATAATAATCAATTTAACTTAACAACGCTCCTTCCTTGTGAAGCACTGAGAGCCTATTTTGTCAAAACACTTTTATACTGATTCACTCCTCTCGCTATATTTGCTTACAGTTTAGTCCACCTAACTATTATTGCTGCGATATATGTTTTTGGGATGAAATGTGAGTGAATAAGATCAACTATTTTATTATGTTCCATTGTAATGTTACAGTACAGGTTGGCTATATCTTTCTATGAGAAGCTGTCCCAACATGCTTTGAGGTCTGTGGATCGCCCAAAAATGGCTACCTTAGTGTAACTCACCTTAATTGTCTGTATGGACTGTGAGACCCAGCCAATAGCAATCCATCTGTGCCCTTCTCTGAGCATCATCAGTCAGCCACCATCCAGTTGCTAAGTGAGACTGAATAACCATCAATAATGATTAGATGGTGCCAAACACCCCGTCTCACTCTCCCCCAACTCAAGTATATGGATATAGATTGCTGTTTTATACCAATAAGCTTCCTAATTAGTGTTTGTCAAGTTCCATGATGGTCAGGAGAAGAAAGTTCAGCCAATGTAGCAGCTTAGCTAGCTCAGTCGGTCCAGCCAGGGATTTCAGTTCAGCCAACTAACTAAAACACATTTTTGGTGCCAACCATGCCATGCTGTGTTAATACAATCCATGTCTCAGAGCAATTCCCCTAAGCCAATGTTAGCACAATACCACAACATTCTGAGGTCTATTCAAAATTCTAATTATCCCTCATGCTGGAGATGTCTGTCATGTGGGGTATGTTAGAGCGTTGGGCCAGTAACCGAAAGATTGCTGGTTCGACTACCCGAACCGTCAACGTCCGTCAACGTGAACAATCTGTTTATGTTTCCTTGAATCAGGCACTTAACCCTCATTTGCTCCAGGAGTGCCCTACTACTATGGCTGACCCTGTAAAACAAACACATTTCAATGCACCTATCTGGAGTATATGACAATAAAACAATACAAAAAATGAACAGAGGTACTCCTCATGTACACCATTGCATGTAGGGCAGTAGCTGTTGGTTTTCTTTACTCCTTTGTATAGCAAATTCTCCCCTCTGCTAGCCTCAAAAAGTTCTTACATTCTCCCAGAGGGGACCTGGCAGCAACCCACCCCTGTGGCTTAATGCTTTGCCTTTGGTTAAGCCTGCCATGAATACATGCCTCTTAGCATGAGAGTGAGAGCAGCATTTGACATGCCAGGGTAGAGGTGCACAAGCATGTACACACATGCAGGCAGGCATGCATGTGTACAAACCAACCAACCCACACACACACACACACACAGTTCTGAGGGTAGAGCCGGTAAAGGCTTGGATTGTCAAGGTGACTAAACAAGGGAGGAAAGCCTCCTTCCCCACCCATCGACCCTGTAATATTCCTCAAATCAAATTGTATTGGTGTTAGTGTTCAAATACTGGAGAGTTGAGACCAAATCACGGACGCTGGACAGAGTGGATTTCAGTTGTAACAAAAGACAGTTTTAATGAGTCAGAGATATCTTGTCCCGCAGTTTTACGTGCACGGACCTAGTTCACATAACTCGGCAAGGAGCCAGGTGAAAAAGAGGCCTATACAATGGTTACATACATTTTTATACATAGAATAAAGTAGGTGGAGTCTTGTCGTTTCGGTCTTCTTGACTGGTCGGAGGGTTGGAGGCGGGCCTTGCTCTAGCCAGAGCGGGCCCCATTGGTGCACAGCAAAAGTTCTTTGCTCTTGGGACCGGCCAGTTAGAGGGAGATGAGATGTGTGTTTATATAAGGAAGAGGGGGTCAGTCTTATGGCTGGGTGTATGTGTTCTTACGACGGAATGTCTTTGTTTATATGAGCTATGTGTATGAATATTTATATAACATTGGTCACATGCTTCGTAAACAATAGGTGTAGACTAACAGTGAGAGAGAAAGAAAATTGAGAAATCATCGAAAAGTAAAACACGTGATAATAAAAGTAATAATAAATACACAATAAATACACAAAGAGTAACAATAACTTGTCTAGATACAGTATGTGCATATAGCTAGGAATAAAGTGACAGATAATACAAAGTAGCAGTAGCGCATGTGATGAGTCAAAAAGTTAGTGCTAAAAGGGTCAATGCAGATAGTTAACCCTTTGAACCGTACGAATACACGGGTGTGATCATTCTATAGGGTTCCCTGCAGCGTATGCTCAAATCGGTGTGATTAGAACACTTATTTAGAAAGTCCAGTTACCATTGATGTAACAGTCAGTGTTTGAGCTGGCCACACTGTTTTTTTACAGAAACATTTTGCACAAACCCAGACTTTACAATGGCATGTCTTCAAAGTGAGCAGTTTATTTTTGGATGCAATGTTCATTCATAGAAGTAGTGACAGCGTAACACAATTCTCATCGAAAAATGAAGGAAAATGAAGGCTACATTAGTCGAAGCGCTAACTGAAGGACTGACAGAAACCCTCATATGAACTAGCTAATAGCAATTGCTATTTACAATTCATCACACCACGGGTGAGCTCACCAGTGATCAAAATAATTGAGTAAAACACTTTCTAAAAATCGAAAGTAATACGAAGTTATATTTTTTTGTGTCAACCAAAGATAAGAGGTTACAAGATGAATTGGGTCTGTTTGCAGTGTGCATGTTGAAAGGGGTGTGTCGTCTACCATCATAAACCGCCATTGTTTACCTCACCTTGTTATAACATATTTGCTCTGGCAGAAGTTTACGTGACAACCATTGTATGATGTTAACAAATATGGTGCCACACATTGCTGGCAATTAGCTTAGCATTATCTCATCATAACCAGTGTCGTATTGTTTTGATTTTATTTATGGAGCTGCAGTGTATAGCAGACGATTTACCGGCTCCTGTCCAGATGTGCTATTTTAAGGGGGGTTTGTGCAGCTTTTTTTGTACATAATGTTTCCACCATCGTTTCCTATGACCAAAAAATAGTTTCTGGCCATCAGAACAGCGGTCACTAACCTCGATTTTGATGAAGATTTCTACTTCAATGAGTCGTAGGTGCTGGCTATAATCCCCAAAACTCAGGCTGTGTAAGAGAGGCCGACGTGCAGGCACCCTGACGAAACTACTGGCCAGTACATAAACCGCCTCTACCCTCTGTTCTATTGCCAAACATACAATCGCTGGAGAACAAACTGGACGAGCTCCGTTTGAGGCTATCCTATCAACAGGACCTGAAGAACTATAATATCCTGTTCCTCTGCATTGTGGCTGAACAAGGACATGGATAACGTATGCTGAATGTACAAAACATTAGGAATACCTTCCCTTTCTATGAAGTAGACTGAACCAGGTAAATCCAGGTGAAAGCTATGATCCCTTACTGATATCACTTGTTAAATCCACTTCAATCTGTGTTCGAAGGGGACAAGATAGGATCTTTAAGCCTTAAGACAATTGAGACATGGATTGTGTATGTGTGACATTCAGATGGTGATGGGCAAGACAGAATGGTAATAGGTGCCAGGCGCACCGGTTTGAGTGTGTCAAGAACCTCAAAGCTGCTGTTTTTTTTCACGCTTAACAGTTTCCGGTGTGTATCAAGAAGGGCCCACCACCCAAAGGACATCCAGCGAACTTGACACAACTGTGGGAAGCATTGGAGTCAACATGAGCCAGCATCCATGTGGAACGTTTTTGACACCTTGTAGAGTACAGGCCCTGACGAATTGAAGGTGTTCCTAATGTTTTGTACACACAGTGTTCATCTAGCTGTTTTTCTATGCATCGGCAGGACAGAATGGGAGTGTCGGGTAAACTCAAGGGGTGAAGTGTTTTTCTCTTTAATGACAGATGGTGTGCGACCTCTAAAACTATGGAAGTCTCAAGGTTCTGCTCGCCTGAGTTAGAATATCTCATAATAAACTGTAGACTATACTATTAACCAAGAGTGTTTTCATCCAAATCTTTCATAGATACCACTCTAAACCAATGCTGACATGAAGACCACATTGAACAAGCTGTATAGGGCCATAAACAAACAATAAAATGCTCATCTGCTCCTAGTGTCCGGTGATTTTAATTCAGGGAAATTGAAATCCGTTTTACCTCATTTCTAACAGCATATCAACAGTGTAACTAGAGTCAAAACAACTCCAGATCACCTTTACTCCACACACTTTCAAGGAGCAGGACACCAATCCGGAGGCTTATAAGAAACCATCAAACAGGCGATACAGGACTAAAATTGAATCCTACTATACGTGCTCTGACGCTCGTCAGATGTGTCAGGGCTTGCAAACTAGCACAGGTTACAAAGAGAAACCTAGCCGCGAGATGCCCAGTGATGCGAGGCTACCAGACAAGCCAAATGCCTTCTATGCTGGCTTTGAGGCAAGCAACACTGAACCATGCATGAGAGTGCAAGCTGTTCCGGTCAGCTGTGTGATCACACTCTCCTCAGGCGATGTATACAGGTTAACATTCACAAGGCTGCAGGGCCAGACCGATTACCAAGACACGTACTCAGAGCATGTGTTGACCAGCTGGCAAGTGTCTTCACTGACATTTTCAACCTCTCCCTGACACAGTCAGTAATACCCATTGCATAATTTGAGCCGAATCCTGCCGGAACAGGATACAGCACCTCTCAGTTTTGGACTGTTTCATTCCGTAACCCAATTATCAGGATCCGGTACTTTTCCTGGCATGAAAAATAATTGTCACTGTTTGCGATGTAAAAATTTGAATAAAAGCAATTAGAGTTAATTTACATTGGCTCCTCTGTAATTGTCCTGCCCCCTTAAAGAACGTAATGTGAAAACGTGCCTGATATTGTAAGAATTGATTAGTGTTGGGTGAGCCCGGGTTTATGGTTTGTGCAACATTGTAGCCTATATAGACCAACTTGTGCCCATTGCTGTGGTGAGAGAGAGAAGCGCGACTGTATCTCTCACAGTGATAGTCCATCTCTCCAACGTTGCACTTCATAATTTATTTCCTTATAGAATCATAGCCGCAGGAAGTGTGCTGGAGTTGCCACAGCACCCCTGATAAATTAAAATACATTTGCCAATAAAATACATTTGCCAAAGTTATAGAATTACTGTTTGTCTGTTCAGAAAGAAATGAAATAATTCTGAATACTACATCAGGAGTAAGCCTATAATTTAGCCTAAGAGGATCAATAGCTTATTTTAAAAAATTGCCTAGCTGTGGCATGCCTGTCTGTCAGTTAACAGCATGCAGCCAAAACAGGCCCTCCACAATATTTCAAAACACAGGTTGGAAAGCAAATGGAAGAGAAGATAAATATGTCTGTAGGCTACCAAATAATCAACTTCCAAACAGGCATATAGAGCAAACAGCATTGTTTTACAAAGTAAAACAAGAGAGAGATAACCTTTTGGCACGAGCACATCAGCCATCGCTGGTGAGTCAGTGAAACTGAAAAGCTTTTTTAGGACAATCATTTCCGGCTGATAATTAACAATATGTGTCTCCACACAACTAGGCTTAGGCTATTTATGGATTCAAGACAAGGTTGTTTTTATTGAACGCAGTTTGTTAGTATCAAAATAGCCTGTCATTTTGATCATTTGTGAGGTATTACAAAATAATCTGCCAAAGTCTCCAATCATCTAAAATAATGTGGAATCACATGAAATTTGTTTATAAAAAAACACATTTTTCAACATCTGCAAGCACCTCTAAACCATGTATGCCAAAGTGACGATAATGCATACAATGCTATATTATATGTTGTTTTTTTTGCATTCTGGTACCTCAGAGCCCCCCAGGTCACCCCCTCTCAGGTAATTGTTTGTTCTGGCACCTCCCAATTTACAAATTATGCACTGGTAGTACCTACATGTTTCAAGCAGACCACCATAGTCCATGTGCCCAAGAACGCTATGGTAACCTGTCTAAATGACTAGCACTCACATCTGTAGCCATGAAATGCTTTGAAATCCTGGTCCTGGCTCACATCAACACCATCATCCCAGACACCCTGGACCCACCCACTCCGATGCACTCCACACTGTCCTTTCCCACCTACACAAGAGGAACATCTATGTGAGAATGCTGTTCATTGACTACAACTCAGCATTCAACACCATAGTGCCCTCCAAGCTCATGACTAAGCTAAGGACCCAGGGACTGAAAACATACCTCTGCAACTGGATCCTGGACTACCCAGAGGTGGTGAGGGTAGGCAACAACATATCTGCCATTCTAACCCTCATCAAGGGGTGCTTATTCCCCTCCTGTACTCCCTGTTCACCCACGACTGCATGGCTGATCACGACTCCAGTGCCATCATTAACTTTGCTGATGGTGGTAGGCCTGATCATTGATAACGATGAGACACCCTATAGGGAGGAGGTCAGAGACCTGGCAGTGTGGTGCCAGGACAACAACCTCTCTCTCGACGTCAGCAAGACAAAGGAGCTGATCGGGGCAGTAGTGGTGTGGGTTAAGAGCTTCAAGTTCCTGTGTCCACATCACTAAGGATGTACCATGGTCCACACTCACCAACTATGTCGTGAAGTGGGTACGACAACACCTCCTGTCTCTCAGGAGGCTGAAAAGGTTTTGCAGGGTCCTCATAGATCCTTCAAAAGTTATACAGCTGCACCACTGAGAACATCTTGACTGGCTGCATCACCGCTTGGTATGGCAAGGTGCTACAGAGGGTAGTGCATACAGCCCATTACATCACCGGGGCCGAGCGCCCTGCCATCCAAGACCTCTATATCAGGCACAAGACCCTGAGCTTCTACCCCCAAGCCAAGACTGCTAAATAGTTAGTCAGGGTAACTATTTGGTTATTTAACCTTTTCACGCTTGATTTCCAAATATATCTAATGGTCACCCCAACATGAGTTTTTTACGTGTGCGGTGTCAGAATGCACTCACTGTTCCAAAATGGGATTGTTACGCAACAGGACCGTTAACCCATGCTGCCCTCAAACAAAGGAACGCTGCCTGATAATTAACTATAGGCTATGTTTCAACTTGTCAATTTCAAATTATTTTCTAACTAATTTTATTTTCTAAAAACAGCTTTGAATCGAGGTGTGTTCCACCTCATTGATTCACATATAAGTAGCTCATTTCACTTTTGACTACAATTTACGTTTGAGGCATTACAGAGCCAGACAAACTTCTCTCTTCAACGATAGCCCAAGCACTTCCCCAGTGTTTCCCCAGATCAAGTACTCAGACATTTGCACATCTCCAGTCACAACAGAACTTCAGAGCTTGCACAAACTTTTTCCCCCTGGCACGTTTTCCGGCTGGAGCCGGCTTTGCCTTCATTGTGCTTTTCCTTACTAATAATAACTTTGGACATGTGTGCATACCTGTCAAAGTAAGTGCCTTATTTTCTGTATATTGTGTTGTCATTTCTGCTGTAAAATACCGTATGTATGGACCGTAATGTATTTATTGTTTTGTTCACATTTTCAAGTTTTGGTGACAAATCATGCATTCCGCTTCTTGCATATATTATAATGGACACATATGATGTGTATAAAATACTTTTTTGAAGGTTATACTCCCTTTATTATGTTTTTCTCCAAACATTGGGAAAACCAAGCGCTGATCTACTTCATAATTAGGCGGGACACCTGCCGACAACATAGGATGAAATTGGAGGGCGCGCAATTTAAGTAAATAATCTGAATATTAAACATTTACGAACATACAAGTATCTTTTATCGGTTAAAAGCTTAAATTTGTGTTGATCTAACTGCATTGTCCAATTTACAATAGGCTTTACAGCGAAAGCATACCATGTGATTGTTTGAGGACAGCTCCCCATATCAACATATTTTTCAACCACCACATAAAATGACAAATAGCGATTAAATAATCACTTACTTTTTGAAAATCTTCCTCTGTTTGCAATCCCAAGGGTCCCATCTTGTCACGCCCTGGTCTTAGTATTTTGTGTTTTCTTTATTAATTTGGTCAGGCCAGGGTGTGACATGTTTTTTTTTATGTGGTGTGTTTTGTCTTGTTTTTTTTTGTAGGTATTGGGATTGTACTATAGTAGGGGTATCTAGCATAGTCTATGGCTGTCTGGAGTGGTTCTTAATCAGAGGCAGGTGTTTATCGTTGTCTCTGATTGGGAACCATATTTAGGCAGCCATATTCTTTGAGTGTTTTGTGGGTGATTGTTCCTGTCTTTGTATTTGTTGTCACCAGATAACCTAAACAGCCTTTCTCACGTTTATTGTTTTGTTAGTTTATTCATGTATAGTTTTCTTCATTAAAAAACCATGAATAGAAACCACGCTGCATTTTGGTCCGACTCTCCTTCACCTCAAGAAAACCGTTACACATCTACAACATGCATGGTCGTTTTGTTAAATATAATCCTTCTTTATATCCCAAAAAGTTTATTTAGTTGGCGCCATCGATTTCAGTAATCCACTCGTTAAACATGCAGACAAAGAAATCCAAAAAGCTACCGCTAAATGTTGTTAAATCAAGTCAAACTATGTTTCCATTTAATCCTCAGGTAATCTAAAATGTAATTAAACAATAATATTTAATACGGAAAGCAGTATGTTAAATAGAAAAGTAAAATTAGCAAGTGCTAGTCCTCTTCGTCACACACCCACAGAATGTGAATCCTTGTACCAAAACTCAAAATTCTTCCTCGTTTTGGAAGAAACAAGCCTGAAACCTTGAACAAAGACTGTTGAAATCTAATGGAAGCCATAGGAATTGCAATCTGAGAGCTGGAATTGCATAGGACCCATAGCTTTCCATTGAAAGAGAATGGGATCTAAAAAACAAAAACATTTCCGGTTGGTTTTTCATTTTTTTTACTCCTACCATATCAATTGTGTTATAGTCTAATACATTATTTTAACATTTCTACAAACTTCAAAATGTTTTCTATCCAATGGTACCAATTATATGCATATCCTGGCTTCTGGGCCTGAGTAACAGGCAGTTTACTTTGGGCACTTCAGTCAGGTGGAAATTCTGAAAAATAACCCTAGCCCTAAGACGTTCATAAAAGCAGTCAAAGTTCAGCTGGGAAATGGAGCAATTTTCAAGCAAATAAAATAACGCAAATTATGCAGATTGTACATTTGATCTTTTTTTTCTTTCTATTTTTTTTCTTTCTATTTCTTTCTATTTCTATTTAGCTTGTTTGGCGTAAGCACTTGGACATTTTTCTCAGCACATACTGTTTACATAAATCATATTTACTTAATGCGCTGTTATGCATAAATGTGCATGATTTAGCCAGGAGGAGAAACCAATTTTCATACCACACCATAACTAAAGGCACTTGAAATGCAATTGAATTCCAAAAATGGGGAGGAAGATACAGTGTATACAACAGCGTGACTGAAAATATATTGAATCACAGCCTTGTTTTGATCATGAGACCAAAACATAAAATCACTTGTGTGAAAGCTACTGGGGATGCTGAGAATGCCATCACACGTGGCTTAAATCATCATGTACTATTTTTTCAGGTGTGCTGGTGTTACTGCATACTCTGGATGCACAGGAACATCATACAGAGTCAGTGGTTGGATCGGCGTGCCTCAGGTGAGTAACAGTTTATTAGCTTTTGTCATGGTGTGCTGCTGCTTCTGCTGCTTCTTTAGGACGTATTGGCCGCTCTATGTCCACATCTCAGACAGACAAGGGGTGCATCCCAAATGGCACCCTATATAGTATGCAAGTTCTATGCTGTGGAAGAGTGAAGAGAACAGAGGCAAAACATATATCTGTCTAAAATCCAATGTTATTTTTCACATGCGCCGACTACAACAGGTGTAGACTTTACCCTGAAATTACTACTTCCGAGCACTTTCTCAAGAAGGCTGTCACACCCTGATCTGTTTCACCTGTCTTCGTTATTGTCTCTATCCCCTCCAGGTGTCGCTTGTTTTCCCAGTGTATTTATCTCCGTGTTTCCTGCTTCTCTGTAGCAGTTCGTCTTGTATGTCCAAGCCTACCAGCAGTATTTCCCGTTTTCCTGCTTTGCCTTTTCTCCTTTTTCTAGTCCTCCCGTTTTTGACCCTTGCCTGTTCTGGACTCTGTACTCACCTGCCTGACCATTCTGCCTGCCCTGACCTTGAGCCTGCCTGCCACTCTGTACCTCCTGGACTCTGTTCTGGTTATGACCTTTTGCCTGTCCACGACCATTCTCTTGTCTATTCCCTTTGGATTTTTTAAACATCTTAAACTCCAACCATCTGCCTCCTGTGTTTGCATTTGGGTTTGGCCTAGTGTCATGATAAAGGCAGAGTTAAAAATGAAGAGAAATATGCAAAAAATACAAAAGGAAATAGTATCAATAAAATAAGACAATATACAAGGAATACCGGTACTGAGTCAATGTGCAGAGGAGGTACGAGATAGTTGAGGTAATATGTACAGTACCAGTTAAAAGGACAGACCAACTCATTCAAAGGTTTTTCTTTATTTTTTACTATTTTCTACATTGTAGAATAATAGTGAAGACATCAACACTATAAAATAACACATGTGGAGTCATGTAGTAACCAAAAAAAGTGTTATTTTATATTTTTCAAAGTAGCCGCACTTTGCTTTGATGAGTGTGCTTTGCACACTATTGGCATTCTCTCAATCAGCTTCATGAGGTGGAATACATTTCAATTAACAGGTGTGCCTTTGATAAAAGTTTTCCTTCTTAATGCATTTGAGTCAATCAGTTGTGTTGTGACAAGGTAGGGGTGGTATTCAGAAGATATCCCTATTTGGTAAAAAACCAAGTCCATATTATGGCAAGAACATCGCAAAGAGTCGATCTTTACTTTAGGGCATAATGGTCAGTCAATGCAAACAATATCAATAACTTTTAAAGTGCAGTTGCAAAAACCATCAAGCACTATGGTGAAACTGGCTCTCATGAGGACCACCACAGGAAAGGAAGACCGAGAGTTACCTCTGCTGCAGTGGTTAAGATTGCAGCCCAAGTAAATGCTTCCCCAAAGTTCAAGTAACAGACACATCTCAACATCAACTGTTCAGAGGAGACTGTGTGAATCAGGCCTTCATAGTCGAATTGCTGCAAAGAAACCACTACTAATGGACACCAATAAGAAGAAGATATTTGATTGGGCCAAGAAACTCAAGCAATGGACATCAGACATTTGCGATTTTTGGTTCCAACCGCCATGTCTTTGTGAGACGCAGTGTAAGTGAACGGATTATCTCTGCATGTGTGGTTCCCACTGTGAAGCATGGAGGAGGAGGTGTGATGGTGTGTGGGTGCTGTGCTGGTGACACTGTCAGTGATTTATTTAGAATTCAAGTCACACTTAACCAGATTGGCTACCACAGCATTCTGCAGCGATACACCATCCCATCTGGTTTGCGCTTAGTAGGACTATCATTTGTTTTTCAACAGGACAACACACCTCCAGGCTGTGTAAGAGCTATTTGACCAAGAAGGAGAGTGATAGTGTTGCATCAGATGACCTGGCCTCCACAATCACCCGGCCTCAACCCAATTGAGATGGTTTGGGATGAGTTGGACCGCAGAGTGAAGGAAAAGCAGCCAACAAGTGTTTAGCATATGTGGGAACTTCTTCAAGACTCTTGGAAAAGCATGTGTGAGTGGCGTCAATATGCATGTGTGTGTGTGAACGTATGTAGTGTGTGTGTGTTGGAGTGTCAGGGTTGTATGTGTGAGTGTGTGGGTAGAGTCCAGTGAGTGTGCATAGTGCCGGTGCAAGATACACAGTGCAAATTAGGAGGAGGTCAATGTAAATAGTCCAGGTAGCCATTTGATTAACTGTTCAGCAGTCTTCTGGGTTGGGGGTAGAAGCTGTTCAGGAGCCTTTTGGTCCCAGACTTGGTGCTCTTATACTGCTTGCCGTGCGGTAGCAGAGAGAACAGTCTATGACTTGGGTGGCTTTAGTCTTTGACAATTTTTAAGGTTCTTCCTCTGATACTGCCTGGTATAGAGGTCCTAGATGGCAGTGAGTTCGGCCCCAATGATGTACTGGGCTGTACTTAATATCCTCGGTAGCCCCTTCCTGTGTGGCTCAGTTGGTAGAGCATGGCTCTTGCAACACCAGGGTTGTGGGTTTGATTATTATGGGGGACTAGAAATAACTGTAAAGAAAAGGTATGCACTCACTACTGTAAGTTGCTCTGGATACGAGCGTCTACAAAATTACTCCAATGTAAATGATGCAGCCAGTCAAGATACATTTCTACAGCTGCACCATTGAGAGTAAGAGGATCTACGGGCTCATGCCAAATCTTTTTAGCCTCCTGAGTGGGAAGAAGCATTGTTGTGCCCTCTTCATGACTGTGTTGGTGTGTTTGGACCATGGTGTTTGGACCATGTCCTTAGGGATGTTGACACTACAGCGCCGTCGATGTGAATAGGGGCGTGAATAGGGGCGTGCTCGGCCCTCTGTTTCCAGTAGTCCACAATCAACTCCTTTGTTTTGCTGACGTTGAGGGAGAGGTGCAAAGAGAGAGAGAGGAGCAGACCTCCTCAGATTTTTGGGAGGTGTCCGATGACAAATTTAACTGACATGACTCATCATACTGATGATGAACAGTTGGATGAAGCCCATATTTTTGTGCCATTGCTGTATTATCTAGTTTTGACTCCATCTACATTGTGTACAATAAATGTCCTAACTAATTAGCCCAATTGGTTTGGGCAATAATTGGGTTCTTGTAACGGTTGTCGTCGGGAGAAGGAGAAGAGGACCAAGGTGCAGCATGATAAGTATTCATAATACTTTTAATAAATACAAATACTTGAACAAACCACAACAAATGAACAGTTCTGCAAGGTGCAATACACACAAAACAGAAAACAACTACCCACCACCCATAGTGGGAAAACAGGCTGCCTAGGTATGGTTCTCAATCAGAGACAACGATTGACAGCTGCCTCTGTTTGGGAACCGTACCAGGCCAAACACATAGAAATCTAACACACAGAACAAAACATAGAATGCCCACCCCAACTCACGCCCTGACCAAACTAAAATAGAGACATAAAAAAAGGAACTAAGGTCAGGACGTGACAGTTCTGTGGTTTTGACATCCTGTCTTATAACATAATTACCAAACACACATCACCCTCCTGTTCTGTGTCTCTACGTGGTGAACACCTGCCTACCTATTCCTCTGTACAGCGAGGTACCGAGAGAGAGGGGGCATGCCCCTGTGCGAACTAGTGCTGTCTACCCTCAATCTGCTCTCTGTGCTGACAACTGGGACTGGCTTTATCATGTCCCAAACAGATGGGGCGGTGCTCCTACAACAAAAAAGTTGTAATTAACCCACATCCCTGGAGGGTGCTTTCTAATCCTTCCTCCATACGTTGGGATTGCATCGGCGTTACACAACTAGGGTTCTGTCAGGGTGGCTGATCTGAGCCAATTGCACACCCTCAACCATCCCTTCATATGCGCATCCATTCACAGACGCAAGCACTCACACAAACACGCATGCTCATACACACACATGGAATTACTCTCTTACTTAGTAATACATTGAGAGCTCAGCTGAATATCATCTTGCAAAATCCACTGAATATAGTATATTAAGAGTATATTGATGCACCCATGCGTCAATCTAATGATAATTTACAAAAATCCACATCAAAATCCATCAGTTTAATCTAGAGTAATCCATTTTTTTGTATGGGCTGTTTCTCCATCCAAAGTGGCAGAGCTACAGCGCTGTTTTCAGACCAGGAGAAATTCCGAAAATGTGTCTACTCACGAAAACGTCTCTAGCATCAGAACGATGGTGTTCTCCATTTTGCTCTACAAAGGCTGAATTCAACATTTGATTTTATATTTTTTTGCGGAAACATACGTCCTAAAATTCAAAATCAAATAGCTTAATGATCCATGGTATGACCATCTTAAAACAATTCCATATGTTATCTTCCTTCATCAACGGCGGTGACTCTGGAGCAATTAGAGTTTAATGCCGTTTCTCAAAGGCACTTCTACAGAAATTTCACCTTGTCAGCTCAGGATTCAAAAAACAACCTTTCGGTTACTGGCCCAACGCTCTACTGCTAGGTTACCTGCCTCTATGTTCAGATTAGTGTATGAATGTGTAGGTAGAGTAGGCCTATATTAGTGACGTAATTGGATTATGTCATTAGTGGTATGTCATTAGTGGTATGGACACCATGTTCCAGTGAATAAACCACTGAAGCGATGGCCATAGTCTTACAAGGAATTTTCTCGTTATTTTGGCACATTTGTTGCCAACCGTTTAATTACTAGTCAGAAAACATTCTCATCACCTCATTATCGTGACAGATTTCATTGGAGTGTTCTTGGCACTAATCTTGCATTCTTCAACACATTCTGCCGTAATTTTAACCAGGTGGCATTGAACCAATTCTCATCCACTCTCTCTCTCTCGCTCGCACGCACGCACGCACACAAAAACACACACACACAAACACACACACACACACACACACACACACACACACACACACACACACACACACACACACACACACACAGTAGAGCCAGAGCTTCAAGGATCGGCTTAATCACATTGAGTAGCGAGCAGGGTGGAATGTGTTTTATCACATTTTAGCTCGACAGGATGCATTTTGTAATGACTCGACAAACAACAAACCCAATAGGAAGTTGAGAGTGACAGGCACTCTTTTCCCTATGGGCCCTGATCAAAAATAGGAAATAAAGTGCCATTTGGTATGCAGCCTATATAGGCTTAGCTGTAGCTCAAGCACAAAACAAATTAAACATATCAACGTCCCACACGTCCACGCTCTCAAGGTGGCAATTTCTCTCATTCATTCGGAGCTGCCTTTAGGGGGCTCTAAAATGTATTGAAATCAATAAATCACTGGTTAAATTCCACCAACACAAACACACATAACTGTACACACACAAACATATTTCCTCACACGCATACAAACAAGCTTGTGCCAAACATACACACACACGCTTCCTCACACACCCTGTCTCCCTTTATTACACAAAGAAATCTTCCCAAAACCATTTAGCTTTGTGTCGTGCATATCTGATGGTAAGTGCAAGACTTGTGGGGATTGGTACGGGAAATAATTCTGTCTCTCCGTTAAAACGCTCTAAGCCCTAGCGTTTCCTTCATTAGGACTCAGCAGGCTAGGATCTGGGATGGCAGAGTCTTTTAATCTGGGGTTTGCTGTTTTAATCTACAATGCATATGGTCTCCTGGATAAAGGGGAGGCTCTGCAGAGCATTACATGGCACTGGAGTCAGCAACTGGGGCATCTGGGGACAGTTACAGTAACTTAAATCAAGTAAGTAAGGGAGGGAATCAGAGTAACCTAATATAAGGAAATAAGACTGAACTCTCATCTGCTGTACTTGTTTCGTGACACAGTGCAGGTCTTCCCTAAAACCTTCACCTTTTACATTTTGTCACCTTCGGTTATGGGTAAGAGGATCAAAATGCTTGGAAAAAAGGATTTGTGTCTATAGTGTGTATGAGCGTTTTTACGTTATTGTAAATAAATATGGTGCCTGCTCTTCAATGCGGTCAGGATAATTCGGTATAGTTCACCAATAACAAAATATCAGAGAGCCAGAACAGATCAGAAATCATCACATGTATGATCCAGCAACTGCCAACTTGTGGGTGTGAAGACAAGACAGAAACCATCCAGAGAGAGAGTGTTGCTGGCCTTTTTTGGGGCTTGTGTGTGTGTGCGTGTATTTGTGTGTGTGTGTTTCCAGAGTGTTGCTGGGCTTACTTGACACATAGCATGTAGGAGCATGATTCTCGCACTACTGGTGCATTAGCATTCAGTCTAAAGATGGACAGACACACCAGGCTCCACACACCAACCATTCATCATCAGGGAGATTCATTCAATTCAGGACTTGTTATGACTGTGTGGAGGTGGAACACACTGAAGTGCTAGTTTGAATACTTTCCACTTAAAATGTGTCATTGTAGGGACGATAGATAAGAAAACAGAGGTTAAGTCACAGCTGGCACCCTATACACTATAGAGCCCTTTGAGCCCTGTTCAAAAAGTGCCTGCTGCTGTATGAGTGTCTTTCTAATGTCTTTAACAAGCAACTCTGACATGTAGCCTCCTAGCTGGCATTTACTCATGAACTTAAATGCCAGGGTAAATATTAAATGCACTGCAGAGGCCCATATTAGGCAGCTATCATGTCAGGCAAATAATTTAAATGGGAATATGCTAAAGTTGAAGCAACGTACACGGCTCAGTAGTTCATGAGCCCAATTGAGATTAATCTATCATAATTCAGCAGAACTAAAGGAGCTTGTGGAAAGCAACATCCAAATAGTTGGATAAATATCAAAGCGTCTATAGCCACAACAAATCATCACACACGTAGTTTGATCACTATGTAGGGCAGTCCATGGTATTTCAGATCGGGGGAAAAAAATGAATCCCCACAAGAATAAGAGGTGTTTATATAATGGGTGATTTTTTGCTTCTAATCATCTGATAAATGAAAAAAAGAGACTGACAGATATATATATAGAGAGAGAGATGTACAGTACCATCGGAAAGTATTCAGACCAATTTACTTTTTCTACATTTTCCTATGTTACAGCCTTATTCTAAAATGGAATTTTTACACACAATACCACATAATGACAAAGCAAAAACAGTTTTTTTTTACAGTTTTGCACAAAAATTAAGTATTCAGACCCTTTACTCATTCAGACCCTTTACTCACCCTTTGTCAGCAATTACAGCCTAGAATCTTCTTGGATATGACGCTACAAGCTTGGCACACCTGTATTTGGGGAGTTTCCCCATTCTTCTCTGTAGATCCTCTCAAGCTCTCAGGTTGGATGGGGAGCATCGCCTCACAGCTATTTTCAGGTCTCTCCAGAGATGTTGTCTCTCCAGACCGGTGTGTGCCTTTCCAAATCATATCCAATCTATTGAATTTACCACAGATGGACTCAAGTTCAAGAAACATCTCAAGGATGATCCATGGAAACAGGATGCACCTGAGCTCAATTTCGAGTCCCAGAGCAAAGGGTCTGAATAGTTATGGAAATAATGTATTTCTGGTTTTATTTTTAATACATTTGCAAAAAAAAAATGTTTTCACTTTGTCATTATGGTGTATTTCTTTACAAAAAAATATATTTTAGAATAAGGCTGTAACGTAACAAAATGTAGAAAAAGTCAAGGGGTCTGTCTGAATACTTTCCGAATGCAGTATATTCCTGTTTGATATGCATGCATATAATTAAAGTGGACATTGTCCTTTAATATGCCAGTGTTTGTTTTGTATCCAATGCATTTAGCTTACACTAGGATGAAGTGGCCTTCTAATCTAGTTGTATTGCATCATATCGCCTATCATTTAGTTATCAATGCAAAAGGTGAAAATAAAACCAACATATCTTAAGCATCATTTAATAATATGCATAGGTGTTAGAGTTGTATGAATTTATCACAATGCAAACCTGCTCCTTGGAAATAAAACACCAGCAGTCCTAATGCAATGTAATATTAGCTTCACACTGAAACACAACTATTATGGCTATTTGTCATTCTTAACCTGTAAGCTTATTTCGCAATTTCCCTTTTTTTTTGCTTCAGCCTCTGTACAACGCATGAAAGCTTACATGTCATGTATCCACAATGATGTAGAAGCAGACCAAGCGATTTGCAAGAGGAGGACCCCACGTAAAACATTTCTGGTCGATGTCACCTTAATTCACGAACATCACATTTTTATTGTTCACATACATGTGTTTAGCAGATGTTATTGTGGGTGTAGCGAAATGCTTGTGCTTCTAGTTCCGACAGTGCATCAATATCTAACAAGTAACATCTAACAATTTCACCACAAATACCGAATACACACAAATCTAAGTAAAGGAATGGAATTAAAACTTAGAACATATAAATATATGGATGAGCAATGTCAGAGCGGCATAGACTAAGATACAGTAGATAGTATAGAATACAGTATATACATATGAGATGAGTAATGCAAGATATGTAAACGTTACTAAGTGACATTATTAAAGTGACTAGTTTTCCATGTATTAAAGTCACAAATTATTAAGTCTGTGTATGTAGGCAGCAGCTAGTGCTAGTGATGTCTATTTAATAGTCAGATGACCTTGAGATAGAAGCTGTTTTTCAGTCTCCAGCTTTAATGCACCTGTACTGACCTCGCCTTCTGGATGATAGCAGGGTGAACAGGCAGTTCTTCGGGTGGTTGCTGTCCTTGATGACCTTTTTGGCCTTCCTGTGACATCGGGTAATGTACTGAGTAAATCAAATATTTTACTTGTATTATTATTATTTCTGTTAAATATTTCCATTCTGGGAAAGTTGTTCACTGAATTACTAGCACTAGTTGCTCACACTGCTACATTGGCTACAATGTAAACAGACGTAGCTAGCTAGCATAAAAGCTTGCTTTGTTAACGCAAGCTGCATGATGATGCTGTTTCCTATTCAGGTTAGAGGTGACTTTGAAGTACGTTTCAAAGGAGTCCTGCAGGAGCATCAGTGGGTTTTCCTGCAGGAATTTGTCAATCCTACAGGAGTCCTTCACAAAAGGTTTGAATTCCTGCTGGATTCCTGTAGGATGTTTTTGTACGTCATTGGGGCTGAGATCCCTGCCATCCAGGACATCTTCATCGTGTGGTCTGGTAGGAAGAACCGGAAAATCGTTAAAGACTCCAACCCCCCAAGCAATATACTATTCTCTCTGCTTCCACATGGCAAGTGGTACCGGTGCATCAAGTCTGGCACCAATAGGCTCTTGAACAGCTTCTATCCCCAAGCAATAAGACTGATAAATAGCAACATGGACTATCCAAGTTAATATTTTATTTTTGCACTCTATGCACACTCACAGGGCCCTATACACTCACACTAACTCCATCATCTGCTCACTCACACATAATATGCAGATATATTTATACTCACTCTACACACACACGCTCTTTAATTACTTGTTACTTTTATCTCTAATTCTTATCTGTATTTTTTGAAACTGCTTTGTTAGTTAGGGGCTCGTAAGTAAGCATTTCACTGTTGTATTCGGCGCATGTGACTAATACTGTCACGCCCTGACCTTAGAGATCCTTAGGTCATGGTGTGACTCGGGTGGGAAAGTCTATGTGTTCTATTTCTTTGTTTGCTGCCGAGTATGGTTCCCAATCAGAGGCATTTGGGAATCATTTGGGATTGGGAATCATATAATAGTTATCATTTTCCTTTGGGGTTTTGTGGGATCTTGTTTTATGTTTAGTGTCTATTCCTGAAGGAACTGTTCGTTTTCGCTTTGTGTTTTTTGAATAAAAGGAATAATGAACACTTACCACGCTATGCTTTGGTCCACTCTTCCTTCTACCAACGAGAGCCGCAACAGAAGATCCCACCACTAACGGACCAAGCAGCGTGCCCCGGAGTGAAGGACATCATGGACATGGGAGGAAGTAATGGCAGAGCATGAGAGCCTGCCGTGGAAACAGGCGGAAGCAGCGAGGGAGGAACGGCACGCCCGAGAGTCAGCTCCCCCCAAAATTGGGGGAGGCACACGGGGAGATTGGCGGTGTCAGGGTTTAGACCTGAGCCAACTCCCCATGCTTACCGTGGGGAGCGTGTGACCGGTCAGGCACCGTGTTACGTGGGGATGCGCACGGTGTCCCCAGTGCGCATTCACAGCCCGGTGCGCTCTGTTCCAGCTCCCCGCAGTTGCCGTGCTAGAGTGGGCATTCAGCCAGGACGGATAGTGCCGGCTCAGCGCTTCTGGTCTCCGCTGTGTCTCTTCGGCCCAGGATATCCTGCGCCAGCTCTACGCACGTTATTCCCTGTTCGAGTGGTGCAGTGGTCTAAGGCATTGCATCGCAGTGCTAACTGTGCCACTAGAGATCCTGGTTCGAGTCCAGGCCCTATCGCATCCGGCCGCGACGGAGAGGCCCATGGGGAGGCGAACAATTGACCCAGCGTCGTCCGGGTTAGGGGAGGGCTTTGCCGGCAGGGATGTTCTTGTCCCCTCGCGCACTAGCGACTCCTGAGGCAGGCCCGGGCGCAGTGCACACCGGTGCAGCTGGCTTCGTGTTAAGCGGGTATTGTGTCAATTGTCTCAACCTTTGCCTCTCCCGAGTCCGTAAGGGAGTTGAGACAAGACTGCGATAAGTGACGACACAAGACTGTAACTACCGATTGTATGCCATGAAATTGGGGATAAAAAGGGCCTATAAAGTCAGATAAAAAGCTACAAAGAGGCCGATAATCCTCTTTTAACAAGATGAGTGATCATAGTCTTTGTCAGAGCTTCGAAGCAGCACAATCAATGGCGGTAATTTAGCCCAATGTGCGCCGTGTGCTCTGCCTGCTGCCCAAGCCCCTACGTAGTAGAGTCAGCCCCTTCATTCATCAGACCAATGCCTTGTGCAAGACAGCGCCCTTACCTGAGGGGCAGGCAAACTGGGAGAGAGGAAGAGAGATAGGGGGAGAGAAAGCTGGAAAGGCAAAAGGACAAAGAAAATGAGGATAGGGAAAGGAGAGACGAAGGCTCTATTCTCTCTCTGCTGTCTCTTGCTGCTGTCAGGTAAATGCCACCTTTGTCTTTTACAGAGGAGGTTGTGGTAACTATCCCAACACTGGGATATGCATAGGGTCTTGAGGAACTCATACACTTGTGTAAGCCTCATTAAAACTTCAAAAGTGTCTGTATTCAAACTTAACATGTGATAACAGTACAACAGAACAGATTAACCGGAATGAAATTGAATCTCACGCGTGGCCAAAATAGTGTGGTGACTTTCACGAAACTTTGAGTTGATTAAATTGTGACAAATATCAAGAAACAGTTAGATTCTAGTCCATTCAATGCTATAATTACATCTGGTATTATATGCTTTTAAATGGAGGGGGGGTAGTGTATACACTGAGCAGTATAATAAGAGTATGGTAGCAGCAGGTGTCGTGTGTGTAGCATGAATGTATATGTGTGTGTGTATACGTCTGTGTGGGTGTGTGTGTGCATGAGTGAGTGCATATGTGCTAAGGTGCCGAGAATCAGAGCAGGTGGTCAGTCCAGTTCAAGTGTTCAGCAGTCTGATGGCTTGTAGATAGAAACTGTCTTTGAGCCTGTTGGTATGAGACCTCACGCTACGATACCGTCTGCCCGACAGTAAGGGAGAGAACTGCTCGTGGCTGGGGTGTGTGGGGACCTTGATGATGCTGCTTGCCTTCCTCAGACATAATTTACTTTTTTAATGTTTCTAATGTTTTTATTTTTATAAAAAAAAATTGAGGATGATGGTCCTCACCTTCCTCCTCTGAGGAGCGTCCACTGGTGGTATGGTTCTCAGTGGTGTGGAAGCAGAGGAACTTGTGACTCTCTCTACTGCTGTCCTGTTGATGTGGATCGGGGCATGTTCACTCCTCTGCTTTCTGAAGTCAACAGTCAACTCCTTTGTTTTGCTGACGTTGAGGGAGAGGTTGTTGTCATGACAAATGCAAGTGATTGTTCTGAGAGATTTGGGGAGGAAATGTAACCACCGCCAGCCCCCACCCCTGGAGGGTTCTGCTCAGCTAAAATTGCCCAGCTTGCCCTTAATTCCACAATATCCTCTCATGTTATTGTACCCTGTGTGTCTCTGAATCTAGGTCAATGGAAGCTGTTGATGTGGTATCTAGTGAAAAGTAGATTTACACTGCCAGAGAGGTCCAGTCACCCAGCCCTGATGGGAAAAACCCTGCCACACTTTGGTCGTAGACAAATTGTTTGCCTTGTTTTAACTTTTCTACTGTACATGGATACACCAACTTAATAAAGGCCTTTTAACTGCATCTGTTTGGAGTGGAGTGTTTTTTTGAGAGGGTATAGAAGTTACTACAAGTTCAGCCTCCAATTTTTCATCAATTTCACAAACCTGGGAAGCCAAAGAGCACCTTATCTTATGAACTATTATTAATATCTGTGAGCACAAACTGGTTCAGTTGTTCACACTCATCCAGAGAGAGATTTTGTATCAAAGCACTTGTGTTTGGGACTATAGTTGCTGACAAACCTCATGATACAATATTATCCCGATTAAATGTATTATATGTATTGTGATTTGATACTGCAGAGGAACAAGAGAGACATGAGAAAATTAGTTGGAGATAAAAGTGCTCAAAACATGTTGGCATACCATTTAAAACATTCAAAAGGAAGATGGAGAATAAGCTATAGGATGAGAAATACTGGAGTTTTGGTGCAGGTACAGCCAACTAGCGCTAGCTAGAGTGTACAAAGCATTAGGAACATCTTCATCTACATTTTCCCTTAGAACAGGCTCAATTCATCAGGTCATATACTCTACAAGGTGTTGAAAGTGTTCGACAGAGATGCTGGCCCATGTTGACTCTAATGCTTCCCACAGTTGTGTCATGTTGGTTGGATGTCCTTTGGGTGGCAGACCATTCTTAAAACGCACTGGAAACTGTTGAGCGTGGAAAACCCAGCAGCGTTGCAGTTCTTGACACACTCAAAAGTGTGCGCTTGGCACCTACTACCATACCCTGTTCAAAGGCGCTTGAATCTTGTCATCCCCATTCACCCTACACAATCCATGTCTCAAGGCTTGAAAATCCTGAAATATCCCGACTCTGCCCATTCATCTACACTGATTGAAGTGGATTTAACAAGTGATATCAATAAGGGATCATAGCTTTCACCAGGATTCACCTTGTCGGTCTATGTCATGGAAAGAGCAGGTGTTCCTACAGTTTTGTACACTCAGTGTATATATATATATATATATATATATATATACCGACTACCATGAAATGTCCTTTTTTTTTAAAGAAAAGCTATTTTTTTGTCCATTAAAATAACATCAAATTGATCAGATATACAGTGTGTTAATGCTGTAAATGACTATTGTAGCTGGAAACGGCTGTTTTTTTAAAATGGAATATCTACATAGGCGTACAGAGGCACATTATCAGCAACCATCACTCCTGTGTTCCAATTACACGTTGTGTTAGCTAATCCAAGTTGATCATTTTAAAAGGCTAATTGATCATTATAAAATCCTTTTGCCATTATGTTAGCACAGTTGAAAACTGTTGTCCTGATTAAAGAAGCAATACAACTGGCCTTCTTTAGACTAGTTGAATATCTGGAGCATCAGCATTTGTGGGTTTGATTACAGGCTCAAAATGGCCAGAAACAAAGACCTTTCTCATGAAACTCATCAGACCAAACTGCCTCTAACCAGAATAGAAAAAGGAGTGGGAGGCCCTGGTGCACATCTGAGCAAGAGGACAAGTACATTGGAGTGTCTAGTTTGAGAAACAGACACCTCGCAAGTCCTCAACTGGCAGCTTCATTATGATTTTATTTATGTATCTGTTATTTTACCAGGTAAGTTGACTGAGAACACATTCTCATTTGCAGCAACAGCCTGGGGAATAGTTACAGGGGAGAGGAGGGGGATGAATGAGCCAATTGTAAACTGGGGATTATTAGGTGACTGTGATGGTTTGAGGGCCAGATTGGGAATTTAGCCAGGACACCAGGGTTAACACCCCTACTCTTACAATAAGTGCCATGGGATCTTTAATGACCTCAGAGAGTATGGAGATCCGTTTAACGTCCCATCCTAAAGACTGCACCCCTACACTGCCCTGGGGAATTGGGATACTTTTTTTGATCAGAGGACTGCCTCCTACTGGCCCTCCAACACCACTTCCAGCAGCATCTGGTCTCCCATCCTGGAACTGACCAGGACCAACCCTGCTTAGCTTCAGAAGCAAACCAGCAGTGGTATGCAGGGAGGTATGCTGCTGGCATTAAATAGTACCTGCAAAACACCGGTCTCAACGTCAACAGTGAAGAGGCGACTCCGGGATGCTGGCCTTCTAGGCAGAGTTGCAAAGAAAAAGCCATAACTCAGACTGGCTAATAAAAGTAAAAAATTAAGATTGGCAAAAGAACACAGAGATATGGCTTTTTCTTTGCAACTCTGCCTAGAAGGCCAGCATCCCTAAGTCGCCTCTTCAGTGTTGTCTGCAACAACAAAAAAATTCCACCATCCCTAGCTACCAGTAGCACATCCAGACTCTTAGGACACATTATTATTGCATTAGTGCTAAAGGGACGAGATCAAGTTGCTGATCTGACACTGGTGGTGTCAAAGGGTGACATAAAACATTTGAAAAACAATGGCCTATGGGTTGTACAGTATTACCTGCCACTGTTATTTCCTGGACAATTCTAATGTGTATCCATAAAGAATGTTCCAATTTAGTGTTACAAGAAAATAATGAAATGTGACCGACCGGCTCAAATCGGTCTTATGTAGATTATTATTATTTTTTTACATGGAGAAAAGTAGAGATTCAGAGCTACAAAATGGTCTGTATATCATACATTACATTTGAGAAATGGGAAATACATTTAGCTTTTGAAAGATGATACATTTGTAAACTCACTTTTGAGAAAATGGCCTTTGAATTGTTTGGTACTAATATTGGAGAGTCCTTCTTTGTCTACACCCATTCAGCATTGTTCAAACCCTCTTAAGGTTTAGCCCACCCAACCCTTTTTAGGGTTGATCCGAGCATTATGTACTAACAACAGCATTCAAGCTTAGTATATTGGCTAACTTGCTAGCTACTTCCAGACATCTAAGTGAGAGAGAGAGAGAGAACAGCTCACCGAAAATTACTTGCCCTAGCAGTGCTGTTTAGGCTCTTTTCATGTTATCCAGAGTATTGGTGACTGTAACTGCGCTGCTGGCAACAATTGAATTACGTTTTGTTGACGACGTATACATACACCGACGATATTCAACAGGTTTTGAGCATTCGTAAATGCATCAGTTATTCCGCGCTCTTGCACACTAAGACAATCTTTTGTTAAGACATGTAGCTAGCTAGCTAGGAAAACAATGAACAATAATGCCAACTCATGACATAAATACCTTGCATGAATCTGCAGGTAGCTAAACAACCAGGTTCAATGTTAGCCAGCTAACATTAGGCTATAACTAGTGGCTCTGAGATTCAAATTATAAGATCATTCACATAACGGTACTTAGTGAGCCAGCCAGCTAACGTTAGCTAACTAACTGTACAATTTAACTTGAACTGAAAAGACGATGTCAAAATTAGATACGTGCAATATCTGAAAATGTAGCTAGCTAGACTATATTACCCGTGGTTTGAAATTGGAGTAGATAGCCATAGCGAATTTACCAGCTAGTACTTCTATCAACAGCTGTTGCAGTGGCATTCTATTGAAATGGATACTTGCATAGTGGAGTCTTTTGCTAAGACATGGAGCTAGCTAAACAATGAACCATAAGCCCAACTCATGATGTTACTACCCTGCATGAATCTGCAGGTAGCCATCCAACCAGGTTCAATGTTAGCTAGCTAACATTAGGCTACAACTAGTCAAGCAAATGTGTCTGAGATACAAAAAATAAGATCATACACAATGTTAGCTAGCGAGCCAGCCAGCTAACAGTACACTTTAACTTGAAATGAAACCACTTTCTGTCAAAATTATTTCAAAACTCTGTCCTCCAGAAAGTGGGGAGCTTACACGTAACGTTAGCTACCTGAACCTGGTTGGTTGCCATCCGGCTAAAATTAGCTAGCTAGCAATACACTTTAACTTGACATTAGGTTTATGAAGTTTTACTACTCAATAAAAATAAATAAAAGCCACCTAAAACCGGAATACCTAGACGTACTGACCAGCTCAAACAGACAGAAGCGTGCTATAGGGCAGACCAATCCTAACTCATCTCTCGGCATGTCCAGCCATCTCATTATCTTAGCTAATCATGGCTAGCGGGATGGTTGCTGTCTTTTTCTGTGGCTAAACCAACTAGGCTCATAATTCAACAATTGTATTTGTATTTTCCGATGGCATACAAATTTGTTATTAAGGCACATGAAAGTTCATCGGTTCAAGAAGGCATTTTGATTTTAATAAAAAGGTTACGTTCAAACGGCTCTCCTGTGAAGGAGTGACCCGCGTCGAACGCCTAGTTTTTTTAAACGGGTCGCAAATGTCATACAAAAATGTTAACAGTGTTGGAATCTCACCCTTTATTAATTTCAATCTGAGCATTGGATGTGTGGTAAGTCATGGCCAAGTTGTTATATTGTAGAGTAAATGCTGTGGATTCCAGCCGCGAGATGACAAACGAGAGGATCTATAGGATTTGACACAGTAATTTATTACACAAGTGGAACAAAATGTCACCCCATTCATGTTCCCCCTTGCTATTCCTCTGTAACACGGTTTCACTTTGAGCATTAAAGTGGACTTTAGTGAGTCTTCGTGAAGAACTTCATTACAGTAATTGGGATGTCCACTCCCTCTTACATCTCCAGTTTGTCAAAATATCAAAACCTGCCCATGTGACTGACTCCCATTCATTATCTCTCACCTCATCGTGTGTGTGAAGGGAGGGATTTAACGAGATTAACTTTCCCAGAGATCATCAGCATGTACAGTACAGTTTCACCAACCTATGTGAAATCCTTCACCTTGTAAAACGTGTTAAAGGAGATCTGCTATGCCACGGAGTAAGTCTTTAATCGAAATGATTGATCCAGCTGTGTGGCGTTTGGACAGCTCAGGGCATCCCATTTGATTTGACCTCCCATTCTCTGAGTTTATGTGTTAAAATACCCATTAAGTTAGAAAATAAATGATGCACTGAATGCACTATGAAACTACTACAGTATGTGTCCAGAATAATACCATGCTAACTCTGATAACATAACTCCATCTGTGGTAATGATGGTCCATTGCAGTTCTGTTTAACACTGATAGCTGCTGATTTAAACCACTTGTTTTGGAACAGCTTCCCAAATCTCAGACTGTTTCTTTAATTATGTAGTTTTGCCTCAATCCAAAAAGCGGTAAGGTGTTCGGCGTTCCCTTTCGTAGGCTGCCACAGACAGAGAAACAACAGTAGTCAGCAGTATGGGGCTGCTGTAATTAGGATGCTACACAGACCGTTCTATTTCCAGCCTCCTCCTCCCACCCACTCTCCTAAGAAGCACGAGCACAATTCTCTCTCAGACATCCATTCCACTAACACAGCCTGGTCAGACCTGGAAATTGTCTGTCTTCGCAAAACTACAAAGCCTAATTAACCTTGTAAAAAGGTCGTTGGGAAGTGTTGTATTAATTTATCTACAGTGTGAATGATGACCCTCACCTTTGCCGTGTCTCCCCAGACAACAGATTACACTCCAGTGTTAATCTGACTGTTAAATAACTTCATGCTCCGTAAAGTGTGTGTGCGAGTGCGTGTGCTTATGCATGTGTGTGTGCATGTTGTGACGGTCCTGAATTTGTCTGCAAATGGTATTATTCGGCCTTCATTGAGTTCTCTACGATAGGGTTTAACCTAAACCACAGACTATTTTCAGTCTGAGCAGAGATGACAAATCTCTGGAGGGACTTGGAACGAAAAGAGGTCAGATTTCAAAAGCAATTTCCTCCTCTCTGAAACACATTCGGTAAATGTAATACCTTTACGTTCCAAATCGGAAATCCTTATAAAATGATGGAACAGAGATAATGAGATTTTATTTAATAGTGAACAAAAATATAAATGCAACATGTAAAGTGTTGGTCACATGTTTCATGAGCTGAAATAAAAGATACCACTTTATGTTATTCTAAATAGAGACATCTTGAAGGGCCATGGGTCATATTGGATTGTGTAGAAATGCAGGAAACGATCTTCAGATGCCCCCAAAAATTCTGGGGTATGACCCCCAGATCCTTGCCAGGTTATGACCACCCCACTTCTAAAACCAAAGTTGCGCCCCTGGTGGACAGGCGCACCTCATTAAAACGAGCATGCAGGCCTTAGTCACTGGTCAGCTCCAATATTTTATCATCAGAAACCGGTGACAAGATGTGAGTCTCTTCGGTTCGGGTAAACAGATTTCACATCCACTGCTTTTCCGGGCGTGGATCAGATTGAGAGGAAGTAAAATTCAAATTTTGCTCAGATGTGACCACATCATTTTATCTAGGTCTACATCACCCACATCCGACAGAGTTGAGAATTGGCGGAGCATATCGAAAATGCCTCTATCCACTCTCACTCCAGATGACCAGCCTTTTCTGCAATTGTATAATTTGCTTGGAAAATGTCACTTGCGCATCCCCACATGGATAAGTTAGGCAGCAGTCTAGTCTGTAGACTTACAAATCCTGATACAACAGTCCCATCATAATCCATGTCAATTACAGTCTGTACTCGTTCAGAACACATACTCTTTCACCTGCAGTTAGTTGTATTCTGAGGCAACTCTTTGCAACAAATAAATTATTAATATACTGTATGTAGCGAATATATATACAAGAAGCAGGGCAAGGCATGGCATTTTTAATGTCAGTCGTCTCATCTAATTGGATTGCAAACCAATTTCATGTGCAGGCTCTGTCTACACCTACAAGTCATTCAGTATCATTGGCCATATCCTGGATTCTACTTGTGACAGTGTCTTTGGAAAGTGAGATTTCACTGATCTTTGTGGCAGCAGTTGGGATTAAAACCTCTTGGCAAGCATCCATGATTGAGGGCATGACAAGCTTTTCAACTATAGTGAAAGGAACCTGGCACTTTGAAATTATATGAGAGAGTAAGTATGAAGCCTTCAGTCAACTCTCGTAGTCTGTGAGATGATTGTCTATAAAATTATTGTGCAGACCAGCGGGTATAGAACACTGAAAAATATGTAAATCCTCTACATTACTCACCTGCGCCGGACACCTAAAGTTATCAATAGTGTAATATTTATCATATACAGTAGCCTAAGCATCTATTATATATACACCTCACATGCAACCTGTGATAAGACTATGCTGTCTGTGTATGTTAAAACTTCTTAGGGCTGAGATCCCGCTAACGGGATCGATATGAGCCAGTGAAAGTGCAGGGCGACAAAATCAAAACAACATAAATCCCATAATTAAAATTCCTCAAACATAGAAGTATTTCACATCATTTTAAAAATACACTTCTTGTTAATTCCACCACAGTGTCCGATTTCAAATAGGCTTTACGGCGAAATCCCCACAAACGATTATGTTAGGTCAGAGCCAAGTCACAGAAAAACACAGCCACAGCCACAACACAGTCACAAAAATCAGAAATAGAGATAGAATTAATCAGATGACACTCATAGGACTTCATGTTACACAATACATGTATGCTTTCTTCAATAAAGTTAATATTTATATAAAACAAATCTTAGTATACATTGGCACGTTACGTTCAGTAGTTCCAAAAACATCCAGTGATTTTGCAGAGAGCCACATCAATTTACAGAAATTCTCATAATAAATGTTGATGAAAATACAAGTGTTATGCATGGAACTTTAGATAGACTTCTCCTTAATGCAACCGCTGTGTCAGATTTTTAAAAAAGCTTTATGGAAAAATCAAACCATGCAATAATCTGAGTACGGCGCTCAGAGACCAAACCAGCCAAAGAAATATCCGCCATGTTGTGCAGTCAACAGAAGTCAGAAATAACATTATAAATATTCACTTACCTTTGATGATCTTCATCAGAATGCACTCCCAGGAATCACAGTTCCACAATAAATGTTTGTTTTGTTCGTAATTGTCCATCATTTATGTCCAAATAGCTACTTTTGTAAACAAATCCAACCTCACGAAGTGCGTTCACTAGTAGCAGACGAAATGTCAAAAAGTTCCGTTACAGTCCGTAGCAACATGTCAAACGATGTATAGAATCAATCTTTAGGATGTTTTTAACATACATCTTCAATAATGTTCCAACCGGAAAATTCCTTTGTCTGTAGAAAAGCAATGGAATGCGAGCTACCTCTCATGTGAACGAGCATCACGAATTTGTGGCAATCTGCCAGACCACTGACTCAAAGAGCCCTTATGAGCCCCTCCTTTACAGTAGAATCATCAAACACGTGTCTAAAGATTGTTGACATCTAGTGGAATCCTTGGGAAGTGCAACATGACCAATATCCCACTGTATCTTCAATAGGGAATGAGTTGACAAACGACCAACCTCAGATTTCCCACTTCCTGGTTGGATTTTTTCTCAGGTTTTTGCCTGCCATATGAGTTCTGTTATGCTCACAGACATCATTCAATCAGTTTTAGAAACGTCAGAGTGTTTTCTATCCAAATATACTAATATGCATATATTAGCAACTGGGACTGAGTAGCAGACAGTTTACTCTGGGCACCTTATTCATCCAAGCTACTCAATTCCGCTCCCAGCAAAAATAGGTTTTAACAAAGCCTATTAAAATGGTTATCTGATTCCATAAAGATGATTTAGCAATATGCAATAAACTATAGTTGAGTTACAGGAATTGGAACGTCAACGAAGGTCTGAGAATGGAATTCTAAATGCAAGTGTATTGTATTACCTTGTAAAATGAATGATAACATTATAAAGGCATAAACTTAAGTCACAAGCATTAAAACCTCACTAGGGTACGTCCACACCTGGCCAACATCCAGTGAAATTGCAGAGCGCCAAATCAAAAACAGAAATACTCATTATAAAAATTCATAACACATACAAGTGTTATACATCGGTTTAAAGATGAACTTCTTGTTAATCCAACCACGGTGTCAGATTTCAAAAAGGCTTTACAGCGAAAGCATACTATGATTATCTGAGAACAGCGTCCAGCAGACAAATCATTACAAACAGTTACCAGCCAAGTAGAGGAGTTACACAAGTCAGAAATAGTGCTAAAATGAATCACTTACCTTTGATGATCTTCATATGGTTGCACTCACAAGACTCCTATTTACTCAATAAATGTTCGATAAAGTCCATGTTTATATCCAAAAACCTCTGTTTTGTTTGCACGCTTTGTTCAGTCATCCACAGGCTCAAACGTAATCACAACAGGCAGACAAAACATCCAAATAGTATCCGTAAAGTTAGTAGAAACATGTCAAACGATGTTTATAATCAATCCTAAGGTTGTTTTTAGTCATAATAATCAATAATATTTCAACCGGACAATAACCTCTCAGTCGTGCGCATAAAAAAGCTCTGAGACACTGAATGGTCCACTCATTCATTGGTCTTACTACCTCATTTTTCAGAATACCTGCCTGAAACAATTTCTAAAGACTGTTGACATCAAATGGAAGCTATATGAAGTGCAATTTGAGTCCTAAGTCAATGGATACTGTAATGGCACTCAATAGAAAACTACAAACATAAAAAAATCCCTCTTCCAGGATGGATATTTCTCAGGTTTTCGCCTGCCAAATCAGTTCTGTTATACTCACAGACAGTATTGGAAACTTTAGAGTGTTTTCTATCCGAATCTACCAATATATATGCATATCCTAGCTTCTGGGCCTGAGTAGCAGGCAGTTTACTTTGGGCACGCTTTTCATCCGGAGGTGAAAATAGTGCCTCCTACCCTAGTTTAACAAGCATTACAAGGCATTACTCTAGGCGAGAGGGAGAGAGACAGAATGTCCTTGTTTCTCAGCCCCAGGGACTAGAGAGTGTATCTCAACAGCGCAGGTCAGATACAAAGAACAGAGGGTGAGACAATGAATCTAAGACCCTTTTATAAGCATATGAGTTGTTTGGGATTCAAACTCTGAGATGTTGATCAATAGCATTACTGTTCAGTTAACTTCCAATCAGATACCAAACCTTCAGGATGTAAAGAGAACATAACCTCTGCTTCTCAGAGGTGTGGGGGTTGGAGAATAGGTGTTGGAGTAATAATGCAGCATTCCTAAGACAACACAAAGGAATCCTTGCATACAGTTGATAAGAGTCACTTCGGGGGCTGGGCCACCCTACATTTGGTATTATTTTTCTGGAATTCAATTTTGTTTAAAAGAGAAGGGGTGCAGTGGCGATCAATAGCAGGTCAGTGTATGATGGATGGTGGAGCGATTACTAATTTCACCCCAATAGACAGACCATGCAGGCCCTTAAAAAATTTAGTTCCCCCGTAATGAAGTCAGGGGTAGCAGTCACATGGGAGTTGACGAGGGTACCCCATATGTCTGCCTTTACAAGACATAGTGAATCATTTTAACAACTGCACTAGCCTTGCATACTACACTGAAAGCATACTTACTATAGGATGTCAGTGTGCTCAGAGTAAAGAGCAGTACTTATAGTTATCTTAGTTTGGATTCCACTTCAATTACACAGTCAATAACAACCAGCGAAGTAGCACAACTCATCACAGGTCCTATTGGTATTGATTATGTATGCTCAGTGACCAAGGAACAATACCTCAACATACTGTACTGCATGTTGGCCTCCCTTACGTACTGTACTACAGCAATATTCAGTTACCACATATGAAGTCAGCACGATGAGTAACTGTTAAAGCAGTAAATGTGTAAGGCTTAGAGCAGGGCACATGCCTTCAGTACAGTGCCTTCAGAAAGTATTGATACCCATTGACGTATAACACATTCCGTTGTATTACAGCCTGAATTCAAAACAGATTATATTGATTATTTTTGTCACCCAATCTACGAGCAATATCCCATAATGACAAAGTGAAAACATGTTTTTAGACATTTTTGCAAATTAATTGAAAATGAAATACCGAAATATCTCATCTACATAAGTATTCACACCGCTTTGCTATGACACATCAAATTGAGCTTAGGTGCATCCAATTTCCTTTGATCATCCTTGAGATGTAACTGCAACATTATTGGAGTCCACCTGTGGGCAATTCAAATATACAGTGGGGCAAAAAAGTATTTAGTCAGCCACCAATTGTGCAAGTTCTCCCACTGTTTTCTCCCATTTTCATCATAGGTACACTTCCACTATGATAGACAAAATTAGACAAAAAAATCCAGAAAATCACATTGTAGGATTTTTAATGAATTTATTTGGTGGAAAATAAATATTTGGTCAATAACAAAAGTTTCTCAATACTTTGTTATATACCCTTTGTTGGCAATGACAGAGGTCAAACAATTTCTGTAAGTCTTCACAAGGGTTTCACACACTGTTGCTGGTATTTTGGCCCATTCCTCCATGTAGATCTCTTCTAGAGCAGTGATGTTTTGGGGCTGTTGCTGGGCAACACGGACTTTCAACTCCCTCCAAAGATTTTCTATGGGGATGAGATCTGGAGACTGGCTAGGCCACTTCAGGACCTTGAAATACTTCTTACAAAGCCACTCCTTCGTTGCTTGGGCGGTGTGTTTGGGATCATTGTCATGCTGAAAGACCCAGCCATGTTTCATCTTCAATGCCCTTGCTGATGGAAGGAGGTTTTCACTCAAAATCTCACAATACATGGCCCCATTCATTCTTTCCTTTACACGGATCAGTTGTCCTGGTCCCTTTGCAGAAAAACAGCCCCAAAGCATGATGTTTACACCCCGTGTAGGTATGGTGTTCTTTGGATGCAACTCAGCATTCTTTGTCCTCCAAGCACGACGAGTTGAGTTTTTACCAAAAAGTTATATTTTGGTTTCATCTGATCATATGACATTCTCCCAATCTTCTTCTGGATCATCCAAATGCTCTCTAGCAAACTTCAGACGGGCCTGGACATGTACTGGCTTAAGCAGGGGGACACGTCTGGCACTGCAGGATTTGAGTCCCTGGCAGCGTAGGGTGTTACTGATGGTAGGCTTTGTTACTTTGGTCCCAGCTCTCTGCAGGTCATTCACTAGGTCCCCCCGTGTGGTTCTGGGATTTTTGCTCACCGTTCTTGTGATCATTTTGACCCCACGGGGTGAGATCTTGCGTGGAGCCCCAGATCGAGGGAGATTATCAGTGGTCTTGTATGTCTTCCATTCCCTTATAATTGCTCCCACAGTTGATTTCTTCAAACCAAGCTGCTTACCTATTGCAGATTCAGTCTTCCCAGCCTGGTGCAGCTCTACAATTTTGTTTCTGGTGTCCTTTGACAGCTCTTTGGTCTTGGCCATAGTGGAGTTTGGAGTGTGACTGTTTGAGGTTGTGGACAGGTGTCTTTTATACTGATTACAAGTTCAAACAGGTCCCATTAATACTGGTAACCAGTGGAGGACAGAGGAGCCTCTTAAAGAAGAAGTTACAGATCTGTGAGAGCCAGAACTCTTGCTTGTTTGTAGGTGACCAAATACTTATTTTCCACCATAATTTGCAAATAAATTCATAAAAAATCCTACAATGTGATTTTCTGAATTTGTTTTCTCATTTTGTCTGTCATAGTTGAAGTGTACCTATGCTGAAAATTACAGGCCTCTCTCATCTTTTTAAGTGGGAGAACTTGCACAATTGGTGGCTGACTAAATACTTTTTTTGCCCCACTGTATGTACAAACACACTATATAAGGTCCCACAGTTTACAGTGCATGTCAGAGCAGAAACTATACCATGAAGTCCGTAGATCTCAGAGATATAAATCAGTCAAAAGCTTTAGAACATCTACTCATTCAAGGGTTTTTCATTATTTTTTTTACTTTTTTCTACATTGTGGAGTAATACTGAAGACATCAAAACTGTGAAATAACACATATGGAATCATGTAGTAACCAGAAAAGTGTTAAATAAATCAAATTATATTTTATATTTGAGATTCTTCAAGTAGCCACACTTTGCAATGATGACAGCTTTGCAAACTCTTGGCATTCTCTCAACCAGCTTCAGGAGGTAGTCACCTGGAATGCATTTCAAATTAACAGGTGTGGCTTGTTAAAAGTTAATTTCTGGAATTTCTTTCCTTTTTAATGTGTTTGAGCCAATCAGTTGTGTTGTGACAAGGTAGGGGTGGTATACAGAAGATGGTCTATTACCAAATAGGTCTAAGTCCATATTATGGCAAGAACAGCTCAAATAAGCAAAGAGAAATGACAGACCATCAATACTTTAAGACATGAAGGTCAGTCAATCCGGAAAATGTCAAGTGCAGTCGCAAGAACCATCAAGCACTATGATGAAACTGGCTCTAATGAGGACCGCCACAGGAATGGAAGACCCAGACTTACCCCTACTGCAAAGGATAAGTTAATTCGAGTTACCAGCCTCAGAAATTGCAGCCCAAATAAATGCTTCACAGAGTTCAAGTAACAGACACATCTCAACAGCATTTGGTCTGGAGTCCAAATTGGAGATTTTTGGCTCCAACCACCGTGTCTTTGTGAGACGCAGAGTAGGTGTAGGATCTCCGCATGTGTATTTCGTATCATAAAGCATGGAGGAGGAGGTGTTATGGTGTGTGGGTGCTTTGCTGGTGACAATGTCTGATTTATTTAGAGTTCAAGGCACACTTAACCAGCATAATTATCACAACATTCTGCAGCAAAACACCATCCCGTCTAGTTTGGGCTTAGTGGGACTATCATTTGTTTTTCAATAGGACAATGACGCAACACACCTCCAGGCTGTGTAAGGGCTTTTCTACCAAGAAGGAGAGTGATGGAGTGCTGCATCAGATGACCTGGCTTCCAACATCCCCCGACCTCAACCTAAATGAGATGGTATGGGATGGGTCGGACCACAGAGTGAAGGAAAAGCATCCAAGTGCTCAGCATATGTGAGAACTCCTTCAAGACTGGAGGAAGCTGGTTGAGACAATGCCAAGAGTGTGCAAAGCTGTCATAATGGCAAAGGGTGGCTATTGAAAGAATCTCAAATATAAAATATATTTTGATTTGTTTAACAATTGTTTGGTTACTACATGATTCCATATGTATTGTTTAATAGTTTTGATGTCTTCACTATTATTCTACAATGTAGAAAAGAGGAAAAATAAAGGAAAACCCTCTAACCTTTTAGGTGTTCTAAGACGCTTGACATGTAGTGTTTACAAAGGTATGTGGACACGTCTACAAATGAGTGGATTCGGCTATTTCAGCCACACCCGTTGCTGACAGGTGTATAAAATCGAGCACAAAGTCATGCAATCTCTATAGACAAACATTGGCAGTAGAATGGCCTTACTGAAGAACTCAGTGACTTTCAACGTTTCAACGTCATAGGATGCCACTTTTCCACCAAGTCAATTTGTAACTTTTCTGCTCTGCTAGAGCTGCCATGGTCAACTGTAAGAGCTGTTATTGTGAAGTGGAAACGTCTAGGAGAAACTACGGCTCAGCCGCGAAGTGATTGTTCACACAAGCTCACAGAACATGACTGCCGAGTGCTGAAGCGCTTTGCGAGTAAAATCCAAACTGCCACTGGAAGCAACGTCAGCACAACTGTTCATCGGGAGCTTCATGAAATGGGTTGAGCAGCCGCACACAAGCCTAAGATCACCATGCGCAATGCCAAGCGTCTGCCGGAGTGGTGTAAAGCAGTCGAAACTTGTTCTCTGGAGTGACGAATCACGCTTCACCATCTGACAGTCTGATGGACAAATCTGTGTTTGGCGGATGCCAGGAGAACTCTACCTGCCCAAATGCATAGTACCAACTGTAAGGTTTGGTGGATGAGGAATAATGGTCTGGGGCTTAGTTCCAGTGAAGGGAAATATCAATGCTACTGCATACAATGACATTCTAGACTATTCTGTGCTTCCAACTTTGTGGCAACAGTTTGGGGAAGGCCCTTTCCTGTTTCAGCATGACAATGCCCCCCGTGCACAAAGCAACCGTACAGAAATGGTTTGTGGAGATCAGTGTGGAAAAACTTGACTGGCCTGCACAGAGCCCTCACCTCAACGCCATCGAACACCTTTTGGATGAAGTGGGACGCTGACTGCGAGCCAGGACTAATCGCCCAAAATCAGTGGAAAGCCTTACTAATGCTCTTGTGACTGAATAGAAGTAATTCCCCGCAGCAATGTCCAAACATCTAGTTGAAAGTCTTCCCTGAAGAGTGGAGGCTGTTATAGCAACAAAGGGGGGGACCAACTCCATATTAATGCCCATGATTTTGTAATGAAATGTTTGACGTGCAGGTGTCCACATACTTCATGTAGTCATGTAGTGTAAATGGGGCAGGGTATAAAGAGCCCTGACCTCAACCCCATCGAACACCTTTTGGATGAAGTGGGACGCTGACTGCGAGCCAGGACTAATCGCCCAAAATCAGTGGAAAGCCTTACTGATATCCTTGATGACCAACATTGTCCCAGTTCCAAAGAACTCCAAGCTAATCTGTAATTATGAAGTGTTTTGAAAGGCTGATGATAACACCATCATCCCAGACACCCAACTCACATTCCGTCCCAACAGATCCACAAATGACGCAATCTCAATTGTACTTCACACTTCCCTCTATAACTATGTGAGAATGCTCTTCATGGACTACAGCTCAGCTTTCAACACCATAGTTCCCTCCAAACTCATCACCAAGCTCGGAACCCTGGGACTGAACACCTCCCTCTGCTACTGGATCCTGGACTTCCTGACGGGACGGCCCGAGGTGGTCAGGGTAGGCAACAAATCCTCCCCCACACTGAATCTCAAGACGGGGGCTCCTCGGGGGTGTGTGCTTAGTCCCCTCCTGTACTCCCTGTTCAACCACAACTGTGTGGCCACGCACAACTCCAACAACATCAAGTTTGCTGCTGATGACACGACTGTGGTAGGTCTGATCAGGACAACAGCCTCTCCCTCAAGTTCAGTAAGAGCTGATTGTGGACGACAGCGGAAAGACAAGAGAGAATGCCCACATTCGCATCGACAGGGCTGCAGTAAAGCGGGTTGAGAGCTTCAAATTCCTTGGTGTCCAGATCCCTAAGAACTTAACCTGGTCCACACACACCTGCACAGTCGTGAAGAGGGCACGAGAGCCACTTCCCCCTCAGGAAGCTGAAAAGATTTTGCATGGGCAAAATCCTCAAAAAGTTATACAACTACACCATCGAGAGAATCTTGACTTGCTGCATCACCGCTTGGTATGGCAAATGCTCCGCCCTCGACCGCAAAGCACTACAGAGTGTGGTGCGGAAAGCCCAGTACATCACTTGGGCCGAGCTAACTTTCATCCAGAACTTCTCAGGCAGAGGAAGGACCTAAAATTGCCAAAGACACCAGACTCCCACGCCATAGACTGTTCACACTCTTACTGTCCGGCAAATGGTAACAGGCCCCCAGACAGTCTACCCCCAAGCCATAAAACTTCAAAATTGTTATTTCAAAGGTTACCTGAACTATCTGCATTGATCTTACAATGACACTATCCAGTGCATATTCAGACCCTTTGACTTTTTTCACATTTTATTTTACATTAGTCATCTTCTAAAATGTATTAAATCGTTTTTTTCCCCTCATCAATCTACACACAATACCCCACAATGACAAAGAAAAACTGTTTTTGAAATTTTAGCAATCTTTTTAAATAAACAACTTAAATATCACATTTACATAATTATTCAGACCCTTCACTTGGTACTTTGTTAAAGTGCTTATGGCAGCGGTTACAGCCATGAGTCTTCTTGGGTATGAAGCTAAAAGCTCTTAGATCCTCACAAGCTCTGTCATGTTGGATGCTGAGCGTCGCTGCACTGCTATTTTCAGGTCTCTCCCGAGATGTTCGATCGGGTTCAAGTCCGGGCTCTCTCTAAGCCACTGATGGACATTCAGATACTTGTCCCAAAGCCACTCCTATATTGTCTTGGCTGTGTGCCTAAGGTTGTTATCCTGTTGGAAGGTGAACCTTCGCCCCAATCAGAGGTCCTGAGCACTCTGGAGCTGTTTTTTTTAATCAAGGATCTCTTTGTACTTTGCTGCGTTCATCTTTCCTTCAATCCTGACTAGTCTCCCAGTCCTTGCTGCTGAAAAACATCCCATCCCAACAGCATGATGCTGCCAGCACCATGCTTCACCATAGGGATGGTGCCAGGTTTCCTCTGAGCAGCTAACCGATCGCTGCAGCTGTACATAGTCTATTGGTAAATAGCCCACCCATTTTCACCTACCTCATCCCCATACTGTTTTTATTTATTTACTTTTCTGCTCTTTTGCACACCAATATCTCTACCTGTACATGTCCATCTGATCATTTATCACTCCAGTGTTAATCTGCAAAATTGTAATTATTCGCCTACCTCCTCATGCATTTTGCACACAATGTATATAGACTCACCTTTTTTTTCTACTGTGTTATTGACTTGTTAATTGTTTACTCCATGTGTAACTCTGTGTTGTCTGTTCACACTGCTATGCTTTATCTTGGCCAGGTCGCAGTTGCAAATGAGAACTTGTTCTCAACTAGCCTACCTGGTTAAATAAAGGTGAAATAAAAAAATAAAAAAAACATGATATTTGGCATTGTCAAAGAGTTCAATCTTGATTTAATCCGACCAGATAATCTTGTTTCTCATAGACTGAGAGTCCTTTAGGTGCCTTTTGGTGAGGAGTGGCTTCCATCTGGCCACTCTACCATAAAGGCCTGATTGGTGGAGTGCTGCAGAGATGGTTGTCCTTCCGGAAGGTTCTCCCATCTCCACAGAGGAACTCTGGAGCTCTGTCAGTGTGAGCATCGGATTCTTGGTCTCCTCCCTGACCAAGGCCCTTCTCCCCCGATTGCTCAGTTTGGTAGAGCAGCCAGCTCTAGGCAGAGTCTTGGTGGTCCCAAACTTCTTCCATTTAAAAATGATGGAGGACACTGTGTTCTTGGGTACCTCCAAAGCTGCAGATATTTTTTGGTACCCTTCCCCAGATCTGTGCCTCTACACAATCCTGTCTCTGAGCTCTACAGACAAATCCTTCGACCTCATGGCTTGGTTTTTGCTTTGACATGCACTGTCAGCTGTGGGACCTTATATAGACAGCTGTGTACCTTTACCACAGGTGGACTCCAAACAAGTTGTAAAAAGATCTCAAGGATGATCAATAGAAACAGGAGGCTCAATTTTGTGTCTCATAGCAAAGGGTCTGAGTACGGTATTTCTGTTTTTTATGTTTAATAAATGTGCTGAAATGTACAAAAACCTATTTTTGCTTCGTCATTATGGGGTATTGTGAAAAAACAAACATTTTCATCCATTTTAGAACAAGGCTGTAACGTAACAAAATGTGGACAAAGTCAATGGTCTGAATAGTTTCCGAATACACTGTATATGCTATGTACACACGCAATCACACACACACATATCACACCCACGCATACCGACACATGCCTGTAAGTCTGTTAGTTGCGTCTGAAATGGCTCCCTATATAGTGCACAACTTTTGACCAGGTCCCTAGAGCAATATAAGGAACAGGATGCCATTTGGGAGACAGCTAATGCTAGTTTCACTTCAGACTTACACACATCAAAAGTATTGATCCCATCAACAGTCAGTTGGTGGAAGCCTGCTGGGTCCCTTTCCTATTACGATTCCAATAAATTTCACTGTGAGAAATCTGACATAAAATAAAAGCAAGGTGGTATACTCACATAACAAATGCTGTATCACACAATACTGAAACTTGAACTGGGAAACTTGGGTCGGCATGGGTTCAGCAATTAATTAGCTAGTAAATAAATAAATAATTAAACCAATTTGTGTAGTACTGAATCATAAGTAAGGCTCAGGTTTTTGCAGATGCAAGGTTACGACAGTTCAGAATGTTGATATGCTACGAGGTTATGATTATCAAGATGACTGTTTATAGATGTGATAGGTAAAGACTTTTAGAGTTTAATTTGGGAGATGTTAATTCTTTAAAGAACCGCTCTCGTGGTGCCCCAGATCCTAATAAGTTCATTGTTACATGATTCATTTAATTGGGTAACAATTAAACATCTTTAGGTAATTAGATGAATAACAGTCTTCAGATTGTTAAAGTCAAGTAACGACACAATGCATAGTGTGGTAGGACGATAAACAGATGCTGCCTGGCTGTTCGGATGAGCAAAGATATGTTTGTAGATCTAAAAAAACAATTATACTGTAACTTAATTGAGATTCAGATTGATCAATTAGGCTTTGCTCTGGGAGTGTTGGGTTACTAACACCAAATGTGAAGTTATAAAGAATGAGCGATTCTACTGCCAAAGGACTGGTGAAAAAGCACTTAAGGGCAATGGCGTTGTTACTAGTACTTACAAGACAAGGTGGTTGTGTTTTGTGCAGCACTACAGCTTGCTACTACAATACCCTACACACTAGGCCTACATTAAATGGTAACACAGGATGAACATACGCCCTTAATACATTAAAAACATGTCCCTAGAGGACTGACAATATGCTTGTTGCAAAAGACATGGAGAGGGCGAGAGGGACACTTAATGTTGGTATGTTTAGAAACTACTCTCACATAGTACTCCTACAACTTGCACACAAACCACCGCCCGCTTGGAGTAAGAAATCATGAATGTATTTACGTGAAATGCCTTGGTTTGCTGTGTCTCTCTCGGAACCTGGCCATCTTGGAAAGGGGGTTGGGCCTTTTTTGCGGCAAATTTGTCTGATTGTCTTAAAGGGGTTCCAACAAGTCTTCTACTTTTGTTTCCTCTGCAGTAGACCTTATTGTGTAGTCCTGAACAGAACTACAATGTCACACCCTGATCTGTTTCACCTGTCTTTGTGATTGTTTCAGCTCCTGCTTTTACCCAGTCTCTCTTTTTCTCACCTTCCTGGTTTTGACTCTTACCTGTCCTGTCTCTGAGCTCACCTGCCTGACCCCTCTGCCTGCCCCTGACCCTGCCTGCCGTTCTGTACCTTTGCCCCACTACTCTGGATTATCGACCCCTCCCTGCCTTGACCTGTCGTTTGCCCTCCCCGTTATTGTAATAAACATTGTTACTTCGACAGAGTCTGCATCTGGGTCTTACCTTCTATCCTGAATGTACGAACTGGCCATGACTGACCCAGCAGACCCGGGCCAGCTGCGCGACACTATCTCCTCCCAAGGAACCACCATTGGGAGGCACGAGGAACTGCTTCGTGACGTTATGGAAGGGGTCCAAACGTTGGCTGCACACCATAACCGGGCATTGGATATTTGGCTAGAGCAATTCCGTGGGTTGTCTGGGAGGCAGCCTACCACAGTGGTAACCCCACAGCCCCTCGGTAACCCAGCTGCTAGCAGCGCCGTCTCATAGGTCACTCCACCGTTTCAGGAGCCCCACTTACCCACCCTGGAACGCTTCAATGGAGAGCCGAGTACCTGTCGGGCGTTTCTAGCTCACTGTACCCTTATTTTCGAGCTTCAGCCCTCGTTCTTCCCCTCGGATCGCTCCAAGATAGCCTATCTCAATACGCTGATGTCTGGGAGGGCTCTCACCTGGGCTACTGATGTATGGGAACAACAGCCGGCAATATGCGTTCGTCTGGAGTGGTTCGTGGGACAGGTGAAGAAGGTTTTTTTTCTGCCCGGTTGTCTGGGAGAGAAGCTGCCCGGAAGCTAATCCAGCTTCAGCAGGACTGCCGCAGTGTGGCAGACTATGTGGTGGATATCCGCACGTTGGGCAGGGGAGAGTGTTTGGAACCAGGAAGCACTGTTCAATATGTTCCTGAAGGAGGTCAAGGACGAGCTTGCAGCTCAGGAGTTACCTATGGACCTCGGTTCCCTCATCGCTTTGACCATCCGAACCGATGGGCGACTACGGGAACGACAGAGGGAGAGGAAATACCACTTTGATAGCACGTCCAGGGATTCCACCTTGCCTCCGAGTCATCCCGGAAGTCCCCGATGAACCCGTTGCCAAGAGAACCCGAGGCTGCCCGGCCTTCCGAGAGTCGACAAAGACGGCTGAGTCACCATTTCCCAAGCCTATGCAACTAGGTAGAGCTGGGCTGTCGCCAGCGGAACAGCAATACAGGATCAACACGAAGAGTTGTCTGTGTTGCGGGACTCTTGGTCATTTTGTGTCCTCTTGCCCTTTAAAAAAATCCAGGCCCACTGGTAGGAGCGAGTACTCTGGTGGGACATATAGAGAACATTCCTGCTTCCCTTGCTCGCACCCCTTTTCATGCCATTCTGCTGTGGGGAAACCAGTCTAAATCTCTCCGTGTCCTCATTGACTCTGGGGCTCGATGAGAGCTTTTTGGACGCTACCCTGGCTTCCGAGCTGATCATCCCCACTCAGCCCCTTTCCACTCCCATGGATGTTAGAACACTACACTGGCGCTCTATAGGCCGGTCAAACATATTGCCACTCCCATCAACCATACAGGTGTCAGGGAATTCCAGCGAGACTATTCAAATCCTGCTCATCAAGTCTCCTCAGATTCACGTGGTTTTCGGATTCTCCTGGCTCCAGCGACACAAACCCTTCATCAACTGGTCTACTGGTGCCATCATGGGCTGGAGTCCATTCTGCCACGCCCAGTGACTGAAGTCAGCGCAACCTTCCCCGATATGTCTTCCTGAGGGCTTGGAAGGTACCCCAGACCTCTCCCACGGAGTACCAGGACCTTCAGTAGGTGTTCAACAAGCCCTGGGCCACTTCACATCTGCCGCACCAACCATTTGACTGCGGAATTGACCTTCTCCCTAGCACCACTCTGCCCCAGGGACGACTGTACTCACTGTCAGGACCAGAGACCAAATCTATGGACACCTACATTGGGGACTCCCTAGCTCCAGGTTGATACATCCTTCGTCCTCTGGTCTACTGGTGCCATCGTCCTCTGGTCTACTGGTGCTTGTTTGTATGGCCATACAGTTGCTAGTTTGCAGACTTGTTGATGAAGTTGTACAGCACCAAAGTTATGGGACTGTTCTCAGAAATCAGCATGTATCTGACTCAGACAGCTTGCACTGTGCCTCACTACTTTGTAACAAAGCAGCAAGCTATGCTGTAGAACTAGGCACTATAATCTCAGCCTAAACAGATAATAAAAATGAATGTATGCATTAGCTAGAACTTTGCTACTCTAGCTAGCTAGTTAAAGGGATTATTCAGCATCAATTGTGTGGACTGCTATTGTTATCACCCCTGCCTCTATGGATTGATTAGATACTGGTTCAGCCAGCAAGTAGACATGCCTATTTCAAATTTGATAAAACTGATTCTACAACTTCAAAACACCTTAGCTAGATGTATAATTACTGTAGGTAGTATTTTATTATTGGCTACAGCTTTATAGTTTTTGGTAAGATTAACTCACTCTTTTGAGGATGAAAGGATGATGTCACCTCGGTAACATTTTAGAATGTTAGGAAAGCATATTGTAGCTAAACGTATTTTCAGCTATCCCAAAAATGTTTGCGAGTTATCAGACAGGTCAGTGCAGATGGCATGTAAAAAAAGGCTGTCCCTTTTCAACGTGATTGGCTTGCAGCCCTGTCAATCACCCTTCAAGCCTCTACTCATTCTAATCAATCAAGGTGCTCAGGCTCATTCCAGGGCTCTGCCCCTCATGTCCCTCAACTTAGAGCGTGCTTTGCCGTCTGTGGAGAATAGTGTTTTGATGCTGACGGACATTCACATGCTGTTACCTAACCAAAGTGTTGTGCGCCCATTGGAATGTAAGTTTGGGGATATTCTCTGGGGCATATTTGGTGTGATGATTGATGATGTTTACAATGCCTTCAGAAAGTATTCATACAATTTGATTTAATCCACATTCTGTTGTGTTAAAGCTGGAATTTAAAATTGATTAAATATATGTTTTTCCTCTCACCCATTTACACTCAATGAGATTTTAAAAATTAAATGGAGTTGAATATCTAATTTACATAAGTATTCACTCGCCTGAGTCAAAACATGTAAGAATCACATTCGGAAGTGAATACAGCTGTGAGTCTTTCTGGGTAAGTCTCTAAGAGCTTTGCTCAACTGGATTGTACAATATTTGCACATTATTCTTTAAATTCCTCAAGGTCTGACAAGTTGGTGGTTGATCATTGCTAGACAACAGTTGTCACATTTTGTCATTGATTTTCAAGACGATTTAAGTCTAAACTAACTAGGCCACTCAGGAACATTCAATGTCATCTTGAATGCAACTCCAGTGTATATTTGTCTTTTGTCCGTGTTTTAGGTTATTGTCCTGCTGAAAGGTGAATTTGTCTCCCAGTGTCTGTTGGAAAGCACATTGAACAAGGTTGTCCTCTAGGATTTTTCCTGTGTGTAGCTCTATTCCATTTATTTTTATCAACAACAAAAACTGATGCAGCCACCACCATGCTTCAAAATATGAAGAATGTTACTGTTGGATTTGCCCCAAACATAACCCTTTGTATTCAGGACAAAAAGTTAAATTCTTTGAAACATTATTTGCAATTTTACTTTAGCGCCTTATTGCAAACAGGATGCATGTTTTAGAATAGTTGTATTTTGTACATGCTTCCTTCTTTTCACTAGGTCATTTAGGTTATTATAGCCACAGCCATTAAACTCTAACTGTTTTAAGGTCACCATTGGCCTCATGGTGAAATCCCTGAGTGGTTTCTTAACTCTCCGGCAACCGAGTTAAAAATGACGCATGTACCTTTGTAGTACAGTGGCTTGCGAAAGTATTCACCCCCCTTGGCATTTTTCCTATTTTGTTGCCTTACAACCTGGAATTAAAATTGATTTACACAACTTACAACATGCAAAATATTTGTTATTGTGAAACAAACAAGAAATAAGATTAAAAAAACTGAAAACTTGAGCAAGCATAACTTTCACCCCCCTCCCCACCCACCCACCCACCAGAGGCACCTTTTGCAGCAATTACAGCTGAAAGTCTATTGGGGTATGTCTCTACAAGCTTGGCACATCAATTGACAGGGATTTTTGCCCATTCTTCAAGACAAAACTGCTGCAGCTCCTTTAAGTTGGATGGGATCCGCTGGCGTACATCAATCTTTAAGTCATACCACAGATTCTCAATTTGATTGAGTTCTGGGCTTTGACTAGGTGACTCTAAGACATTTAAATGTTTCCCCTTAAACCACTCGAGTGTTGCTTTAGCAGTATGCCTAGGGTCATTGTCCTGCTGGCTGGTGAACCTCTGTACCAGTCTCAAATCTCTGGAAGACTGAAACAGGTTTCCCTCAAGAATATCTCTGAATTTAGCACCATCCATCATTCCTTCAATTCTGACCAGTTTCTCAGTCCCTGCCGATGAAAAACATCCCCACAGCATGATGCTGCCACCACCACGCTTCACTGTTCTCGGGGTGATGAGAGGTGTTGGGTTTGCACCAGACATAGCATTTTCCTTGATGGCTAAAAAGCTCAATTTCAGTCTCATCTGACCAGAGTACATTCCACATGTTTGGGGAGTCTCCCACATGTCATTTGGCGAACACCAAACATGTTTGCTTATGTTTTTCTTTTTTCTGCCCACTCTTCAGTAAAGCCCAGCTCTGTGGAGTGTACGGCTTAAAGTGGTCCTATGGACAGATACTCCAATCTCCGCTGTGGAGCTGTGCAGCTCCTTCAGGGTTATCTTTGGTCTCTTTGTTGCCTCTCTGATTAATGCCCTCCTTGCCTGGTCCATGAATGTTGGTGGGTGGCCCTCTCTTGGCAGGTTTGTTGTGGTGCAATTTTCTTTCCATTTTTTAATAAGGGATTAAATGGTGCTCCGTGGGATGTTCAAAGTTTCAAATATATTTTTATAACCCAACCCTGATCTGTACTTCTCCACAACTTTGTCCCTGACCTGTTTGGAGAGCTCTTTGGTCTTCATGGTGCCGCTTGCTTGGTGGTGTCTTGCTTAGTGGTGTTGCAGACTCTGGGGCCTTTCAGAACAGGTGTTCAGGTGAGATCATGTGACAGATCATGTGACACTTAGATTGCACACAGGTGGACTTTATTTAACTAATTATATGACTTCCGAAGGTAATTGGTTGCACCAGATCTTTTTTAGGGGCTTCATAGCAAAGGGGGTGAATACATATGCACACACCAGTTTTCCGTTGTTTTTTTATATAGTATTTTTAAACTAGTAATTTCACTTCACCAATTTGAGCTATGCAACAAAATAGGAAAACCGCCAAGGGGCATGAATACTTTTTTGAAGGCACTGTAACGCCGTGTATTGATACACCATCCAACGTGTAATTAATAACTTCACCATGCTCAAAAGGATATTCCATGTCTGCTTTTTTATGTTTTTACCCATCTACCAATAGGTGCCCTTTGTGAGGCATTGGAAATGCTACCTGGTCGTTGTGGTTAAATCTGTGTGTGGAATACAGATGAGGTCATTTAAAACTCATGTTAAACACTATTATTGCATACAGAGTACATGCAACTTATTGTGACTTTTTAAGCAAATATTTACTCCCGGACTTATTTAGACTTGCCATAATAAAGGGGTTGGATAGTTATTGACTCAAGACATTTCTGCTTTTCATATTTTATTAATTTGGAAATATTATATATATAATTTATATATATATATATAATATATAATTTAAGAATTTTTTAATCAGGTTGTAACACAACAAATTGTGGAAAATGTTTAGGGGAGTGAATACTTTCTGAAGAAATTGTATACAGTGCCTTGCGAAAGTATTCGGCCCCCTTGAACTTTGCGACCTTTTGCCACATTTCAGGCTTCAAACATAAAGATATAAAACTGTATTTTTTTGTGAAGAATCAACACCAAGTGGGACACAATCATGAAGTGGAACGACATTTATTGGATATTTCAAACTTTTTTAACAAATCAAAACCTGAAAAATTGGGCGTGCAAAATTATTCAGCCCCTTTACTTTCAGTGCAGCAAACTCTCTCCAGAAAATCAGTGAGGATCTCTGAATGATCCAATGTCTACCTAAATGACTAATGATGATAAATACAATCCACCTGTGTGTAATCACGTCTCCGTATAAATGCACCTGCACTGTGATAGTCTCAGAGGTCCGTTAAAAGCGCAGAGAGCTTAATGAAGAACAAGGAACACACCAGGCAGGTCCGAGATACTGTTGTGAAGAAGTTTAAAGCCGGATTTGGATACAAAAAGATTTCCCAAGCTTTAAACATCCCAAGGAGCACTGTGCAAGCGATAATATTGAAATGGAAGGAGTATCAGACCACTGCAAATCTACCAAGACCTGGCCATCCCTCTAAACTTTCAGCTCATACAAGGAGAAGACTGATCAGGGATGCAGCCAAGAGGCCCATGATCACTCTGGATGAACTGCAGAGATCTACAGCTGAGGTGGGAGACTCTGTCCATAGGACAACAATCAGTCGTATATTGCACAAATCTGGCCTTTATGGAAGAGTGGCAAGAAGAAAGCCATTTCTTAAAGATATCCATAAAAAGTGTTGTTTAAAGTTTGCCACAAGCCACCTGAGAGACACACCAAACATGTGGAAGAAGGTGCTCTGGTCAGATGAAACCAAAATTGAACTTTTTGGCAACAATGGAAAACGTTATGTTTGGCGTAAAAGCAACACAGCTAATCACCCTGAACACACCATCCCCACTGTCAAACATGGTGGTGGCAGCATCATGGTTTGGGCCTGCTTTTCTTCAGCAGGGACAGGGAAGATGGTTAAAATTGATGGGAAGATGGATGGAGCCAAATACAGGACCATTCTGGAAGAAAACCTGATGGAGTCTGCAAAAGACCTGAGACTGGGACGGAGATTTGTCTTCCAACAAGACAATGATCCAAAACATTAAGCAAAATCTACAATGGAATGGTTCAAAAATAAACATATCCAGGTGTTAGAATGGCCAAGTCAAAGTCCAGACCTGAATCCAATCGAGAATCTGTGGAAAGAACTGAAAACTGCTGTTCACAAATGCTCTCCATCCAACCTCACTGAGCTCGAGCTGTTTTGCAAGGAGGAATGGGAAAAAATGTCTCTCGATGTGCAAAACTGATAGAGACATACCCCAAGCAACTTACAGCTGTAATCGCAGCAAAAGGTGGCGCTACAAAGTATTAACTTAAGGGGGCTGAATAATTTTGCACGGCCAATTTTTCAGTTTTTGATTTGTTAAAAAAGTTTGAAATATCCAATAAATGTCGTTCCACTTCATGATTGTGTCCCACTTGTTGTTGATTCTTCACATAAAAATACAGTTTTATATCTTTATGTTTGAAGCCTGAAATGTGGCAAAAGGTCGCAAAGTTCAAGGGTGCCGAATACTTTCGCAAGGCACTGTACCTGCCTGGTGCTGGGTATAGTTGTAAGATAAGTTTGAAATGTTATTTGCTAGCTCCCAGCTAATGCTAGAATTGTTTGTTTAAGTATGTACACCCCATGCATGCTACCCACTTCATATTTTTATTCACTGCTACGTGTGTCTGAGTGCAACTAGACTACTAAGTATACAGTATGTGTATTAGCAAATGTTGTATCGTTCACATGCTACCTCTGCAATATATAGCCTCCATCGTGCGCTTGCACTTGCGCTGTAACTAATTGCCTCAGATACGATATGTAGCCAGGCCTCACCTTCTCTGGCAATATGCTTATAATGCTAATGTGTGTAAATATCCCTGGGTTAGCCTGCTATATTATTACATTCATTGCCTGTTTAATTGCATGTATATTTATTTAGTCTCTTATACATAGATCTTAATCATGTAATGTTCTGTCTTTTTTTATGACCACATAAAGAACTCTCTATTGGAAACAGCTGTGTCTGCGTGTGTGTGGTAGTGACAGACAAGTATATAAATTATGGGCCTCAACATCATGTTCTAATCAGACAGCACTATAGTGGGCAGAACCAAAACCAATCAGCATTAGGTATATAGCGGGTGACGGCATATCCAGCCAACCGCTCAGAGGAGCTCCAGCTAGATGTAACAGGAGGACCATGAAAAAACATCTGCTCCTGCCATGCCCTCTACTGCTCATCCTGCGTCTTCTTGACCTGCCGCTACTCCCCCAGTGCTCTCTTCCTCTGTCTCTCGGTCTCTGTGTGTGTGTGTGTGTGTGTGTGATTGTGTGGGCAGAGACAGGTGTGCTGGAGTCAGAGCAGATCTTTACCAGCTGCAACCTGTTCCATAATCAAGACCTCTACAAATACTCAGCCATGCCACTTCCACACCGCCAGATCGTAGCCTCTGCTCAGTCAGTCTGCGGTTTATCCATTGGCTCATGCATAGATCCTGTTTTCATGTTGTGCCTGACGCTGTTTTCTCTCCCCTATAGTTCCATCCGCTCTGACTCTGGTCCCTGTCTCCAGCCCCACGTCTCGTCAGTCCTGCCACCCTACCCACAACACCCACTCCACTGCTTCATTGGATTCCGCTCTGGACCTACTTACCCAGCCCCTACTCCCCTCGCTCCAGCCTCAGCCTCAGAACCTGGCTTCCTGCAACCCGCCCAAGCTTCCACTGACCTGCACACCATCTTTCCCCTGCTTTAAAAAAAAAACCTTGGATACCTTATGGTTCACCTGCTTCTTGTAACACCTCCTAGTTCCTGCCGGATTTAGTGACAAACTGTTTTTTTTTCATGGCTGTCATCTGAGGAGAGACAATGTCCCACTATGCAGCAGCTAAGAAGGAATTACAAATGGTGTAAATCCTCCATTAGCAGTACTGGTTGATTTACAGAGGCCAGTGAGACTGGTGCTGAGGTTTAATGTAACAACTGGAAAGTCAAGGCCATATTTAGCATGCAAGCAATGAATCACCACGGCACTATGATGAAGGAAGTGGGGGGGGGGAGACTTCTGCTTGAACGAATACATTAAAATGCAAGGCACAGTGGGCAAACATTTGACTTTCAACAAAACAGAAAAATGATAAATCTCATCAGGGCAATGTCATGGTACGCAGGTTATCTTTTTGTCTTACATCATAGTGGAATAAAAAAAAATCTTCCTCATTTTAGGTAATAATGTATTTCTTGTAATACATGAATCAAATATCACCTTCACATTTTCTGTTGAATCATTTCATGCGCAAATTACCATAATGGGGCAAATCCATGCTTGTCATAAGGTGAATTTGCCCTCAGCACAAACTCCCCAAACTTGAGTGACTGTTTTGACCAATTCTGTAAGCAGTGAACAACATTTTAGCATCAACTACCCAAAAAGCAGTCTGACAGGTAGATAGATGACTGACAAAAGAAAATAAACACTTGAGTAAATGAAGGATTCAAAGTATATTAAAAGCCGATGCTTCCACACAGGTGTGGTTACCGAGTTCATAAAAAAATTACCATCCCATCATGCTTAGGGTATGTAAAAAAAAAAGAAGCCAGTTCTCCATTATTTTGGCTACTACGGCCAGAATAGATCAGTGTCTTTGAAAGAGGGGTCTCAAAGTAGCATAGGGGGTCTATCAATCATCAGATCACAACACAATTGAACACTTATGGGAGATTCTGGAGTGTTTTCCATCACCAGCAACAAAATCAAATCAAATCAAATGTTATTTGTCACATGCGCCAAAAACAACACCTTACAGTGAAATTCTTACTTACAAGCCCTTAACCAACAATGCAGTTCAAGAAATAGAGCTAAGAAAATATTTACTAAATAAACTAAAGTAAAAAATAAATAAATAAATAAAAACAAGAAAATGTACATAACAATAACGAGGCTATATACAGGGTGTACCAGTACAGAGTCAATGTGCGGGGATACAGGATAGTCGAGGTAATATGCTAAGTGACTATGCATAGATAATAAACATCCAGTGGCAGACTTGGTGCTCGGTACCGCTTGCTGTGCGGTAGCATAGATAAGTCTATGACTTGGGTGACTGGAGTCTTTGACAATTTTTGGGCCCTTCCTCTGACCCCGCCTAAGATATAGGTTCTGAATGTCAGAAAGCTTGGCCCCAGTGATGTAATGGGCTGTACGCACTACCCTCTGTAACGCCTAATGGTCAGATGCCGAGCAGTTGCTATACCAGGCGGTGATGCAACCGATCAAGATACTCTCGATGGTGCAACTGTAGAACTTTTTGAGGATTTGGGAACCCATGCCTAATCTTTTCATTCTCTTGAGGGGGAAAAGGTGTTGTCGTGCCCTCTTCACAACTGTCTTGGTGTGTTTGGACTATGATAGTTTGTTGGTGATGTGAACACCAAGGAACTTGAAACTCTCGACCTGCTCCACTTCAGCCCTGTTGATGTTAATTGGGGCCTGTTTGGCTCTCCTTTTCCCATAGCTCCTTTGTCTTTCACACATTGAAGGAGATGTTGTCCTGGCACCACACTGCCAGGTCTCTGACCACCTCCCTATAGGCTGGCTCATCATTGTCGGTGATCAGGCCACTGTTATGTCGTCAGCAAACTTAATGAGGGTGTTGGAGTCATGCTTGGCCACGCAGTCGTGGGTGAACAGGGAGTACAGGAGGGGACTAAGCACGCACCTCTGAGGGGCCCCATTTTTGAGTATCAGCGTGGCAGATGTGTTGTTACCGAGCCTTACCACCTCAGGATGGTAATTGAGCTTGCGTCATCTGTGGATCTGTTGGGGCGATATGCGAATTGGAGTGGATCTAGGGTTTCCGGCATGATGGTGTTGATGTGAGCCATGACCAGCCTTTCAAAGAACTTCATGGATACCGACTAAAGTGCTACGGGGTGGTAATCATTTAGGCAGGTTACCTTGGCTTTCCTGGGCACATGGACTATCGTGGTCTGTTTGAAACATGTAGGTATTACAGACTCAGAGGTTGAAAATGTCAGTGAAGACACTTGCCAGTTGGTCTGCGCATACCTTGAGTACACATCCTGGTAATCTGTCTGGCCTCACGGCTTTGTGAATGTTGACCTGTTTAAAAGTCGTGCTCACAATGGCTATGGAGAGCGTGATCACAGAGTTGCTCGGAACAGCTGGTGCTCTCATGTATTCTTCAGTATTGCTTGCCTCGACGCGAGCATAAAAGGCAAGCTCATCTGGTAGTCTTGCTTCACTGGGCAGCTAGCAGCTGGGTTTCCCTTTGTAATCCATAATAGTTTTTAAGGCCTGCCACATCAGACGAGCGTCAGAGCAGTAGGATTCAATTGCAGTCCTGTATTGACGCATTGCCTGTTTGATTGTTCATCTGAGGGCATAGCGGGATTTCTTCTAAGCTTCCAGATTAGTATTCTGCTCTTTGAAAGTGGTAGCTCTAGCTTTTAGCTCGGGGTGGATGTTGCCTGTAATTCATGGTTTCTGATTGGGATATGTACGTGCGGTAACTGTGGGGACGACGTTGTCTATGTACTTATTGAAGAAGACAGTGACTGAGATGATATACTATATACTTCTTCGCTAGCAAAATAGTCCTGTAGCGTAGCATCTGATCACTTCCGTAATGAATCACTCGTATTTCCTGCTTTAGTTTTAGCTTGAAAGCAGGAATCAGGAGGATATAATTATGGTCAGATTTGCCAAATGGAGGGCGAGGGAGAGCTTTGCCTCTGTGTGTGGATTAACCTGTTTTGTTGTTCACTTATGGCCTTATACAGCTTGTTGAGTGCGGTCTTAGTGCCAGCATCAGTTTGTGGTGGTAAATAGACGGCTATGAATAATATAGATGAGCTCTCTTTGTAGATAGAATACCTCATAATAAGCTGTAGACTGCACTACCTCAGGTGAGCAATACACTACTGTTCAAAAGTTTAGGGTCACTTTGAAATGTCCTTGTTTTTGAAAGAAAATCACTTTTTTGTCCATTAAAATAACAAATTGATCAGAAATACAGTGTAGACATTGTTAATTAATGTTGAAAATGACTATTGTAGCTGGAAATTTTAAAGGAATATCTACATAGGCGTACAGAGGCCCATTAACAGCAACCATCACTCCTGTGTTCCATTGGCACGTTGTGTTAGCGAATCCAACCAAGTTTATCATTTTAAAAGGCTTATTGATCATTAGAAACCCCTTTTGCAATTATGTTAGCACAGCTGACATAAAATTGCCAGAACAAAGAACTTTCTTCAGAAACTCGTCAGTCTATTCTTGTTCTGAGAAATGAATGCTATTCCATGCGAGAAATTGCCAAGAAACTTAAGATCTCATAAAACGCTGTGTACGCTTCACTTTTTGACGTTGAGACTGGTGTTTGCGAGTACTATTTAATGAAGCTGCCAGATGAGGACTTGAGGCATCTGTTTATCAAACTAGACACAGTTTTTATTAACCCGTTGGTAGGATAGTCTTAGTCATAGATCATTCAGTTTGTTTTCCAATGATTGCACGTTGGACAATAATATGGAGGGTTGTGGTGGTTTACCTACTCGTCAGTGAATTCTTACAAAGCACCCTGCCCTCCTCCCCCATTTTCTCCGTCTTTTCTTCACACGGATGACAGGGATTTTGGCCAAAGCAGTATATCCTTCAAGTCGGACTCATTAAATACAATTATTTTTCCAGTTCAATGTGAGCAATCGCTGTTTTGATGTTCAGAAGCTCTTTTCGGTCATAAGAGACGATAGCAGCAACATTATGTACCAAATGAGTTACAAAAAAGTGAAAAAGAATGATGTCACATCCCTCCAATAGACTTCCAGACACTTGTAGAATCAATGTCAAAGCGCACTGAAGCTGTGCTGGCAGCTCGTGGTCACCCAACAAAAAAATTCACATCAATCTTTCTGATTAAGTTAGGGATCTCTGTTAGGACGTCTCAATCCACCACATCCACGAATGTCGGCCTTCCACATCTTGTTGTGGAAGGTAACAGAGCTACAGCTGTGTTTGTCAGACCAAGGAGACATCCTGAAAATTAGTCTTCTGAACAAAAAGTCTTTGTTTGGGCTACAAACTAACACAAGACGGTGTTCTCCGTTTTGCTCTGACCTCCACAAGCATCATGTGACTTGTCTAAAGTCGATACCGCCAATGTCCCAACTTCTGTCTGTAGCTTCCAAACAGTTTGGGCTACACACTAATATGACTACTCTATGTTGAGTATATAGAGTTGAAGTCGGAAGTTTGCATACACCTTAGCCAAATACATTTAAACTCAGTTTTTCACAATTCCTGACATTTAACACTAGTACATATTCCCTGTCTTAGGTCAGTTAGGATCACCACTTTATTTTAAGAATGTGAAATGTCAGAATAATAGATAGAATATTTATTTCAGCTTTTATTTCTTTCATCACATTCCCAGTGGGCCAGAAGTTTACATACTGTCACAGCTGTTGAAAGGAGAGGACGAAGGTGCAGCGTTGCGAACGTTCCATTTTCGTTTATTAATCAAAATGACACCGAACAAAACAAAATACAATTTAAATAACAAACCGTGAAGCTCAAAGGCACTGCGCTCCAAACAGAGTCAACCTCCCACAAAGAAAGGAGGGAAAACGGGCTACCTAAGTATGGTTCCCAATCAGAGACAACGATAGACAGCTGTCCCTGATTGAGAACCATACCCGGCCAGAAAAACACTGGTTCCAACTTGAGCAACGTGACTACAAAATATCTCAAAAGTTACCTGTAAACTTTGCCAAAACATTTCAAACAACTTTAGGTATTTTTAAAGTAAATAATCAAGAAAATTGAAGACGGGATTATCTGTGTTCAATGCAGGAAGAAAACGAACTGAAGCATGCTTTCTGTTCACACGCCTCTAACAGTACACTTCAAGTGACCCTCATTAAAGATGGCCATACTTCTTCATTACACAAAGGAATAACCTCAACCAATTTCTAAAGACCTTTGACATCCAGTGGAAGCGAAATTAACTGCAAAAAGGTCTCTTAGAAATCTGGATTCTCAATTAAACCCCATTGAAAAGAGAGTCCTCGGGGTTTCGCCTGCTAAATAAGTTCTGTTATGCTCACAGACATGATTCAAACAGTTTTAGAAACTTCAGAGTGTTTTCTATCCAAATCTACTAATAATATGCACATCTCATCTTCTGGGGATGAGTAGCAGGCAGTTGAATTTAGGCATGCATATCATCCGGACGTGAACATTCTGCCCCCTCTCACCAAGAAGTTAAGATGCACACCAAGAAAGAGAGGCCTGCTAGGGGACTGGGTTACTGTCACTGACGCCTCCCTGAGCTCTATACACCTGGGTTAACCTCTTACAGCTACCACCCTAATTTTTTCAATTTCCGCCTGAAGACATACCCAAATCTAACTGCCTGTAGCTCAGGCTCAGAACCAAGGATATGCATATTCTTGATTTCATTTGAAAGAAAACACCCTGAAGTTTGTAAATGTGAATTGAATGTAGGAGAATAACACAATAGATCTGGTTTAGATAATACAATGAAAAAAAACATATGTTTTTTCATTTTTATTGTTGTATCATCTTTAAAATGATGATGACAAAACAAACATTCAGATAGGATGATGGGGACAATTTCAGTGAAAGACATAAGAGGGCATCAGTACTCGTGCAAAGTTTCAGAATGATAACTTCCAAAATGAGTGTGCTACATGACATTTATGAAGTCACCCAGGTGTCCCACACAAGTAGCCCAAATGTACCCAAGTGGCCAAATTGGTGAAGTGATACATTTTGAATGGAATAACTATATACAAAATACCAAAATGGTATTCTAACACACACCCCTAAAAATGGAGAAAAAACATTTTAAAAAATATATACATTTACAAAATAACACTTTCAATATTTGGAAGCCCCTCAGTCCTCTACACAATATTGTGCTGCTGATGCCAGGTGCCATAGCAGTCTCTTTCTGCTGTAAAGCAGAGGGTCACCAAGCATGTGGTGCAGGTGATGGGGGACATCATTTTGCAAAGAACACAGCGACGCCTCCATGCTGTGCCCTTTTGGCCCTGAGGCACATCCATGCCTGCAGAAATAAATTTGGGCAGATGAACACCACTTGTAGCAGGAGCTGGATGAACCAGCTTCAGTGGGGGAGGGACACCTTGGCACTGGGGGCTCCCATTCGGAGTCAGTGTCACTGTGAAAGACAATGTTCAGTTAGAATAGTTTCACATATGAGCCCTGTATCAACAGGTGGAATAAACAGATATATAGAGTACAGGGAACATAAGGTTGAATATATTATTATTAGACCTGCTAGATCTACTGTCTCATTTATATTATGACAGACCAGCTAGATCTTCTGTCTATTTTATATTATGACATTTCAGCTAGATCTACTGTCTTTATTATATTATGACAGACCAGCTAGATCTACTGTCTTTATTATATTACAACAGACCAGCTGTATCTACTGTCTCCATTTCACTTTGGCCATTGTTGTGGGGCTGCCCTCCCCTCAACAGCCTCAAATAGGCTATTTCATGTGGGGTTGGGTTGGGGTGGCAGACACACGCATCTCACATTTCAGTACATTACATTTTTATATATTGCTACTAAAATAAAATAAATTCACAAATAATATTTTATATTATTCATTTCAAACAACGGTATTAGCATGAGAAGAACTTAACCAGTCCAAAACGATGTGCTCTCTGTTCAAAAAATATTCCTCCATTTGGGAATCGCTAAATGAATCGCCCTCCAACAATCTCTGTCTCACTTTCCCGATCAATTTCTTCTAAAATTGTGTGTACGTCTGTATATCTAGACTTAGATTTAGCTTTCCCTGACTTAGTCGTCATACAGATTGATATATAAACAGCTGAAGATGCGCTTCACCAAAACAACTCTGTGCGTAACATGCGTAACTGTGCGTAACATGCGTTGCTCCTTCCGGTATGAAACTTCAATGGCGAATGACCCTCTTTAAGTCAGAGTTTACTACATGGGTTGGTCTTCCAACACATAAACATTACATATTGCCTTTTACCTCAGCTCATTGGCTATCTACCCAGCTAGATTTCAAGACGACCAGTGGTCATTGGGTTAAAATACAGTCAATCAACAAAACAGCGGTCATATCATTGGTGCACAATCAAATCGGTTTCTTTCAGTCAATAAGTCCCGCATAATGACCCATCAGGTTTGGTTGTGTTACAAACAAACCAGTTGATTGCAATGAAACCAAACATGACTGGAAGAGTCACATTTAGTGTGTGTATTTACATCGAATGTGTCGTTGAAAATGGAATGAGACGGAATTCACGACACAAGCGGTTCACAAAATGTTTCATGTTAGGCTATAAAAATGTATTTGATCAAACAAAAGACCATTCATTGTGTAACAATGAGCATTGGGATTACAAACAGAGGAAGATCGTCAAAGGCTAACAATTTATTTTATTGCAGTTTGTGATTTTGTTACGCCTGTGCTGGTTGAAATAGTTGTTTTTTATGGGGCTCTATCCTCAGATAATCGCATCGTATTCTTTCGCTGTAAATCATTTTTTAAATCTGACAACGCAGTTGGATTAGCAAGATTCTAGACTTTCGAAACACGTGAGACACTTGTATTTCCATGAATGTTTAATATGACTATTTATGTAGCGTTCACCGTATGTGTCACCTACATTTTCCACATAGATCAACTTAAGTGTCAATCTGTTACCACATGCCTCTGAATATGCATTCCCCCCATAAAGGGGCGATCTGCATTTGAAATAAGAACAAAGCTTCCTTCCCGTCCCTGTTTTTTTTTTGTTTAAAGCTGAGGGAAGGGGCTGCAGAAAATCTAAACACTCACATTCATAGACAGAGCTATAGATGCAAAGACTGACCAATAATGATATCAAAATGATCGTTTTAACCATGTTTGAAGCTACAGTATATACACTTAAAAAAAAGGGTTCTAAAAGGGTGCTTCATCTGTCTCCATAGGAGTACCCTTTTTGGTTCCAGGTAGAACTATTTTGGGTTCCATGTGTGATAAGGGTTCTACATGGAACCCAAAACTTGGGTTCAAAGGGTTTTCCTATGGGGACAGCCGAAGAACCCTTTTAGGTTCTAGATAACACCTTTTTTCTAAGAGTGTATTGTTTGTTTACATTGACTTTGTTTGCAAACATTGGAGTAAAACAAGCATACATTTTGGGTTCTGGTGGGGTACAACAGTTTAACTAAGCTCATGAGGAATTTCTAAGTTATATTCTTTAAGAAAGAATGGGTACATATCATTCATTTGTAAGTAAAGAAAATGTGTTTAGCAGCTGCAGCAGTGTTTTTGGCACTCTTTTTTAGATTTAGTTTAGTCTTAGTCACATTTGTGACATTTACATAATGATTTAGTCTAGTTGTGTTCAAATTGAGGAAAAGAGTGGGCCATTTTAGTCAACTATATCTCCTTTAATCAGTGTGGGTGAAGGGGAGGAGACAGGTTAAAGAAAGCGTTTTTAAGCGTTGAAACAATTTAGACATGGATTGTGTATGTGTGCCATTCAGAGGGTGAATGGGCAAGACAAAAGGATTTAAGTGCCTTTGAACCAGGTATTAAATTAGGCACACCGTTTTTAGTGTGTCAAGAACTGCTACGCCGCTGGGTTTTTCATGCTCAACAGTTTCCCGTGTGTATCAAGAATGATCCACCACCCAAAGGACATCTAGCCAATGGCAGGCCAGCGTTCGAAAACGAGTCATTGATGAAAGAGGACAAAGGAGAGTGACATAAATTGTGCAGAGCAAATAATGGGCTATGGGCTACTGTTAGTCAACTGACAGTCCAGTACAACATTGGTGCCCTAAGACCAATAAAAAAATGTACAACTCGTCATACTTTGATACAAATGTGGAATGGCAGCCGATGACCTTCCAGAGTTCCACTTCTTTCAACAAAAAACAAGAAACTGCGGTTGCAGTGGCCTAAGGAACGAAAACACTGGACAATTGGAAAAACATTGCCTGGTCTGATGAATCCCGGTTCTTGTTTTTCACGCTGATGGTAGGACCAGGGTATGGAGAAAATCACATGAGTACAAGCATCCATCATGACGTGTGTCAACATTGCAGGCTGGTGGTGTGATGGTGTGGGGTGTGTTTTCATGTCACACATTGGGCCACTTGATACAAATGGAGCAACATTTGAATGCCACGGGATAACTGAACATCATTGTCAATAAGGTGCATCCCTTCATGGCAGCATATATCCATCAGCGAATATATTTTTTTCAGCTGGATATTGCCCGATGCCACAAGGCTAGGATTGTCCAGGAATGGTTCTGTGGAAAGCATTGGAGTCAACATGGGACAGTATCCCTGTGGAATGCTTTTGACACCTCATAAAGTCCATGCCCCAACAAATTGAGGCTGTTCTGAGGGCAAAGGGGGTTGCAACTTATTATTAGGATGGTGTTCCTAATGTTTTGTACACTCAGTGTATATTCCCTTGCCTTGCTTGGCCTGCCGTGGAGTGTAATAGCACATGTCTAGATTGGACAGAGAACAAGCAATAGCATGTACCCACTGCTTGCTGTACAAGTGCGTAGGTTAAGTGTATACAGTATATCATCCCTGGCTGGACTGGCCTGGCGTGCTTTACCATCTGGAGCAGACAGAGCTATACCATGTACCCGTTGCTACACGTGTGTTACGTTAACAATATAAAATGACTTGTGAAAGGCATTGCAATTACAACCATTGACGGTGCTGCTGAAGAAGGCTTTAATTGGACGTGGGCATATTGACTGCTCATCTGCCTCACATCTACGGTCGATACAGCTAGCGGGAGAGGTCAAAGTTACTAGATGGATCCCAGATGGTGCTCTATTCCCTTTACAGTGCCTTACTTTTAAAGGGGATGGGGTGCCATTTGGGACACAGAGACGCTTCCTCTCCTGTCCCTCTCCTTTTATTCTAACCTCTCCTCCCTCTCAGAACCATGTTTCAGCCCCCGGGTCATGGGTGAGGCACTCTTTCATGTTAATGTGCTACTCAGCTGGTTGGGGAGCTCATCAAATAACAGCCCCCATCCATCTGTAAGAAGAAGCCTACTAGAGGGGCTAGCATCACCTCACCTGTCCTCACATTGTGTTTAGTAGTAAGGCCATGTAGGCTTCACCTGACCTGACTCCCTGAAGTAAGACTGGCTTTCACAGTAACTAGGTACAAATGTTCTTTGTAGAAGGTACAACAAAAAGGTAATTGAGTCTGTCTGTTAATCTTAACCTGTGTGGTAACACTTACCAACAAGGGCTAACCAAATACCTGTTAGTAGGCTATAAAACATGTAGAAAAAATAGTGTGCCCTCACATATACAATTAATAACATTAAGTACCGCCATTTTAAAAGTAACGTTCCGTCTTAGTGCATAACATTGGATAAGTGTTTGAGTTAAGGATGTGGCAAATGACTACCTTTTTTAGCAGCATGTGTTTGACGTTGGAATATATGTTTGCAATCGGTAGACGGTTCTGATTAAAATGTCCTGGTTTGTGTAACGGAATTCCTCTTCTTCAGAGGAGGAGTAGCAAGGATCAGACCAATGTGCAGTGTGGTAAGTGTCCATAATGATATATTTAATAAATCAACAGAACAAAAGTACAAACAAACAAAACAAACAGTCCCGTATGGTGAAAACACTAACACAGGATACAACCACCCACAAAACACAATAGAAAACAGGCTACCTAAATATGGCTCTCAATCAGAGACAATGACTGACACCTGCCTCTGATTGAGAACCATACTAGGCCAAACACATAGAAATATAACAACAGAACAAAACATAGAAAATACAACAGAATGCCCACCCCAACTCACGCCCTGACCAACTAAAATAAAGACATAAAAAAGGAACTAAGGTCAGAACGTGACAGTTTGCATTGCCGAGCAGTGCCCTATAAATAATTTTATCCAATAGTTAGATGCTACAGTATCACCACCCTCCAAATCAAAACCAAACATGGATGTCAATATTTGTGTGCACATGTCCATTCTACTTCTTGTCTGCTTCCTGGCTTAATGCCCGTATTGAATACCACAGCATGAGTCATAAAACCTGGAAATGGTTCCAATCATTTTTTCCCCCAGGTATTTTAGAACAACTTCATATAAGATCTGTGTTTCATATAGGCTTACCCTGGTGTGATGTTTTGAAAACCGTGCAAATCTGTCTTGTACAAGGTAACTTTTATCAATAATTAGCATTGCAATTTTTTTTTTTGTAAATTGAGGCAATTATGTTGATAAAACTCATCTTGTCCGAGAGAGTTACACGGCAATGACATTATTTTATAATGTCCAATGTTTTCCCGAAATTGCATTGTTGATCAACAATGAAAAGACAAGAACCGTGTAGCCTATTTAAGTTTATAAAATGGGTCGGTCTAATCTTAGATGCTGTTAAACCTTGTCCCAACCCGTGTCTATTCCACAAGTTACCACCGGCTAAGGCTATGACATTGAAATGCCTATTCACTATTCCATCTGACTGCGCAATCCACTGTCTCATCAGCACAGCCAAGCAATTTATAAACTTTGTCTACACTGTCTTTTTAAAAAAGCATATTGATGAGTTAGTTATTAAGAAGCTGAGAATGAAAATGGGCTTCTTCAAAAGAAATAGGTCCTGCCTCTCGTTAAATAGTAGAAAGCAGACTATTCAGTCAACGTTCCTATCGGCGACATCATCTTTATGAACGCACCACCCAACTTTTTCAAATCCGTTAGAAGCAGTTTATCATAGCACACTGGGCTTTATTACGGGAGATAATTTTAGTACACATCACTACATTCTCCACCAGAAAGTTGGTTGGCCCTCTTTTATGTCAGGTAGGTTGATACATTGCTATGTTTTCATTTACAAAGTCCTTTTTACAAAAAAGTCCCACTGTACTTAACATCCTTAATAAACTTCAGACATACAAGTTATCACATCTGGTCTCAGGGATGGCTAACTTTGGAAATTCCTTTGATCTCTACTGAGTTAGGTAAACCAGCTTTTAGCTTCTTGCACCATATTTATTCATGTTAAAAAAAATCTATGTTCTGGTGCCTCTAGGGCAATTCAGAAAGCTGATTGAGGACCTTACGATGAACATGTGACCATGTTTTTCTTTCTACTTTTAAATTTATATTTTGATGTGTGTATTTTCTGTAATTTACTGTATGCAATTCATCTGTAAAAGAGATCTAGACATTACCATTTATTTTAGTCTAGCATTTGCTTTTCAACAGCAGAGATTTGTATTAACCTTGCTGTCTGTTTCAATATACTTTGAATATTGAAATTCGATCTCCAGCTATTCCATAGTAATACACGTGTCGGGAAGAGACAGAGAGTCTGGCAACTCTCAGCCAGTCGTAATCATGAGTCAGCATACTTTTTTATAGATATATACAAATAAATACCAATAGAAAAACACAAAATGCAGCAAGTTTTCCAGCAAACTTGCTCCTCACAACAGACTTGCCTAGCTCCTCTGAACAGTGTCCTGGCGAGAGAGCAAATGTTCTATGCCATGCCAGGCGAAATCGTGCATCATTAGCAAATTGTTATGGTTGTATCCCACCCCAAAATCACTAGAAAACAGTTTAACCATCCCATTGTCCTCATATTCTTTATACACCCCGTGTGCTCCGGGTCAAACTGACCCGCCGTGACTAAACCCCTAATAAGCACATGTGTGACAGTATGCATTTGCACAGCCTTTGCAGATATATGTCTTACACCTGCAGCACACAGTATGTGTTTAGAGTCCTTCTTTGGTGGGCAGATCTGACACCTCTTCCTCTTACTTTCCCCAGCTGGGGCAGAGGCCGGGGCAGTGGCTAGTGGCTCCTCAGGTTGATCATGAGATCTGGCCCTCTGAACAGCTTTTACAACTGCTGCAGATGCGTCTGTGCGGGGGAGACGCTCCCTTCTGTTGATGAATGGAGTTACAAGTGCCTTTCCCATCTGCTCCAGGAACACCCTCCTCTTGTTGCGCTTACGAGGCATCCATATACTACCTCTGAATGGAACCAGTTGCTCATCCACTGTCATGTCAGGCCCTGGTTATAGAGGACTGGCAGCCGCTCCACCCACTTGTCCCAGACTTCTCTTATGGCTGCCAGTTTGTCTGTCGCACGTCTTGCAGGTCTTGACTCACGGTCATCAAATCGTAATAGTCTTGAGTAAGTGTGAAAGAGTTTGAGTGGCATGGCGGCACGGAAAATTTCCCTTCCACTCTCTGCATCCCATAGACTAACTGCAGCCTCACCTTGGGACCTGTATACACCTGCTAAGATTAGCAGCCCTATGTAGGCATGCAGGTCAGTCTCATCCATCCCTTTCCAGCTGTCTCCATATTTTCGAAAACCCTCCAGATTTGTCATACATACTTCCGGCCCTTCTTTGGACACTGTGTTAACAACCCTCCAGGCAAGCTTCAATGCCATACAACTCTCCTTCCGTGGTCTCCAATTGCTCTTAAATACAAGTAAAACTAAATGCATGCTCTTCAACCGATCGCTACCTGCACCTACCCGCCTGTCCAACATCACTACTCTGGACGGCTCTGACTTAGAATACGTGGACAACTACAAATACTTAGGTGTCTGGTTAGACTGTAAACTCTCCTTCCAGACCCATATCAAACATCTCCAATCCAAAGTTAAATCTAGAATTGGCTTCCTATTTCGCAACAAAGCATCCTTCACTCATGCTGCCAAACATACCCTTGTAAAACTGACCATCCTACCAATCCTCGACTTTGGCGATGTAATTTACAAAATAGCCTCCAATACCCTACTCAACAAATTGGATGCAGTCTATCACAGTGCAATCCGTTTTGTCACCAAAGCCCCATATACTACCCACCATTGCGACCTGTACGCTCTCGTTGGCTGGCCCTCGCTTCATACTCGTCGCCAAACCCACTGGCTCCATGTCATCTACAAGACCCTGCTAGGTAAAGTCCCCCCTTATCTCAGCTTGCTGGTCACCATAGCATCTCCCACCTGTAGCACACGCTCCAGCAGGTATATCTCTCTAGTCACCCCCAAAACCAATTCTTTCTTTGGCCGCCTCTCTTTCCAGTTCTCTGCTGCCAATGACTGGAACGAACTACAAAAATCTCTGAAACTGGAAACACTTATCTCCCTCACTAGCTTTAAGCACCAACTGTCAGAGCAGCTCACAGATTACTGCACCTGTACATAGCCCACCTATAATTTAGCCCTATCAACTACCTCTTTCCCAACTGTATTTAATTTATTTATTTATTTTGCTCCTTTGCACCCCATTATTTTTTGCACATTCTTCCATTGCAAAACTACCATTCCAGTGTTTTACTTGCTATATTGTATTTACCTTGCCACCAAGGCCTTTTTTGCCTTTACCTCCCTTCTCACCTCATTTGCTCACATTGTATATAGACTTGTTCATACTTTATTATTGACTGTATGTTTGTTTTACTCCATGTGTAACTCTGTGTTGTTGTATCTGTCAAACTGCTTTGCTTTATCTTGGCCAGGTCGCAATTGTAAATGAGAACTTGTTCTCAACTTGCCTACCTGGTTAAATAAAGGTAAAATAAAAAATAAATAAATACATGTCCAGGATGATTTTTTCTATTGCCAGTGTGATGAACAGGTAGAATGTTGAGGCCATGTCATAGCCTCTCCGGGCCGTTATGCTCTGCCATCCTGCCCTGGTTGTGATATGCTACTGAGGACCATTTGGGGGCGTATGCTTCATGGTTAACGAGACGTGGTGTGATCACAACAACATACAGGAACTCAAGTCCTTCTGTTCACCTGATTTAGAATTCCTCACAATCAAATGTCGACCGCATTATCTACCAAGGGAATTCTCTTCGATTATAATCACAGCCGTATATATTCCCCCCCAAGCAGACACATCGATGGCTCTGAACAAACTTTATTTGACTCTTTGCAAACTGGAATCCATATATCCTGAGGCTGCATTCATTGTAGCTGGGGATTTTAACAAGGCTAATCTGAAAACAAGACTCCCTAAATTGTATCAGCATATCGATTGCGCAACCAGGGCTGGAAAAACCTTGGATCATTGCTATTCTAACTTCTTGAAGCATATAAGGCCCTGCCCCGCTCTCCTTTCGGAAAAGCTGACCACAACATTTTGTTGATCCCTGCCTATAGACAGAAACTAAAACAAGAAGCTCCCGCTCTGAGGTCGCTGGTCCGACCAATCTGATTCCACACTCCAAGACTGCTTCCATCACGTGGATTGGGATATGTTTCGTATTGCATCAAACAACAACATTGACGAATACGCTGATTCGGTGAGCGAGTTCATTAGAACGTGCGTTGAAGATGTCGTTCCCATAGCAACGATTAAAACATTCCCAAACCAGAAACCGTGGATTGATGGCAGCATTCGCGTGAAACTGAAAGCTCGAACCACTGCTTTTAATCAGGGCAAGGTGACCGGAAACATGACCGAATACAAACAGTGTAGCTATTCCCTCCGCAAGGCAATCAAACAAGCTAAGCGTCAGTATAGAGACAAAGTAGAATCTAAATTCAACGGCTCAGACACAAGAGGTATGTGGCAGGGTCTACAGTCAATCACGGATTACAAAAAGAAAACCAGCCCCGTCACGGACCAGGATGTCTTGCTCCCAGGCAGACTAAATAACTCTTTTGCCCGCTTTGAGGAAAATACAGTGCCACTGACACGGCCCGCAACCAAAACATGCGGACTCTCCTTCACTGCAGCCGACGTGAGGAAAACATTTAAACGTGTTAACCCTCGCAAGGCTGCAGGCCCAGACGGAATCCCCAGCCGCGCCCTCAGAGCATGCGCAGACCAGCTGGCTGGTGTGTTTACGGACATATTCAATCAATCCCTATCCCAGTCTGTTGTTCCCACATGCTTCAAGAGGGCCACCATTGTTCCTGTTCCCAAGAAAGCTAAGGTAACTGAGCTAAACGACTACCGCCCCGTAGCACTCACTTCCGTCATCATGAAGTGCTTTGAGAGACTAGTCAAGGACCATATCACCTCCACCCTACCTGACACCCTAGACCCACTCCAAATTTCTTACCGCCCAAATAGGTCCACAGACAATGCAATTTCAACCACACTGCACACTGCCCTAACCCATCTGGACAAGAGGAATACCTATGTGAGAATGCTGTTCATCGACTACAGCTCGGCATTTAACACCATAGTGCCCTCCAAGCTCGTCATCAAGCTCGAGACCCTGGGTCTCGACCCCGCCCTGTGCAACTGGGTACTGGACTTCCTGACGGGCCGCCCCCAGGTGGTGAGGTTAGGCAACAACATCTCCACCCCGCTGATCCTCAACACTGGGGCCCCACAAGGGTGCGTTCTGAGCCCTCTCCTGTACTCCCTGTTCACCCACGACTGCGTGGCCACGCACGCCTCCAACTCAATCATCAAGTTTGCGGACGACACAACAGTGGTAGGCTTGATTACCAACAACGACGAGACGGCCAACAGGGAGGAGGTGAGGGCCCTCGGAGTGTGGTGTCAGGAAAATAACCTCACACTCAACGTCAACAAAACTAAGGAGATGATTGTGAACTTCAGGAAACAGCAGAGGGAACACCCCCCTATCCACATCGATGGAACAGTAATGGAGAGGGTACTAAGTTTCAAGTTCCTCGGTGTACACATCACAGACAAACTGAATTGGTCCACCCACACAGACAGCATCGTGAAGAAGGCGCAGCAGCGCCTCTTCAACCTCAGGAGGCTGAAGAAATTCGGCTTGTCACCAAAAGCACTCACAAACTTCTACAGATGCACAATCGAATATCATCGCCTGGTACGGCAACTGCTCCGCCCACAACCGTAAGGCTCTCCTGAGGGTAGTGAGGTCTGCACAACGCATCACTGGGGGCAAACTACCTGCCCTCCAGGACACCTACACCACCCAATGTCACAGGAAGGCCATAAAGATCATCAAGGACAACAACCACCCGAGCCACTGCCTGTTCACCCCGCTATTATCCAGAAGGCGAGGTCAGTACAGGTGCACCAAAGCTGGGACCGAGAGACTGAAAAACAGCTTCTATCTCAAGGCCATCAGACTGTTAAACAGCCACCACTAACATTGAGTGGCTGCTGCCAACACACTGACTCAACCCCAGCCACTTTAATAATGGGAATTGATGGGAAATTATGTAAAATATATCACTAGCCACTTTAGACAATGCTACCTAATATAATGTTTACATACCCTACATTATTCTTCTCATATGTATACATATATACTGTACTCTATATCATCCACTGCATCTTTATGTAATACATGTATCACTAGCCACTTTAACTATGCCACTTTGTTTACATACTCATCTCATATGTATATACTGTACTCAATACCATCTACTGTATCTTGCCTATGCCGCTCTGTACCATCACTCATTCATATATCTTTATGTACATATTCTTTATCCCCTTACACTTGTGTCTATAAGGTAGTAGTTTTGGAATTATTAGCTAGATTACTTGTTGGTTATTACTGCATTGTCGGAACTAGAAGCACAAGCATTTCGCTACACTCGCATTAACATCTGCTAACCATGTGTATGTGACAAATAAAATTTGATTTGATTTGATTTGATTTTGCCATTTTTTGACAGGAAAGTCTCTTTTCAGCTTGAGGGATTTTTCTTCTTCTTCTGACGATGATGCATCATGCTCTGGGTTGTATTCCTCCCCATCTTCATCTTCTGACACATCCTCCACTTCCTCTTCAGAATCAGAGTCGTCTTGCTGGACATTTAAAAAAATCGGTTCTAGAACCTGTTCAGCAGTGAAACACACAGTCACGGCTTCAGCACCTTGGACAAGACTACATGTCTGGACATGTACGGACTTGTCTGGACATGTATGGACATGTACCCATGACAATATTAGTATCTGTTGTTTCCTACAGCTTACATGGATACATGAATAAAGGCATCATTTCACTTTTGTAATATTGGGGTCAGTCTAGGACAAGTCATCAAATGTCAAGTTGCATAATATCATGGAGGTGATTATTTTCACTGCTCCACATATCTGGACATGTACGGACATTTACCCATTCACTTTTGTACTACTGGGGTCAGTCTAGGACAGGTCAGCACATTCCAAGTTGAATAATATCCTAGAGGGAATTGTTTTCACTGCTCCACATGTCTGGACATGTACCCATTCACTTTTGAACTACTGGGGTCAGTCTAGGACAAGTCATCAAATTTCAAGTTGCATAATATCATGGAGGTGATTGTTTTCACTGCTGTAATGTCGGGTCAAAATGCCCCGAGGACAGCGGGAGGGTTAAACAAACGCAAATGCAGCTACTCTGCTGTTATTCTGGCTGCACTGTTTGACGTGACTGTGCTAGCCATAGTTGACTAGCTAGCAGGCAAGCAAGGGATAAGAACGTTGCAGGCCATCATGAAAACGGAACCTTTAGAACGAACGACTGGGTGGCATCAATAGATTTAGAACAAACATAATTAAAGTGGAATTGACAATGTTTTAACTACTTTGCAGATATTATACAAACAGACCAACATAATATCAGTCACAAATACCAAATTCCTAGACCAGGTTCTAAAAATAGGTTCTATTTGACTCAACATTCCATGACATACAGTAAGGCATTGTTGGCAGAATAGATGGATGCAGTTCAATGCATGATTACTAAAATTCACCAATACATTTTTTGGTGGTCCAAAATATATTGCTATCAGGTTGTAATTCACAGCTGACCTCGTACATTGTTTGCTGCCGCCACCCATTTGGGGTGCACCGTTTCCGTTTCAATAACTCAATATTAACAAACATGAACGACTGTAACTAAGGCTGGGAATGTCAATACAATCAAACTTTACAAGGGCAATGATCACAAGTCAGTCATAATGTGGCTAACAGGCTAGCGCACATGCGTCAAACACCAGGCCTGCGTGGCGAATAGGACACAGAAGCGAGTATAAATGAGTCAACAGTTGAGCAGTGTTGCCAACTCCTCAGTAAGGAAAGTAGCTATTATTGGCTATCCTATCAGTCGCTAGAAGTCACAAAATTATGTCATCGCCTAATTTGCATAATTGGCCATGTGCATGTAATTGTGATGGACGCTGTAGGAGAGAGGAATAACATTGTGGGACAGACACAAAGTGAGTAAAAAACACCTTAAATATGTTTAAAACTACATATGAGCAAGCTGCAGAGAGTGGCACACACAGCGAATAAGAACCAGATATTTTAGGCCATACTCCTTCAGCACATTATGGACCCCATTGTTAATCCCCGTCATAACAGAGGCTTTGTCAGTCCCTATCCCCAGGAGTTTCTCTTTTTTAAGAAACACTTCTCGAGGAAAGCCACAACAGCACAGGCTATAGATTTGGCACCCCTGGAGATGAAACCTCTCTCCTTGATGAAACAATTGATCAGTCACTCTCCCCCACCTACAGGTACTCCAGGCTGGCTGAGTTAGTACCGTATTTGAGCCAATGCAAACAACACTATTTAGGATATCTAGTTTACTCGGCATACCGACTCTCTTTTTATAGAAACCCTGAACATTCTGCAAAGCAATGGTGGTAGACAAGGGACCATGTTTATAGTATCTGTAGGCTAGCCAGGGCTTAAAAAAACATCTAGACATAACTACTAGACATTTACATATTAATTAATTTCACCTTTCATGCTACACACAGATAAATAGCATGCATTTTGCTAAACTAATCTGTTAGTTGGACTTATTGCATCCGTTACTGAAATGGTTGTTCCAGTTTAAATGGTTTAGGTACTCTACTTTATTATTTTTTCTTACCCTGGCAGTCATTCTGAATACAAGATTGTGGGTGAATATCATTTTTTTAATTATCCACAGTACATCTGGATTCCAATAGTAATTAGACTTTTTTTTATTTCACCTTTATTTAACCAGGTAGGCTAGTTGAGAACAAGTTAAAATTTACAACTGCGACCTGGCCAAGATAAAACATAGCAGTGCGACACAGAGTTACACATGGAATAAACAATCGTACAGTCAATAACACAATAGAAAAAAAGAAAGTTGCAGCTGCAGTGATCGGTTAGCTGCTCAGATAGCTGATGTTTAAAGTTAGTGAGAGAAATACAAGTCTCCAGCTTCAGCGACATCACTTTGTGACTTTAAGCTGGTTTTGCAGGTATATTCTGGTATGCTGGTGACCAGTTTATGTGTCCAAAACACAATGAAGTCTGGTCATCAGCAAAAACACAACAAATGCTGGTCTCCAGCGAAAACACAATGAAGGCTGGTCTCCAGACCATGCTGGTCTATGCAGCTTTTTTCAGCAGCTACCCTGAAGGAGCAGAGCCTAACGCCACGCCAAGATTATGCATTGTAATCTATTATAATAAATGGTTAAACAGTGCTTTCTTTATGAACTAAAGTAATTTAATCTATGTCTGTGTTAAATTGTTAATTTGTTCCTGTTAAGCGCTAAGCTCATAAGCTTCACATCCAAAGCTCACTTTTGTATGATATAACACCATGTGTCACTGCATAGGGCTACATGTATAGGGCTACATTGAATACAATTGCAATGGAATTAAACTAATCACTGATTAGTGCCCATAAAGCTGTTTCATTCAAGTGAATAACACAGAAACCAAAACTTCTCTCAACACAATATAACTCATAACAAAGTTGATTGCTGTAGATTAAAAAGCAGATACCCACAGTAACCCCTATGCAGAATATACAGTAGATAGTGTCAGGAGCTCCAATTCCCTGCGTCCTTGTCTCAGCTGTTCTAACAAGCTCAAATCCTCAGGCTTCACATTCTCTTCTGACCTTACACCAACTTCTTATGCAAAGCTGGCAAAGCAAAGAGATAAAGAGAGAGAGAGAGACTTAGAAAAGAAAGAGATCAGATGAGGTCCTTGACTGATCCCTAGCCATGCCTTCCTCTGCCTTGTCAGACTGGACTGGGGCTTCTCTGGTTCTCTTTCATATCCAGCACTGGGTTGCCGCCTGCTCATTGAGATGTAAGAGTTGCCTGATCAGTGTGGAAGACATGGGCATGTTCCTGGAATCAAAGGGGAGGAGAGGGAAGGAGAGGGGGAGGAATGTATTGTTGGAAGAATGTATTGTTCCTGGAATAAAACAGATCCTGGCCCTGTCCTGAATTATTTTTAGAGTTAAGACAAAATGTGACAGAAACCAATAAAACAACCAAATGGAAAAGTATAAAAGTAGCATAATCCTCAAAATCCTATCTGAATATAAACTATAATGAGATTAAAACCAGCATACTGTATATTATCTCGGAATGCTTTGTGTTATTGCCTTGCTGAAAGATCCACTAGCTGCCAAGTGGCATCCTCCTTGAATAGGCAACCGGGTTTTTGGTTAAAATGTCCTGGCACCAAAATGTCCTGGCACAAGTTTATGACCTTAACAAGGACCTCAGGTCCAGTGGATGCAAAATATCCACCACAATATTTTACCGTAGGCATGGGGTACTTTTCTGCATATGCTTCTGTTTTTCAACATCAAACCCACCACTGCACTGGTGTGTGTGACCAAAGAAGAGCCTCTATTTTCATGACAAAATGTTGCAGCAGGTAGCCTAGTGGTTAGAGCGTTGGGCCAAGTAACCGAAAAGTTGCTAGATCGAGTCCCTGAGCTGACAAGGTAAAAATCTTCCTTCCTAGGCCGTAATTGTAATTAAGAATTTGTTCTTAAATGACTTGCCTAGTTAAAAAAAGTTTAAATATATATATATTTTTAAATACGCTGAGGACACTGCATGTGTGGGTATGGATGTTGTTATGCAGACCCACGAGCCACTGCGGCCCCTCATGATGAGTTCAGATGTTTTGTGGTCCCCACCCCTATCAAAGTTGTCCTTCCCTGGTATTAGTATAAAATAATATAATTTCCCCATTTTTTGGAGCATGCAATATAGCTCAGTATTTGTATTATTTATTTTATAGTCTTTTTTGCTCATCTTTATCAAGGGTGCCAATAATTATGAACTGTCACTGCAACTTAAAATTCCGTATTTTTAATAATCCTGACTTGTTTTGAACCATTTGCCAGTGTTAATGGTGAGGTGAAACATCAAGTCTGCTACTGTCATGGTGACTGAGGTGAGATTACATACAAGGAATGATTTGTAAGACTTCAGCGCGGCTTTTGACATTAGTGATCATGGTCTGCTACTGGAAAAACGTATGTGTTATGACTACATCCCCTGCTATATTGTGGATAAAGAGTTACCCGTCTAAAATAACCTAAAGGGTGTTTGTTAATTGAAGCCTCTCCAACATAATCCAGGTAGAATCAGGAATTCCCCAGGGCAGCTGTTTAGGCCCCTTGTATTTTTCAATCTTTACAAATGACATGCCACTGGTTTTGAGTAAAGCCAGTGTGTCTATGTACAGTACACAGATGATTCAACATTATACACGTCAGCTACTACAGCGACTGAACTGACTGCAACACTTAATTAACAAAGAGCAGCAGTTAGTTTCAGAATGGATGGCAAGGAATACAGTTGAAGTCGGAAGTTAACATACACCTTAACCAAATACATTTCAATTCAGTTTTTCACAATTCCTGACATTTAATCCTAGTAAAGATTCTCTGTCTTCAGTTAGGATCATCACTTTATTTTAAGAATGTGAAATGTCAGAATAATAGTAGAGATAATTATTTATTTTAGCTTTTATTTATTTTATCACATTCCCACTGGGTCAGAAGTTTACATAAACTCAATTAGTATTTGGTAGCATTGCCTTTAAATTGTTTAACATGGGTCGAACGTTTCAGGTAGCCTTCCACAAGCTTCCCACAATAAATTGGGTGAATTTTGGCCCATTCCTCCTGACAGAGCTGGTGTAACTGAGTCAGGTTTGCTTGTGCACGCTTTTTCAGTTCTGCCCAAAACATTTTCTATAGGATTGATGTCAGGGCTTTGTGATGGCCCCTCCAATACCTTGAATTTGTTGTCCTAAAGCCATTTTGCACAACTTTGGAAGTATGCTTGGGGTCATTATCCATTTGGAAGACCCATTTGCGACCAAGCTTTAACTTCCTGACTGATGTCTTGAGATGTTGCTTCAATATATCCACATAATTGTCCTCCCTCATGATGCCATCTATTTTGTGAAGTGCACCAGTCTCTCCAGCAGCAAAACACACCCACAACATGATGCACATCAATATACACATTAATAATTACATACACACAAGAAAAGCTAAACACAATCATAGAACACATGCTTTAGTTAAAAGGTCATCAACCAATTCATCCAGCCTTGTCGATTATTCCACAAGTAAGGTGCAAAAAAACTAAAAGCAGATTTACCCAACTCAGTGGAGATCAAAGGGATCTCCAGAGTTAGCATCCCTGAGGCCGGGTCGGGTACAGTATGTCGTACGTAAGTCTGTAAGTTAACAATGAGGTAAGGTATGGCGGTAGTTTATCCAGGAGGGCTATATAAACAAAAAGAGTGCAATGCATTGATCTACGAGACTTCAAAGAGGGTCAGCCTACTTTCTGATACAGAATGCAATAATGTGTACGGAACTTATTGCCCATAACAAGCGGAGTGCGCTATGATAAACGGTGTCTATTGGCTTTAATACAGTGGCTGCTGCATTCATATAGATAATTTCGCCATTGTCTATATCCGGTATGAATGTCGAATAAATGATTTGTTTTCTGCTATTTAATGAATGACATAACATATTCGTATAAAATAAGCCTATTTTAAGGATTAATTTCTTAAATAACTCATCAACATGCTTTTTGAAATATAGCTTTCGTCAATTCAGATAGCCAGGTATTTATAAGCGGGGACACGATCAATGATGGCACCATCCAATGTACATATGCATAAATCAATTATGTGATTTGAAGAATAACATATACTTGGTTTTACCGGCATTAACTACCAATTTCAGTTCAAAAAAGGCTTTCTGCAAAGCAATGAAGGCAGACTGAAGTCTGGTCAACCTTGGGGGCAATAGCATACACAACAGTGTCATGTAAAACTTTTTTTTTTTGATTGAGCAACATTATTTTTATAGACAGTAATAAGTGCAGGACCTAAAATCAATCCATGTGGGACACCTTTCGTAATATCAATGAAACACCATAAGAAAAAACACATTGTGTCCCGTCTGTCAAGTATTTTCTAACCAATTACATAATACCTGATCCATACTGATTGCAGACAAATGTTGAATTAATATAGAGTGCTTAACAGTATAAAAAGCTTTTGATATGTGAATAAAGCAAGCATCCAGTGTTTCCTGAAACCAGACTGGTGAACATTTAGAATAAATCTCATAGCTAGGAAGGATCTAAGCTGACAGTGGATTAATGATTCGAACATTTTTGCTAGGCATGAGCATCTTTATGGAGAGGGAGAACATGGGCCACCTTCCAAACTCTGGGGATAGCATTAGAGATCACCGTCATGATTAAAAATATTTGTCAATGACTCAGCAATCAGGAGAGCAGAAAGCTGCAACAAGAAAGGATTAAGCAAATCAGTCCCAGTGGATTTTTTTAAAAGAAAAATCTTAAGCAAGGCATATAGCATATCACAAGAAGAAATATGTTGAAATGAAAACAAAGCTTCACTAGTAGTTCATTGATCTGCCATTGAGCCAACTGGAGGTTGGGAGAGGGAATAGCAGTCGACTGACTGTCCAGGGTCAATTAAACCACTATTTCTTTAAAATAAAAAACCTGATGAGATAAAATGCTGTTTAAAAGCATATTGTTTCTCATTAATGATGCCAGAGTCTGCTTAGGGAGGGAAGGAGAGGAATTTCCACGCTTCAGTGCATTAACTGTTTTCCAAAATGTAGACGATCACCAGCAGAGTCTGAGATAGAACATAGAAAGTAGCTTGATTTTGTTTTCTTAATTGAGGAAGTACATCTATTTCTCAATTGCCTGAAGTGCGGCCAATCAGCTACAGGGTCAGTTTTTCTAGCCTTGTCCCAGGCCTGATTTCTCATCATAATGAGATCTGAAAGTTTTACAGAGAACCAATTTGTTGGTTTTGTTCTATTTTGAACTCTAAGATGTTTAAAGGGAGCATCTGCTAGAGATATAAAAATAGATGAGAAATGTTCAAGAGCCCTTTTAGGGTCAGGCATGCAGCTGATAGAGGAAAGCTCAGAGCAATTGCATGTCATGCAAAACGTCTGGGGAGTTTTTATTTTATTTTTTACATTTCTCTTTATAATCATATGAGAATCAATGTTTTTCTGTTTGGTATCTCTAATACATGTAGTTGGACAGTGATCACGGGTGTCCTTAGCAAAGACACCACTCAATAACTACTTTGGGGCAAATTTTCAAAATTAGGTAAATCAGCGTGTTTCTTACATTAATCCGGTGTAGGTTTGAATCTTAGTTGAGTCAGGTTAATGTCAAGACAAATATTCTTCAAATGATCAGAGGCCGGGGTAAACCAGTAAAAATCTTTTAAAATAACTAATTCCGATTGAAAGGTTTTGAAAATTCAGCATCCGTCAGTGCAGAAGAGGGGCTGTAAATACCAGCTACAAACAAATGCTTGATTATGTAAGGTTCTTATACTGTTCTGTGCTCTAGTGGAGTTGATTGTCCAATGTAATCTTTTTTACTCTTGTTGTGTTCCATCTGTTACACTGAAACTAACATCAAATAGGTTTTATATTCTATCTGACCTATAATCACAAAAAGTCTCAAACAATTTATAGAACCAATTCATGCTGTTATCCAATAAATACTGATAATGTGAAGTGCATACACACAGTAGGCCTATACAGTAGGCCTATACAGTGGACCATGAGTCCTTAAGTACACTGTATAACTCTAAACTTACAGACAGCTTATGAAAAGTTCAATTGATTTTGCTACTGTGGGAGAAATACACCCACTGACATCTGTCATTGTGTCCCCATATCACCCAGAAGACAGCATCAAACCAAAGCTATACTATGAGACTAATGATCTGGGTCTGTACTGCTCACCCAAACATCCTCTACACTCTGTATAAGAAACCTAGAGTCAACAGACAGACAGAGCACATTAAGATGCAGAGTGAGAGAGTGAGAGAGCAAGAGAGAATACATTCCCTTCTACTTGTCCTTTAAACCAAGTGATAGTTTCAAGGAATATAGCCTTATGGGCCGATAACGTATGACTTTACCGCCGTTGGGGATGACATGACATGTTTGCATTTCCCCCCTTCTAGAGGTAGTGGCTGTCAGGCGTGATCTGGCACCCTATTCCTTAAATAATGGACTACTTTTGACCAGAGCTTATGGGCCTTTGATCAAAGGTAGAGCATCATATAGGGGATAGGGTGCCAATAGGGACACAAGCCTTTCCCCACCGGCCTCCAGCCACACTAAAGTACATACATCGGACGACTGCGTCTTAATTTATGAGTCAAAGCCAATCCAATCCACACGGTCCCGATGACTTAGAAGGGGAATCTAATTGAAACGACAGATGGAAAAAGTGTGAGATGAGAACGTGTAGGCAAGGAAAGAAGGAATCAGCGTAATTACAACTTCATGTGAACAAGTCAACATTGTATTTATTCCAATGAGTTAATAAGGTTCTGGACAGAGTGTGAAAACAATTCCATCGCTGCTATTGTCTTCTCCAGGCCACTGAGGGAAAATTACCCGTCATGAGGTCTGCAAGGGCAGAAGTGATATCTGACTAGGTGTGCATCTTAAATGGTACCCTATTCTCTATTTAGTGCACTTCCTTTGTCCAGCTAGGGGCCTGGTTAAAAGAAGTGGACTATATGGGAAATAGGGTGCAAGTTGGGAGGCACTCCTAGTGTCACCTCAATGAAGACCCAGCAAGCAGCATTGTGAGTGAACACTATGTCCTACAAGTTGAAAAGAATGTGTGATATCTGTCTCACATTCTGTTCCTAATAATGACAGCAGCTGTGGAAAGAGGGATTGGATGAAGGGAATCTTGATTGGTTTTCCTCAATGCAATGTAGAGTATTTCTTTATGAAGCCTGGCATGTAATACATTCAGGGTACCTTGTAAAATATTGATATTGATGGAATGAACAGCCATCGTTAATTTAAGATGCACCTGTGATGCTTTTGATGGAGGTAGGGAATGACAATGTCCAAATACAACTTACCACTGTTGCATAGCTATTACTACTACACGGGACACTAATCGTTCTGGTTATGAATGTAAGCTAGTCCTGCACATGTCATTTAATTAATGATATCCCTCCAATGGCAACACCTGCAAATCCCACTCCTACCAAAGGATGTAATTGATCTGATCCAGCTCCCATGTTTGAAAGGATAGTATAGAAACCAGAACTTTCGGCTTTGAAACTCCAGCATCTTGACTCACTCATTTCATTACAGTCATGAATGAAAGATTTTTAGATGATCTTCTTGAAGTACATTCATATGGTGATGGTGATCACCTGCAGTAATTTACAGTATCTTATTGTTTGGAGGAGACTACAACCTCCAACCTCCCACACAATATACCTATCATTTTCAGTCCTGTATATCAGTGTCCATTTCCCAAATGGCACCCTATTACCTATATAGTGCACTACTTTTGACCATGCCCATAAGGCTGTGGTCAAAAGTAGTGCATCATAAAGGGAATAAGGTGTCATTTGGGATGCATATTCGTGAATAATGCACTGCAGTGGTAATGTGGGTGTCTTGGAGATTAGAGACTGTACTCTATAATGAGTTGAGAGGAAGCAGTAGAATCAGTAATGATATATCCCCCACCCACACACTGACATATGGACATAAAAGGAGGCTGGAATTAATTCAAGATCTCCACAGTGATTTTCCGAAAACTACAGTGCATTCAGAAAGTATTCTCACCCCTTGACTTGTTTCAGATGTTGTCTAACAAAGTGGGATAACAATGGATGTAAATGTAATATTTTGTCAATGATCTACATAAAATACTCTAATGTTAAAGCGGAAGAAAATGTCTAAAATCTTAAAAACATTAATGGAAAATAAAACACAAATATATCTTGATTAGATAAGGATTCAACCCCATGAGTCAATATATTACCTTTGGCAGTGATGACAGCTGTGAGTCTTTCTGGATTGTACAATATTTGCCAATTTATTCTTTAAAAAATTCCTCAAGCTCTATCAAGTTGGTTGTTGATCAATGCTAGTCAGACATTTTCAAGTCCAGCCATATGTTTTCAAGCCGATTTAAGTCAAACTGTAACTAGGTCACTCAGGAACATTCAATGTCGTCTTGGTAAGCAACTCCAGTGTATATTTTACATTATGTTTTTGGTAATTGTCCTCCTGTCATCCTCAGTTATCTCTTAACACAACCATTAAACTCTGTAACTGTTTTAAAATCACCATTTAAACATAATTCCTCTTTGACATTATGGGGTATTATGTGTAGATCAGTGACACAACATCTCCATTTAATACATTTTAAATGCAGGCTCTAACACAACAACATGTGGAAAAAGTCAAGGGGTGTGAATACTTTCTGAAGGTACTGTATATGTGCGGTGAGACTACATGGTGGCTACACGAGCTACCCGATGCCATTCTGTGATTTTATTTGACCATGGGAAAAAGAGCTACAGTGTTAAAACTGTAATATGGGTATGACTTGAACCCCAGCCAGGTGTTAACTGAGGTTTAAGTCTCTCAATGCTTCCGTACAATGGGTGACCTTTGCTCTTCCAGGTTACAAAAGTAATGTTACCCATGCCAACTGCCAACCTATCTGGCCTGTACTGCAAAGCGTTTCATAGAAGGCTCTGCAGGGTATTCTGTTAGTGTGATTCAATAGCAAAGGTGATTGCGCTTATCCCCCCAGTTTACAGTCTACCCACAAATTGTATTCAGCAATCCATCATTGCATCATCTCACCTGTCAGATATGATATTCTTGAATCTCTTGGTTTTAGTGTCTGTAGCTTAAAATACACCATGACCTGTACTGTGGCCAAAAGTAACCTAAGACCACAAATGTTGGCATTATGGCTGATGCTAGAACACAGGCATCAGAAGTGCATTGTTCAGTCTGATTGACTCAAATCAGATGCAAATCAGATGCTATTCTCTCTTGTATCTTCTATTGAATTTGGTCTCCTTTATAAGATATACCAAAAAGTAATTGGTTGTTTTTAAATATTTGTTGTATGTTACGACATCCGGTAGCTTCAATTGCACTATATCCAGTTTGTTGCCCCAAGACTATAAGGTGAGCGAGAACATCTTCCACAGCATCTCTGGTGTTGTCCATAGTGGTGAAGGACCACGTTATAACTCGGTCTACCGCTAGGGGGCGCATGGTACTTAAAAATAACAGTGAGTCTTTACTGATCAAAATCACTTGGGTTTCAGTAGGCCTGCCTGCACACAGCACAGGGATTTGGTACTCTCTCGGTCCAATCAATCTCAACACCATGCGTCGATTGTGCTCAATATTCAATCACTTTTTAACTGCAGTTTGCATTACATCAAATAGCTGTTGGCCGCATCCACTCAAACGTTTCGCATGATCCCCAGAAGCTTTTTTTGTGCACTTATGTAGCCTACTGTAGTGTACACCTAATGATGGTGCGAAAATGTATCTGACAGTAGGCTATACTATCTCAATTAAAAAATAAGACCTCGATGGTTCACTTGGTGAATGCTAAACTGTGATGAATATTTGGGAGATTTCTAACATAATAGAATTGTGTATTACTTTTTACTGAAATAACAAAAGCTTATATTTTTACATGTAGGCTATATAATTACGTTCAGTCAAAAGCTCATTCTCAATGCAGTTCTTATTGGCGAGTCAAGATCCATTCCGTCTAGAATGTTTGACAGTCAGAACTGCGTTGCCACATCCCTACCATAGTTTATTTTTGCCTGGTACCTTAAAGCCTGATCCCATAAAGCCATTCACATACACAGTGTAATTTTTTTATTTTGGTTTTTTGTATGCATGTGTGTGCTTGCCTGAACATGTCTGATCCAAATAGATTCCCAGCACGTCAAACCACCCGAATCTTACAAAACATTCATTAGCGTGCAGTCCCTGATCCAGACCCATAAAACATTCATCTTTGGACTCTCTCTCTCGATTGAGTGCCCCTCTCTTCCCGCCCCGCCCTCTCTTTTTTCACGGCTCCATGCAAACGCATACTGTATCTGGCATGGCAGCGCGGCCAATATACAACCATACACAGCGGTTTCTTCTCATTTCGGCCTACCTCGTTCGGATTACAGCCTGGTAGAATTCAGACAGGATATGTACCACAGTATCCATGGATTTATTTTTTATTTTTTCTGTCTATTTTTGATTTTCCAAATTCTGGAACTTTGAGCTCTTTGTGTGTTTTTTTGTTGCTTGTTTGTGCGTCCTTTTGGAAGGGTGCTCTGCGCTCCCGTGCGTTGTGTGTTGGTTGAAAGGTCCCAGTTTGGATATTACACTCTAGTTTTTGTCTTCGCTCACACTGGCCCAAATGACTGAGCGCTGATCCAGCCTTCTATCGGCTTCAGCAGGAAAACCTCCGTCTAAAGTTAGAATATAACCGTGTTTAGGGGGTCCGTGACTACACAGTGAACTGGATTTGCAATTATCTATCGATTGCAACCGAGAGCGGATACACAGTCTCTGGAAACAGAGTTCCCTCTGCTGGATTTATTCAACTACTGGATTTATTCATAAATCATGAAGACCAGTCTTGTTGAGGGTAAGTACACAGATAACCAACCGCCCAGAAAGTTGTTTATAGGCTTCATTGACTAGGATGGTGCAGGTGCATGATTGGAAATTAGGCTATGGACTAATACAATTGAAATAGAGCAAGGTCATGCGCTCCGCATGCTTCTGCTACATTGAGAAGGTAACGTGAAGGGGACCATTTGGACAAATCTAAATATTTCTTATTGAATTTCAAACTAGCATACTAAACATAATGCAATTTGACTCAGTGCTTTGTGAAAGCAAAGTTATCATTATATCTAGGATACCTCTTACCTACATAAAAATGATTTACAAAATAGAATAATGCTCTCTGTTCGTCTACCTCTGACACCTATAGGATCAATAATGTTGAAATTTGAGTGGGACAATTGATTTGTATATCTCCTGTTATGGATTCATTCATTCATTGCAGTAACAAACAACCTCACACCGAGTGACTTTGATGGTATCAATAATGATGATACATCTGACATTCTACCATTAGCCTATTTGACCAAAGGACAGTTGCATTAGTATATTTAGACAAAGCTTGCAATACCAATGTGCCGATGGGATTTCGTAACTTCGTCTACACCTATTTTGGCCGGTTGCTGCCATGGCCATTAGGAGCTGCTCTTTGATGAAGTCTGCAGATGGTCTGCTTGGATGCTCAGACCGATCGGATGATATCGCTATGTAACTGCTTCTTTACCAATGATTGATTGTGTATTGGTGCCCCGCCCTTATAACAAAAACATAATGAACAATTTCAGATGTAAAAAAATAACTAATAATAAATCATGTAAAACGTTCACGAAAGTCAGACATTTGGTTTTTGGCCACATGTTGAAGTTTCACATGATTTTTTTTTTTTTACACGTTTATTTTTCACATTCTTATTTACACCACTTCCCGCTTCATCTGGTCACCCATCCAGAGACCTACTCGGTTTAGCTGCAGAGGCAAACCAGCAGTGAGATGCAGGGTGCTATGTTGGTGGAATGAATCTGCTAAAACTTTCAACTGGAAAAAGAGCAGTAAAAGCGAAGGCCAGAGTAACATTACCAAAGATAGGGAAAATTGCAACCACTCTCAAATCCATAGACTACACTATGGATGCAAGGACTGACCATCCATAATGTAAAAATTGTAGTTTTAAAAAGAAAGAAGGCTATACACTGTTTATTTGCATTTACATTGTTTACAAACATTGGAGTAAATGTGGAGTTTTCTTACATGTGGAACTGCAAGTTTGATTTTTGCTTTCACATGTAAACATGCAATTCCACATGTGAAAGTGAGATTGTCATGTGGAGTTTTTTTTTTTACATGTGAAATGATGAATGTTTCACAATTCACATCTGAGGTAAAAACATGCTTTTCTCCTCACGTGAAAAGGCGGTCTTAACATGTGGTCTGAACAAAATGTAATACATGTGAAAATATGGGTAACCCTTTGACACATACAATCACATATTTGTGATCATTGTTGAGTGGTCCCTGCAGCATATGATCACAAATATGTGATTGGAACAGTAGCAACAGAACGTATGATGCAACAAACGCGTCTAAACGGCGATGTTGTCGGAAAAGCATCTGAACAATGTTTTGTACTGATGGGAAATAAAGGTCTTCACAAATGTATTCCTCAATTTCACAATTTATTGTGAAACATACAAGCAAAAACGTCATCATCCAAACATCACATGGAACACATCCATAGCTAAACTCATTCCATAACCCATTGTTGTTTGCTGTTTTCTTGTCTTTTTATTTTTTCTCTTTAGTTCATTCTCTTGGTTGTTGGTGCATTGGGGGGTTCTTGGGGGTGGGGAATGGAATTAATTGTATTTTTTAAATTATTATTCTTCTGGGGGGGGGGGGGGGTCTCGAATGGTTGAGGGACAGCTATTGCGGAACTGTGGTTGGATCTTGGCCTGGTCGCCGATCCGTCAACGTGCCCTTGAGCAGGGCATTGACCCTGGATGCTTCTGTGTGTCGCTCTGAATGGGAGTCTGTTGGATGACTGGTATGGTGTAGTTGTTGAGCGGCTTCACTGCAAGTACATGGTATGTTTCGGATATTCAATAATGAAAAATTATACAAATTAAATGTAAAAAAAATTAAAGAACTGGAGCACATATCTTGACAAGTCGTTTACCATTAACCCAAATACAAGCCTACTGCCTAGCTTAACCATAGCTGTCACGTTCTGACCTTAGTTCCTTTGTTTTGTCTTTGTTTTAGTATGGTCAGGGCGTGAGTTGGGGTGGGCAGTCTATGTTCCTTCTTCTATAATTTGGGATTTCTGTGTTTGGCCTGGTATGGTTCTCAATCAGAGGCAGCTGTCAATCGTTGTCCCTGATTGAGAACCATACTTAGGTAGCCTGGTTTCACTTTTGAGTGGTGGGTGATTATTTTCCGTGTCAGTGTTTGTTCCACACGGAACTGTTTCGGTTTTGTTATTTCACGTTGTCGTTTATTGTTTTGTTCAGTGTTCATTATTCTTATTAAACAATATGGACACTTACCACGCTGCGCATTGGTCCTCCGATCCTTCCTACTACTCCTCCTCGTCAGAGACAACCGTTACAGTAGTGCAAAAGCTAAACAGGTATGAAACCATTTTACGGGGGTTTTCAAGTCCATGGGGGGAAGGTGTCGTGTGAGGATATGATGCAGGAAATATTACTATGATGGGTGATTTATCAATCGGAGGCAAACATAGGATAAGTTTATACTCTAAATAAAAATAAATACCCCTGGAAATGGGGGTCTGAGCTGGCAACCCTGCTGTTCCAAAGTTACAATCTGATGCCACGTTCAAAACAACTGGGAACTCGGAACTCTCAGACTTCCGACTTCAGTACATTCAAAACAACTGGGAACTTTGACTGGGAAGAATAATTTGAACGGTCATCCAACTCCTCTTTCTAGAGTGCCGACATGAAGATCTCTGATGTCATGATTTGACCTAATATTTTTCGGAGTTCCCAGTTGTCTTGAAAGCACCATAAGTCAGTCGAGTGAACTATCCCTTGTTATAACATCTTTGGTCTTACAGACGCTTACGTGACAACCAGAAAGCATTGGATGATGTCAACAAACATGGCGCCACACACAGCCGGCAAGTAACTTAGCATTAGCACATCCTAATCAGTACAACCATCAAAAAAAGTATTTTACACACATTATGTGTCTGATGCAATCTAAGCAAAAATGGAATGCATGATTTGTCACCTGTACTTGAAAACGTGAATAAATAAGTAAATACATTATGTCCATACATACACTACTGGTCAAAAGTTTTAGAACACCTACTCATTCAAGGGTTTTTCTTTATTTTTACTAATTTCTGCATTGTAGAATAATAGTGAAGACCTCAATACCATGACATGAAGTAACCAAAAAAGTGTTAAACAAATCAAAATATATTTTATATTTGAGATTCTTCCAAAAGCCACCCTTTGCCTTGATGACAGCTTTGCACACTCTTGGCACTCTCTCACCCAGATTCACCTGGAATGCTTTTCCAAAAGTCTTGAAGGAGTTCCCACATATGCTATGCACTTGTTGCCTGCTTTCCTTCACTCTACGGTCCGACACATCCCAAACCATCTCAATTTGGTTATGTTGGAGGCCAGGTCATCTGATGCAGCACTCCATCGCTCTCCTTCTTGGTCAAATAGCCCTTACACAGCCTGGAGGGGTGTTAGGTCATTGTCCTGTTGAAAAACAAATGATAGTTCCACTAAGCGTGAACCAGATGGGATGGCGTATCGCATACATATATATGTATGTACGTACAGTAGGGAGAACAATTATTTGATACACTGCTGATTTTGCAGGTTCTCCTACTTACAAAGCATGTAGAGGTCTTTGAATTTCATCATAGGTACACTTCAACTGTGAGAGACGGAATCTAAAACAAAAATCCAGACAATCACATTGTATGATTTTTAAGTAATTAATTAGCATTTTCTTGCATGACATGAGTATTTGATACATCAGAAAAGCAGAACCTTTGTTTGCAATTACAGAGATCATACGTTTCCTGTAATTCTTGACCAGGTTTGCACACTGCAGCAGGGATTTTGGCCCACTCCTCCATACAGACCTTCTCCAGATCCTTCAGGTTTCGGGGCTGACGTTGGGCAATACAGACTTTCAGCTCCCTCCAAAGATTTATTGGGTTCAGGTCTGGAGACTGGCTAGGCCACTCCAGGACCTTGAGATGCTTCTTACGGAGCCACTCCATAGTTGCCCTGGCTATGTGTTTCGGGTCGTTGTCATGCTGGAAGACCCAGCCACGACCCATCTTCAATGCTCTTACTGAGGGATGGTTGTTGGCCAAGATCTCGCGATACATGGCCCCATCCATCCTCCCCTCAATACAGTGCAGTCGTCCTGTCCCCTTTGCAGAAAAGCATCCCCAAAGAATGTTTCCACCTCCATGCTTCACCGTTGGGATGGTTTTCTTGGGGTTGTACTCATCCTTCTTATTCCTCCAAACACGGCGAGTGGAGTTTAGACCAAAAAGCTTTATTTTTGTCTGATCAGACCACATGACCTTCTCCCATTCCTCCTCTGGATCATCCAGATGGTCATTGGAAAACTTCAGACGGGCCTGGACATGCGCTGGCTTGAGCAGGGGGACTTTGCGTGCGCTGCAGGATTTTAATCCATGACGGCGTAGTGTGTTACCAATGGTTTTCTTTGAGACTGTGGTCCCAGCTCTCTTCAGGTCATTGACCAGGTCCTGCCGTGTAGTTCTGGGCTGATCCCTCACCTTCCTCATGATCATTGATGCCCCACGAGGTGAGATCTTGCATGGAGCCCCAGACCGAGGGTGACTGACCGTCATCTTGAACTTTTTCCATTTTCTAATAATTGCGCCAACAGTTGTTGCCTTCTCACCAAGCTGCTTGCCTATTGTCCTGTAGCCCATCCCAGCCTTGTGCAGGTCTACAATTTTATCCCTGATGTCCTTACACAGCTCTCTGGTCTTGGCCGTTGTGGAGAGGTTGGCGTCTGTTTAAGTGTGTGGACAGGTAACGAGTTCAAACAGGTGCAGTTAATACAGGTAATGAGTGGAGAACAGGAGGGCTTCTTAAAGACAAACTAACAGGTCTGTGAGAGCCGGAATACTTAAAAAATATATATTTTATTTTATTTCGCCTTTATTTAACCTGTTGCGTCGACCAAACCCGGATCCGGGATTCTATTTATAGACCTAAGCTCATTACCATAACGCAACGTTAACTATTCATGAAAATCGCAAATGAAATTAAATAAATATGCCATCTCTCAAGTTTAGCCTTTTGTAAACAACACTGTCATCTCAGATTTTCAAAATATGCTTCTCAACCATAGGAAAACAATCATTTGTGTAAAAGTGGCTAGCTAGCGTAGCATTTAGCGTTAACATTAGCGTTAGCATCCAGCACGAAAGATTTCAACAAAAACATAAAAGCCTTCAAATAAAATAATTTACCTTTGAAGAACTTCGGATGTTTTCAATGAGGAGACTCTCAGTTAGATAGCAGATGCTCAGTTTTTCCAAAAAAGATTCTTTGTGTATTAGAAATAGCTCTGTTTTGTACATCACATTTGGCTACCCCAAAAAAAAACGAAAATTCAGTCCTCAAAACGCGAACTTTTTTCCAAATTAACTCCATAATATTGACTGAAAACATGGCAAACGTTGTTTAGAATCAATCCTCAAGGTGTTTTTCACATATCTCTTCAATGATATATCGTTCGTGGATGCATGGTTTCTCCCCTCAATCAAATGGAAAATTACTAGCAGCTGGCGTTTGCGCACCGATTTCCACGCAGGACACCAGGCGGACACTTGGAAAATGTAGTCTCTTATGGTCAATCTTCCAATGATATGCCTACAAATACGTCACAATGCTGCAAACACCTTGGGGAAATGACAGAAAGTGTAGGCTCATTCCTTGCGCAATCACAGCCATATAAGGAGACAATGGAAAACAGAGCTTCAGAGATTCTGCTCATTTCCTGCTTGACGTATCATCTTGGTTTCGCCTGTAGAATGAGTTCTGGGGCACTTACAGACAATATCTTTGCAGATTCTGAAACTTCAGAGTGTTTTCTTTCCAAAACGGTCAATAATATGCATAGTCGAGCATCTTTTCGTGACAAAATATTGCGCTTAAAACGGGAACGTTTTTTATCCAAAAATGAAATAGCGCCCCTAGAGATCCAAGAGGTTAACCAGGTAGGCAAGTTGAGAACAAGTTCTCATTTACAATTGTGACCTGGCCAAAATAAAGCAAAGCAGTTCGACACATACAACGACACAGAGTTACACATGGAGTAAAACAAATATACAGTCAATAATACAGTAGAAACAAGTCTATATACGATGTGAGAAAATGAGGTGAGATAAGGAAGGTAAAGGCAAAAAAGGCCATGGTGGCAAAGTAAATACAATATAGCAAGTAAAACACTGGAATGATAGATTTGCAGTGAAAGAATGTGCAAAGTAGAAATAAAAATAATGGGGTGCAAAGGAGCAAAATAAAATAAATACAGTAGGGAAAGAGGTAGTTGTTTGGGCTAAATTATAGGTGGGCTATGTACAGGTGCAGTAATCTGTGAGCTGCTCTGACAGCTGGTGCTTAAAGCTAGTGAGGAAAATAAGTGTTTCCAGTTTCAGAGATTTTTGTAGTTCGTTCCAGTCATTGGCAGCAGAGAACTGGAAGGAGAGGCGGCCAAAGAAATAATTGGTTTTGGGGGTGACCAGAGAGATATACCTGCTGGAGCGCGTGCTACAGGTGGGTGATGCTATGGTGACCAGCGAGCTGAGATAAGGGGGAACTTTACCTAGCAGGGTCTTGTAGATGACATGGAGCCAGTGGGTTTGGCGACGAGTATGTAGCGAGGGCTAGCCAACGAGAGCGTACAGTTCACAATGGTGGGTAGTATATGGGGCTTTGGTGACAAAACGGATGGCACTGTGATAGACTGCATCCCATTTGTTGAGTAGGGTATTGGAGGCTATTTTGTAAATTACATCGCCAAAGTCGAGGATAGGTAGGATGGTCAGTTTTACGAGGGTATGTTTGGCAGCATGAGTGAAGGATGCTTTGTTGGGAAATAGGAAGCCAATTCTAGATTTAACTTTGGATTGGAGATGTTTGATGTGGGTCTGGAAGGAGAGTTTTCAGTCTAACCAGACACCTAGGTATTTGTAGTTGTCCACGTATTCTAAGTCAGAGCCGTCCAGAGTAGTGATGTTGGACAGGCGGGCAGGTGCAGGCAGCGATCGGTTGAAGAGCATGCATTTAGTTTGACTTGTATTTAAGAGCAATTGGAGACCACGGAAGGAGAGTTGTATGGCATTGAAGCTTGCCTGGAGGGTTGTTAACACAGTGTCCAAAGAAGGGCCAGAAGTATACAGAATGGTGTCGTCTATGTAGAGGTGGATCAGAGACTCACCAGCAGCAAGAGCGACATCATTGATGTATACAGAGAAGAGAGACGGTCGGTTCTTACTGGTTGGTAGGTGATCAAATACTTAATTTGCATTTTATTGCATGACATTTTTACTTAAAAATCATACAATGTGATTTTCTGGATTTTTGTTTTAGATTAAATCTCTCACAGTTGAAGTGTACCTATGATAACAATTACAGACCTCTACATGCTTTTTAAGTAGGAAAACCTGCAAAATAGGCAGTGTATAAAATACTTGTTCTCCCCACTGTATGTATGTATATTATTGTGCTGCTCTTGGGATGTACTTATTGTTTGGATAACCTTATTGACTATGATGTATTGATGTATTGAATTTTTTTCACTCTATGTGATGCGCAATGCAGAGAACGGCGCAAGAATGATCATTTAATTACCATAGTGAATTAATGTAATGTTTGTTAATGTGTCAATTAATCTCAAAAGTGATGGGTTGCCAATTGGCAATTTGTCTCAAAAAATAACCATTCGTTCATTCATTCATTTGTTCCTTCATTCATTCATTTGACAATCTCACCAGCAAAGCACCCCCACACCATAACATCTCCTCCTCCATGCTTCAAGGTGGGAAATACACATGCAGAGATCATCCGTTCACACAAACCACGCCTCACAAAGACATGGCTGTTGGAACAAAAAATCTCTACTTTGGACTCCAGACCGAAGGACAAATTTCCACCGGTCTAATGTCCATTGCTCGTGTTTCTTGGCCCAAGGAAATCTCTTATTCTTATTGGTGACCTTTAGTAGTGGTTTCTTTGCATCAATTCGACCATGAAGGCCTGATTCACAGTCTCCTCTGAACAGTTCATGTTGAGATGTGTCTGTTACTTGAACTCTTTGAAGTAACTATTTGGGCTGCTTTTTCAGAGGCTGGTAACTCTAATGAACTTATCCTCTGCAGCAGAGGTAACTCTGGGTCTTCCATTCCTGTGGCGGTCCTCATGAGAGCCAGTTTCATCATAGCGCTTGATGGTTTTTGCGACTGCACTGAAAGAAAGTTTTTGAAATTGTCCGTATTGACTGACTTTCATGTCTTAAAGTAATGATGGACTGTCGTTTCTCTTTGCTTATTTGAGTTGTTCTTGCCACAATATGGACTTGGTCCAACCTTGTCACAACACAACTGATTGGCTCAATCACATTAAAAAGGAAATAAATTCCACAAATTAACTTTTAGGAAGGCACACCTGTTAATTGAAATGCATTCCAGGTGACTACCTCATGACGCTGGTTGAGAGAATTCCAAAAGTGTGCAAAGCTGTCATCAAGGCAAAGGGTGGCTATTTGAAGAATCTCAAATAAAACTTTTGACCGGTAGTGTACATACTTGTTGTGTGCTACTGTAAAAACGACAACACGTTATACAGACACTAAGCCACTTACTTTGATAGGAACACACAACAATGAAGGCAATGCGGGCGCCTGCTAGAAAATGTGCCGGGGGAGAAAGTTAGTGCAAGGCTTGTTCTAACTAGAGATGCAACATGTCTTCATACTTGATCTGGGGAAACACTAGGGAAGTGCTTGGGCTCTCGTTGAAGAGAGAAGTTTGTCCGGCTCAGTAAAGCCTCAAACATAAATTGTCCGAAACATTGAAATGGGCTACTTCTTATGTGAATTAATGAGGAGGCGGAACACACCTCATTTCAAACTGTTGTTAGAAAGTAAAACTTGTTCAAAAATAATTTGAAATGTACAAGTTGAAACAGCCTATATATTATTAGCAGGCAGCTGTCCTTGGTTTTATAGGGCTGTGCGAGTTAACTGTCCGGGTTGCTTAACAATCACATTTTGGAACAGTGAGGGGCATTCTGACATCACGCACATAAAATACTCTCGCTGTAGCGACCGTTATTTGGTACTCAAGTGAAAAGGTTAACATGTGAAAACAGAAATGCCACACGATTTTTGCGAGAAACTGCAAATTTGACCTGTTTGTTTTGTAATGACGGACTAAGGCTGTAACCCGAGTGACAAAAGAGGTCACTGGGGTTGGCAGGGAGGGTGATTCTAATGATTGTGGGTGGGAATTGTGGTCCAGATTTGTGTTGGTGATCTTGTAGCAGTAAGGTAAAGGGCATAGTTTGGTATGTGATGAATATTGTGTGTGTGTGTGTGTGTGTTAAATCACATTTTACTTGTCACATGCTTCGTAAAGAACAGGTGTAGAGTGAAACAGTGAAAAGGTTACTTCCCAACAATGCAGAGAGAAACATAGAAAAGCAATAACATGAGGAATACATACACAAAGAGTAATGATAACTTGGCTATATACACGGCGAGCCAATACCATTTTGATGTGCAGGGGTATGAGGTAATTGAGGTAGATAAGTACATATAGGTAGGGGTAAAGTGACTAGGCAACAGGATAGATGATAAACAGTAGCAGCAGCGTATGTGATGAGTCAAAAGAGTTAGTGCAAAAAGGGTCAATGCAGATTGTCCGGGTAGCTATTTGGTTAACTATTTAGCAGTATTATGGCTAAGGTGTAGAAGCTGTTCAGGGTCATGTTGGTTCCAGATTTGGTGCATCCAGACCGCTTGCCTTGCGGTAGCAGAGACAACAGTCTATGACTTGAGTGGCTGGAGTCTTTGACAATTTTTAGGGCCTACCTATGACACCACCTGGTGTTGAGGTCCCGGTTGACAGGAAGCTCAGCCCCGGTGATGTACTGGGCCGTACACACTACCCTCTGTAGCGCCTTGCGAAGGAATGCCAAGCAGTTGCCATACCAAAGTGGCGAGGGCCCATGCCACATTGTTTTTTTTTGCCTCCAGAGGGGTAAGAGGTCTTGTGCCTTCTTCACAACTGTGTTGGTGTGTGTGGACCATGGTAATTCCTTACTGATGTGGGAACAAAGAACTTGACCTGCTCCACAGCAGCCCTGTCAAGGCCACTCTGCTCACGCAATATGTTGTGTACACTCCTAAAAACACAGGATTATAGTAAGAAAGCATCAGATTACAGTAGCCTATAGTGTGTTTGTGTTTCACAACTCCAAATCAAACGGCCAACATCTATTTGTGTATTCCATTTGATGTCCACAGCTGATGTAAAATCATTTGTATCCCATTTCATTGGCATGCAACATGGAATGGCTCCCCAGTGCTCTATAAGCAAATGTTCATCGTTCACTTTCTGTTGTGATTTAGTATTATGCTTAATGACACACAACCAAATGTGCTGATATCTCAGTGAGTTGTACAGTTGTAAATTGTACACTTCAAAAGCCTTTGCTGTGAATGGATTCATCAAATAGACTGTCGTGTCATGTGTTTAAACTGTCACAGCCAAAGCAGGTTTAATGTATGCTATTTCTCATTCAGCCAGCATATGATCAAATACCAACCACCTCCCCTGGAGTAGCTGCTGTTCTGGGGCTTCTTTCTTTTATTTCCTGTCAATTGCCAATCAAAGCCAATGTAGGTCAAACTAATGGATAGAATCATTATATGGAGCTGAATGATTTAATTTCATGAGCTTTTAAACCCAAACAATGAGGACAATATTTTGGCAACAATTTGCCATTTGCTCTATTTTTGTAAATGGGCTGCTTGAAGTGACAAAATGAGGTAGCAGAATGTTTGGAATATTAGAGCTGAAAGAATGATGGAAGAGAAACATGAAAAACAAAGCTTGATTAGCATATACACTGCAATAGGTATGATCAAACATATTGGTATAAATTCACACTAAGACATGGCAGCTTCTGTATTCTAAAAGGGAATTTAAAATAGATTTCTGAATGGGCGTGTTTGAGAGGTACTGGGAGAGAGGTAGGAGAATGAGGCAAGAGACAAGAGAGAGAGAGAGAGGGGTTATAGAAATGGAGAGCCTGGAGGGAAAGGCAGAGAGACAGGAAAGGGGGGCAGGCAGTTAGAGTGTGTGAGAGAGAATGATTATTTCCAAGCTCAACTTCTATTTGAGTGAATTCTCCTGAATTGTTTCCTATTAGAAGACAATACATACTGCCAATGTATTAGTCATGCATCTAAAAGCTTTGCAGGGTGCATATTATGAAAGATGAGGTTGAGAGGAGAATGTATTAAGAGGGAAGGAGCGAGAGTGGGAGGAGGAGGAAGACAGAGAGAGACAAGATGAAGAATAGAGTGAGAGAAAAAGAGAGAGAGAGAGCGGGCTGAGTGAGAGTGCAGGGGTATGTAACACCAAGAGAGACGGAGAGAGAAAACAAACAAGAGTACCTTCCACATTTCCCCTCCACGCAATACAGTTCCATGTGCAGGGACGTTTCTAAGGGGCCCTAAGCGAGATTTGGATGGGGGGCAAAAACATTTAGTAGCCCCCCTCATGCCGGCAGAGAGACAAATATGCAGTTTAAAGTACATTTTCCTACACATTTTTCCATGGGGTGCAGGGAAAATGTTGCAGTTTTAAAGTACATTTTCTGCAATTCTACACATTTTGCCATGGAAAGGAGTGAAAATATTACAGTTTTAAAGCTACAAACATGGATCTTAATTGGACCAGTATTGTCGCAGCAAAATAATCATGCAACAAAAGGATTTTAACATTTAGTCCATAATGTTGCTTGATTGGTAGTTATTAGCTTGTTATTTTAGCTAATAACTGGCCAAAATTAGCCTACATGAAAAATGCAATAGTGTTAATATAACCTTTTGTTAGTGCAAATTTTCAGTGAAATATGAATGTATTTTCTGCATTGAAAATTCTCAAATTAAGATCCTATGTAAGTTCCTGCAGTTCTACACATTTTCCCATGGGGTTTTGTGAAAAAATACAGTTTAAAAGCTAATTTCCTGCAATTTTGCCATGTTCATATGATATCTGAGTGAGAAATCAATGGGGGGGGGGTTATTAATCTAGAAAATGTTTGCTGACAATGGACGCAACAGTATAAGGCAGTGCATCTCAGTGCATCTCTGAACAGAAGTGTCATTACAGACCCTGGCTCGATTCCAGGCTGTTTCACAACCAGCCGTGATTTGGAGTCCCATGGGGCGGCGCACAATTGGCCCAGCGTCATTCGGGTTAGGGTATGGCTGGGGTAGGCCGTCATTATAAATAAGAATTTGTTCTTAACTGACTTGCCTAGTTAAATAAAGGTTCAATAAAACATTGAAAAAATTGACAGTGACTGCTGATGCACTACTATGCACTACTGCTGATGCACTACTTTTTTATTCTACTATCTTAACTAACAGTAAGTTGAGACTCCGACTTACTTCCCCCCCCGGATACTAGGTTCGGTTTGCGCCTATCAGAACTCAGCTATGCGAAGAGAACATCTCTGCCTCACATACTCTCTCAAAAGACCTTCGCTTAAAAACAAAGCAGCAATATAACAATATTAATGTTACTGTTGAGACACTGTAGAAACAACATAGCCAGAATTTATCCAAGAAAAATCAAGAAATCTGAAAAAAATATTTTTGCAGTGGTCATAGTCAGGCAATTTTACATCTAAATAAGATGTTTGGTGCAGTGGAAAAGTGGAAAACTAGTGGAAAACTAGTCGTCTCTTGTTGAATTACAGCAAACACTAAATTGAAGAATCCTGTCCATAATTTCCACTCCTACTAGGAGTAGTACTGTTGACCAATCACTGACGAAGGGGCGTAGACTTCGGTTCCGAACACTAAAACAAACAAAAACGTAATAGTTTTTTTTGTCATATATGTGCAAACTATTTTGACTGGGAAGAATGCGACAGGCTTAATCGGCCACTTATTGCATTTATGCCTAGATAAGGCTCTGCCCATGTGGATACAGTAGTGCTGATAAAAGGTGTTGTGTGTGTGTGCTCCTACCCAGGATGATCTAATTGAGGTTCTCCAGATAGGGCAGCATGCTAAACTGGATTGGCTGTGATTGGCATTAGGCCAAAACAATTGGCAGAACTCTTCCCCATGAGGTTTAAGATAAACCTCCCAGGGGTCAATTACAGTCAGCACAACATATGCTTTGGTGTTAAGCTTATACGCAACCCAAGGCCCAATTACAGATAGAGGAAGGAAACACTTTAGCCCGGTAGAGGGAATCCTGTACGCAATTAAAAAATCATAGATTGGTTGAGTCAACATTGTTACCACATTGTTATCACATTATTTCTCCAGAGTTTTTTCTAACGAATTGCATTGCATCAATGTGCCTTTTGATTTAATTTGTTAAAATGCAACAACAAACTGTTTTTTTATCCTTGGTTTCCAGCAAAATTCGACAACAGCTATTTTCAAGGTTTGGTTGATTTCAAATTGAAGTCATATTTGTCAACATTGGAGGTTGATATGATGTCTTTGCATAGTGGGAAGTATATCATCTACAACAGTTAGAGGAGAACACAACCACCATGTGCAATGGCAGTATAAGTGAAGTCAACCCTGATGAAGGCTAAATACCAAAACGTTTCAACAATAAAGAAGCTCTTTTGAAGTGAACTTCAATTGTCATCCAAGAGCGGCTGAGTATTTTCCTTTCTTCAGTTTGCTCTTCTGTTTGTGCACCTTGTCTTGAAAGCAAGGTAACGTCAAGCATTCTTCTTTTATTATATATATATATTTTTTCAAGTACAGTATACACCAGGTTTTACAGTTCCTAAATGGACACAGTCGGAGTAATTCCATCAACGTCTCTGATGGCTATAATAGACCAAACACACTGCCGACAAACAGCTTACAACACCGAGGGACCCTTTTCTGTTCATTTTCAGGTGATTCTACGTGTTGATTCGCAACTGTTTGTCGCCACCAGAAGGTGATCGCTCATTCATCTTAGCGGTGTCTAAAAATTAAGTTCAAGTATCTTTAAACCTGACCTAAATTCTAAGGAACAGCAACACATTGGACACAAGAGGCATCCTTCACACTAAGTGCCTAAATACCCTCTCACATGAATCAACCACAGATTCCATAGAGAATACTGCAACGGGGTGCTAGAGGTGTTAGTTAGTGGATAGTATTGGATTGCATTGGAAGGAACTCTCCACTGATTGTGAATCTTCAGGGTAATAGTTGTGTCACAAATGGCACCCTATCCCCTGGTCAAAAGTAGTGCACTAAATAGGGAATAGGGTACCATTTGGGACAAAGCTTGTTTAGTGAATCCTGATTAACTTCAGTTCTTCAGGGGAACCCTTTGTAATTGGCTCGGCAGGCTAGCCCTCATGAAGCGCTGTGTTGATGTTTACACAGAGAGAGAGAGAGAGAAAGCAAGAAAGGCCCCAGAACCATCTCTGCAGGTTAGCCCATGTCTTTCAAACCCGTCATTACTAATCAGTAGACCGAGAGACTAAGTGGATAAATTTAAGAAAATGATATTCGTTTATACAGAAAATAAGTAGAGAAAAAACAAAGCCTGCTGAGAGAATGTAATGTAATTTAGATTATATGGTTCTAATCCCCTCTTTGGGTTATCGCCTGACTGTTGGAATTTTATATTTGGAAGGGACAAGGTTCTGGGATGCTACAGCGACGGCCTATGAAAAATGTAGTTCCTCCCTCAATTAACCGACATAGGATGCATTTTTTATTTGTCTCTTTCTTCAGGGTAGGGTCTATAACCCCTCCAAGAACCGGAATGAAATTTGAGTTACGCAACAGATTTATTTCTGTGCTTAAAAAAATCCACTCTAACATAAACGGTATCATAATCCTTTAAAGAAGCCTACGCATGGCAGGCAAGATCAAAACCTCACCAATGTGCTCACAGCTACATCATGCAATATTATGACAGGTCACATGCAAGGGAAGTATGTGGATAAATATGCAGATCAGATGCTCAATTTACTTCACACGCCAGATATGATACATCATACAGCCAACCATCTGACCAACCACACAAAGCCCCCGGGGGTATCCACTATCTCATTATCTCCACTATCCATCACATCTGTTGCATCTGATGCTCCTATCATGGTAATACTGTATCAGAAATGCTCTACATGGGGGGCCTCCCGGGTGGCGCAGTGGTCCAAGGCGCTAGCTGTGCCACCAGAGACTGGGTTCGAGCCGCGACCGGGAGGCCCATGGGGCGGCGCACAATTGGCATAGCGTCGTCCGGGTTAGGGAGGGCTTGGCCGGCATGTCCTTGTCTCATTGCGCACTGGCGACTCCTGTGGTGGGCCGGGCGCAGTGCAAGCTGAAAAAGGGGGTAAAATATATTTTTTAAATACACTACATGACCAAAAGAATGTGGACACCTTCTCATTGAACATCTTATTCCAAACTCATGAGCATTAATATGGAGCTGGTCACCCCTTTGCTGCTACAACAGCCTCCACACTTCTGGCTTTCCACTAGATGTTGGAACATTGCTGCTGGGACAGCCGCAAGAGCATCAGTGGTGATCCAATTAATCACAAAGGTGTTCAAAGGGGGTTGAGAGGTCAGTCAAGTTCTTCCACACAGATCTTAACAAACCATTTCTGTGTGGACCTTGCTTTGTGCACAGGTGGCATTGTCTTGCTGAAACAGAAAAAGGCCTTCCCCAAACAGTTACCACAAAGTTGGAAGCACAGAATTGTCTAGAATGTCATTGTATGCTGTAGCATTCATATTTCCATTCACTGGATCTAAGGGGCCTAGCCCAAACCATGAAAAACAGCCCCAGACCATTATTCCTCCTCCACCAAACTTTACAGTTTGCACTATGCATTGGGGCAGGTATAGCGTTCTCCTGGCATCCGCCAAACCCAGATTCATTCATCGGACAGCCAGATGTTGAAGCGTGATTCACTCCAGAGAAAGGGTTTCCACTGCCCCAGAGTCCAATGGCAGCGTGCTTTACACCACTCCAGCCGACGCTTCACATTGCGCATGGTGACCTTAGGCTTGTGTGTGGCTGCTCTGCCATGGAAGACCATTTCATATAGCTCCTGACTAACCGTTCTTGTGCTGACGTTGCTTCCGGAGGCAGTTTGGAACTCGGTAGTGAGTGTTACAACCGAGGACAGACCATTTTTAGAAGCTACGTGCTTCAGCACTTGGCGGTACCGTTCTGTGAGCTTGTGTGGCCTACCACTTCGCGGCTGAGCCGTTGTTGTTCCTAGACGTTGCCACTTCACAATAACAGCACTTACAGTTGACCTGGGCAGCTCTAGCAGGGCAGACATTTTATGAACTGACTTGTTGGAAAGGTGACATCATATCAGTGCCACATTGAAAGTCACTGAGCTCTTCAGTAAGGCCATTCTACTGCCAATGTTTGTCTACAGAGATTGCATGGCTGTGTGCTCGATTTTATAAACTGTCAGCAACAGGTGTGGCTAAAATAGTCAAATCCACTTATTTGAAGAGGTGTCCACATACTTTTGTGTATATATATAGTGTACCTCTTTAGCCCTAGTATGCATGTGTGCATTGGTCGATGGCTCTTTGAAATAACTAATTGATGGGACTGCCCCTCTTGTTCTCTCTCACACGCACAGCCACTCTCAGGGAGGCTTCAGCATACAGAGGCCTATCTGGCAGAGCTGACACAAAGAGTTAATGCGGTGTCATCTCTACTTTGTACAAGTCTCTGTAATGGCATGACCAATACAGTACCAAGTCAACTAAATTAACCTTATCTGCCACAAGGCACATACGATGTCAAGTGAAGTGTCGTGGAATTATTGTAATCAAAAGGAGAGACCTTTAAATGTCTTTAAAACAAGTAAACTTTCTTATTTAAGTACTGCGGTAATGGAGTTTGTCAACGAGCCCCCTGTAGGTGATTCGTTGAGAGCCCAATCAGCAGGACTAAGCCACAGCATTTTCTGGCAAAGTCCATCCTCCTGGATGTTCATGACAAATCACAGATGAGAGAATTTTTTCAAAGGCACATTTTGATCTCCTGCAACAGACATCAAAATTGACATGGCGCCAAATATTTGTCTCTAGTTAATTTACGGCTTGCTTGTACAAAAATACTAATGCATCCTAGAATACTAAATCCTTTCTTTAAAGAAACTGGAGATTGGTTCTCGCTGTTACTGACAGACAAGCACACAGACACTAATCATGGAATGGAATGTTGCCTTGTCACCAATCCATCGTAAATCCACTGTCAGTGTTAAATCTCACAGAGGCCCACTTTCAGTCCACACACACAGATGAGTGTTCTAAAAATCCCCTATTATGTTGCATAAAACAACAATTTGATGCAATAACAGTATTAAAACATAATGTTGTAATTTCAGTTCTGACATAAATCGACAAGGACTATCGGGAGTCGGGACCGTCCGGTGGATGTCATGATGTCAGATTATGCCACAATGGAGGGACTTGACTGATGTCTAGTAAATTGTTAATAAGACAGAGCAGAAGCAGCTCTTAAATTAGATGGTAGAACAGAGCCTTTGTCAGGCTTATAACTCAGGCACATGGACTAGCGCTGCTCTTTCTCTTGTCAGCCTGGGTATACTGCTCTGCTCTTAGGGCGCTTTCACATATCCACTTATGATCCAGGTCCTAGAGCGTTCGGTACCCTCATCCACGCTATAAAGCATGTGTGAAACGCAAACGAACCCTGGCTGAAATGAATCCTGGACCGGCGTGAGTTGTGAGTCCAAGATATAGGACCAAAATACCAGGTATTGTGGCACGGCAGCGCGAGAGGCCTGGGTCTTTTTTTACCCTTTCTAAACAAGCTAGCTACTGTATCTAACGTCATGTAAAATGTGTGTCTTGCTAAGCGCACCCTGAAATTTTTATTTTCAGGTCTTGTGAATGCAAAACTTTTTCTGTATAATTCTCACAAACGCTCCAGGAAATCGAACCAGTGTACCAAACTTCATGTGATAATGTCCTTACTGTCGCTACTAGTCCAGGGCCTGGGTTGGTACTTTCAATTAGGACAAGTTAGTTGTTAAGAGTAGTAACCAGAGTGCAACTTCAACCCATACTCTACAGCAAGGAGGTCTGAAACACCTTTCCCTCAGGTGCTAGGGAATGAACCCTCTGCATGGCCAATTAATAACTTTACAGTAATCAATCAATTAAGCACCAGGGAGGAATTAAAACCAGAAAGGCTATGGAACCAGGAGTGGAACCAGGAATATTCCTGCTCTACCGTGGTGTTTGGTCCTGTATATACTGTAGAGCATTCATACAGTGTATATCGTGCCCTTCATATCCAATTGATCATGTTTATTGATCTATCTTTCCGATACCAATCATGGTTTAGAATTGCCAATCTCTGTTTGTTATGATGGAAAGATATGTTATTGGATGAGTGTTAGTGGTCAGCTGTAGAGAATTCCCATTTCTAATATCAAAGTTGACATGCTTTGACAGGTTTTGCAGCCCAGGCAGTCCTGGGTGTTTGAATGGTGGTTGTATTTTAGTAGCTGTGATATTTACAACAACAAGACGGCTGTGAATTGAGATCAGCCTAGATCTGATAGGAAAGGGATCAACAACAACAACATTTCAGAGAGATAGATATGAATATTAACTCAGCAAAAAAATAAACGTCCTCTCACTGTCAACTGCGTTTATTTTCAGCAAACTTAACATGTGTAAATATTTGTATGAACATAAAAATATTCAACAACTGAGACATAAACTGAACAAGTTCCACGGACATGTGACTAACAGAAATGGAATGATGTGTCCCTGAACAAAGGGGGTCAAAATCAAAAGTAACAGTCAGTATCTGGTGTGCCCACCAGCTGCATTTAATACTGCAGTGCATCTCCTCATCATGGACTGCACCAGATTTGCCAGTTCTTGCTGTAAGATGTTACCCCACTCTTCCACTAAGGCACCTGCAAGTTCCCAGACATTTTTGGTGGGAATGTCCCAAAGCCCTCACCCTCCGATCCAACAGGTCCCAGATGTGCTCAATGGGATTGAGATCCGGGCTCTTCGCTGGCCATGGCAGAACACTGACATTCATGTCTTGCAGGAAATCACGCACAGAACGAGCAGTATGGCTGGTGGCATTGTAATGCTGGAGGGTCATGTCAGGTTGAGGGTACCACATGGGGGAAGAGGATGTCTTTCCTGTTACGCACAGCGTTGAGATTGCCTGCAATGACAACAAGCCCAGTCCGATGATGCTGTGACACACCGTCCCAGACCATGACGGACCCTTCACCTCCAAATCGATCCCGCTCCAGAGTACAGGCCTCGGTGTAACGCTCATTCCTTCGACGATAAACGTGAATCCGACCATCACCCCGGATGAGACTAAACCGCGACTCGTCACGGAAGAGCACTATTTGCCAGTCCTGTCTTGTCCAGCGACGGTGGGTTTGTGCCCATAGGCGAAGTTGTTGCCGGTGATGTCTGGTGAGGACCTGCCTTACAACAGGCCTACAAGCCCTCTGTCCGCAATAGGCTGAGAGAGGCTGGACAGTCTGAGCACTGATGGGAGGGATTGTGCGTTCCTGGTGTAACTCGGGCAGTTGTTGTTGCCATCCTGTACGTGTCCCGCAGGTGTTTTTCAGAGTCAGTAGAAAGGCCTCTTTAGTGTCCTAAGTTTTCCCAACTGTTTCCTTAATTTCCTACCATCTGTAAGCTGGTATTGTCTTAACGACTGTACCACAGGTGCATGTTAATTAATAGTTTATGGTTCATTGAACAAGCATGGGAAACAGTGTTTAAACCTTTTACAATGAAGATCTGTGAAGTTATTTGGATTTTTTTTTAATATCTTTGAAAGACAGGGTCCTGAAAAAGGGAAGTTTTTTTGTTTTTGCTGAGTTCACATATATTTCTGGCAATGTTTATCTCATTAGTATGTGAGGGAAAATGTTGGTCTCAATGAATTTCTCTGATCTGTTTACTCTTCTGTATCAATTGTTACTGGAAAATAAAGGGACTGAAGAGAATTGGATATGGATGGTGATTTTTTAGAATCCTGTATGTGCTCTTTGTGTGTGGAACTCTGCACTGTTCTAGTTGTGCTAATCTATTCATTATTAGCTCTTTTACTGCATTCTGTTCTATTCATCTTCATTCAAACTGAAGTTTAAAAGATTCAGAGGGAATTCTTGACTTCTATATATTGCAGCAGTTTTGTATGCTGATTTCAGTGACTGCATCTTCTACTACAAATGTAAAAAGGTAGCTTTCAAGTCTTTAGACCTAAACTCTGACAGATGAGCATACAGAGATACACTGTAAATAGACTAATCAAAAGGTTGATACTCAGCTAGAATGAATATAATGACATTCTCTGTGAAATGTAATTAGTTCCGCAAAAACATTTTTTGGGGTGAACCTGTTGCCTAGAACCATTCAAATAACCCAACTCAAAAGTATTTCAGTGTTCAATACTTAAATTAATAAAGTGACATCACCACCCATATGGTTATTTTTTTAAGTTGTAAATACTTAACTGTTTTGTATTTTATTAACTTTTTGACACTAACTTGCATTAATTAGTCTGTACTATATCAATCAAATCAAATGTATTTATATAGCCCTTCGTACATCAGCTGATATCTCAAAGTGCTGTACAGAAACCCAGCCTAAAACCCCAAACAGCAAGCAATGCAGGTGTAGAAGCACGGTGGCTAGGAAAAACTCCCTAGAAAGGCCAAAACCTAGGAAGAAACCTAGAGAGGAACCAGGCTATGAGGGAAGGCCAGTCCTCTTCTGGCTGTGCCGGGTGGAGATTATAATAGAACATGGCCAAGATGTTCATAAATGACCAGACTGGTCAAATAATAATAATCACAGTAGTTGTCGAGGGTGCAGCAAGTTAGCACCTCAGGAGTAGATGTCAGTTGGCTTTTAATAGCCGATCATTAAGAGTATCTCTACCACTCCTGTTGTCTCTAGAGAGTTGAAAACAGCAGGTCTGGGACAGGTAGCACGTCCGGTGAACAGGTCAGGATTCCATAGCCGCAGGCAGAACAGTTGAAACTGGAGCAGCAGCATGGCCAGGTGGACTGGGGACAGCAAGGAGTCATCATGCCAGGTAGTCCTGAGGCATGGTCCTAGGGCTCAGGTCCTCCGAGAGAGAGAAAGAAAGAGAGAATTAGAGAGAGCATACTTAAATTCACACAGGACACCGGATAAGACAGGAGAAATACTCCAGATATAACAAACTTACCCTAGCCCCCCGACACATAAACTACTGCAGCATAAATACTGGAGGCTGAGACAGGAGGGGTCAGGAGACACTGTGGCCCCATCAAATGATACCCCCGGACAGGGCCAAACAGGAAGGATATAACCCCACCCACTTTGCCAAAGCACAGCCCCCACACCACTAGAGGGATATCTTCAACCACCAACTTACAATCCTGAGACAAGGCCAAGTATAGCCCACATAGATCTCCGCCACGGCACACCTGCCACAACCTCAAACAGTCACACTCCAAACTCCACTATGGCCAAGACCAAAGAGCTGTCAAAGGACACCCGAAACAAAATTGTAGACCTGCACCAGGCTGGGAAGACTGGAGGGGGTGGGGCGCCAACCCAGAAAGGAAGATCACGTCAGTGACTCAACCCACTCAAGTGACGCACCCCTCCTAGGGACGGCATGAAAGAGCACCAGTAAGCCAGTGACACAGCCCCTGTAATAGGGTTAGAGGCAGAGAATCCCAGTGGAGAGAGGGGAACCGGCCAGGCAGAGACAGTTGCTCCAGAGCCTTTCCGTTCACCTTCACACTCCTGGGCCAGACTACACTCAATTATATGACCCACTGAAGAGATGAGTCTTCAGTAAAGACTTAAAGGTTGAGACCGAGTCTGCGTCTCTCACATGGGTAGGCAGACTATTCCATAAAAATTGAGCTCTATAGGAGAAAGCCCTGCCTCAAGCTGTTTGCTTAGAAATTCTAGGGACAATTAGGAGGCCTGCGTCTTGTGACCGTAGCGTACGTGTAGGTATGTACGACAGGACCAAATCAAAAGATAGGTAGGAGCAAGCCCATGTAATGCTTTGTAGGTTAGCAGTAAAACCTTGAAATCAACTATTGAAAACAATAGTGGTCCTAATACTGAACCTTGAGGAACACCGAAATTTGCAGTTGATTTGTCAGAGGACAAACCATTCACAGAGACAAACTGATATCTTTCCGACAGATAATATCTAAACCAGGCCAGAACTTGTCCGTGTAGAACAATTTGGGTGTCCAATCTCTAGAAAGAATGTGGTGATCGATGGTATCAAAAGCAGCACTAAGGTCTAGGAGCACGCAGACAGATGCAGAGC